>NC_091065.1:122415367-122726713 GCF_000393655.2 Nicotiana sylvestris
AAACCTAAGTCAAATTGGAAAAAATTAATAATAGGCTAAGATTTCAAATGAGTTCGCACAAGTCCCTACTTTGAACGACCATATCAAATTATGTATAAGGTTTTATGTGATGAACAATGTATCATATGAAAGATCTTTGAGTCTAGTTTCCAACGCTTCAAACAGTTTGACATTTGGACATTCCAACACAATGTTATGATCAAATTACCAAAGGCTAGAAAATTGCGATCATGTGTCAGATATGCGATCGCAAAAACCACTATGCGGATCGCAAATTGCGATATGCGATATGCGATCGCAAATTTGGTCGCAAAATGGACCAGTGTAGCCCAGTTTTGGGCACCGAGTTTCGCGACGCATTTGCGGCCAGCATATCTGCGGTCCATTATGCGATCGCAGACCCGCATTCGGAGGGTAAATCTTCCTATTTTTATAACCCGACCCCATTTTAATATATAGTCTTTGGGGCTTCATTTGGGGTCATTTTTCTACTGATTTTAGAGAGAGTTGAGAGCATTTTAGAGAGAGAAGGAGAAACCCAACATTCAATCATCCAATCTTGCATCAATTTTCAAGAATCAAAGAACCCAATCACAAGTTCTTCATCTAAGAGGTAATATTCTATACATTAGACTTTAATTTCGAGTTTGGGGTATAAGATGGGGTATTGAGGTATGATTCTTGGGTGTAATACTATTATGTATACATGGATGTACAAATTAAGTTTGTGGAAAGATTGTTAAACATAAATAAGTAAAGATTGTGTTGGGGAATGAAGGAAACCTTGTAAAAGAGATTTGAAATCAAGATGCTCAACTAGTATTTGATAAAATGCTCAAATGAGATGAAACCATGAATACGTTCCTAATTTGTTTTCAATTTTGTTATGTCTCAAAGTAGATTGGGATTGCTAGAATTTTCGGAACGTTA
The DNA here is from genome assembly GCF_000393655.2 of Nicotiana sylvestris. Lineage (NCBI taxonomy): Eukaryota > Viridiplantae > Streptophyta > Magnoliopsida > Solanales > Solanaceae > Nicotiana > Nicotiana sylvestris. The sequence continues at coordinate 122,416,298 of NC_091065.1, forward strand.
AGGAAAGCTTAAGCAAGGTATGTATGGCTAAAACCCCGTCTTTTAGAAATTGAGCTCCATTGATGCTAGTGTAAATGTTGTAAGACTGAACTTTAGATTCTTGCTTGATTTGATACTTTATTTACTTTAAATGAATTGGTGTTGTGACCCTATATTTGTGAAAGATGCATTCCAATATGGTCAATGCGCTTTTCTTGATAACTTAAAAAGGGTGCAAGGAATATGAACCATGTTTTGAAATGCTAATACCTTAAATTGAGATCGGAGCTGCATATATTATGCCAAACTATGTGAAACCCTCTATGTATAGAGATGTTTGAAGTAATCAAATGGATTTGGGAAATAGAGTGTGGACAATGTGCCGAGAACTTGAATTACAATTGTACCTGGTGATGCCTATGACATGAGAAAATATGAAACAAATTATGAAATGAGCCTCGACTTTGCTTTCTATAAATGACTTCAATAATAAAGTGCCCTAAAGGCTTTATACACAATTTATGCCATAAGTGGCTGTTCGAGATAATGCCTTACCTTATGAGTACATCCAATGTGATCCGAGTTGTTACATGCGTTGATGTTGAAATTATATATTGTCATGATTGGAAAATAGTAATTCAAGAGCACTTGATGAAATTGCTTGCTTATGCCTTTGATGTGTGTTTTTATTATGGTTTGGTGTATCCCCTCCTTTTTGGAAGAATCCGTTGTGTTTAAAGTTCCATTGTTAATAAACTTGTGGTGTATGACTTCTGAAATATTGTATATGCCCATGGTTCATGATTTCTCTCATGTGTACTTGACATCTTGAATTGAATGGCTTGTTGTTGAAATTGATATTGATGTGAAATATGTGGAAATGATGTGAAATGTGGGAAAGAAGAGATTGAGTTATGAAATGTGGCCTAGTGCCAAGTATGATGTGATAAGTTGTGGCCCCAAGTGCCTATAAAATGATATATTTGAAATGAATTGATTAATGAAAAGGGAAAAACGCCTTGGTAAGGCGGCCTAGCCGATCGGCCCGAGATCGGACTCCGCTCAAGATAGCGGTGGTATTATGAATGAATTCCAAAAAAGAAGGAAAATGAGATTGTGATTGAAACATATGTCTCAAATGAGGCGACCTAGCCGATCGGTTCGAGATCGGACTCCGCTCAAGATAGCGGTGGTATTGGAAAGATATGATGAATAGTATGGAATGCCCCAAACCAAAAAGCTATGGAAAATGATGTGGAAGTTGTATGATTCTTTTATTTGATGATGTGGTGATTGTTAAAGCTTTTGATTGACCTTTTTATTTCTTTATTCTTGTTTGATAGTTCTTTCTAACTAGATCGTGTTTAGTTATACATACTAGTGCTATTCGATGGCACTAATGTCCCTTTTGCCGGGGGTGCTACGTCTTTAAATGGATGTAGGTGTTTGTATAGCAGGCAGTGTTGGTCGCAGCTAGTGCCGCATCATCCTTTCAGCTGACTTGGTGAGACTCACTTTGTTTCGGGGTCCTGTTTCATCTATTCTTCATGTACTTTGTATTTGAGGTATAGCCGAAGCTTTGTTACCGGCATTTCCATATTACATTACTCTTCAGTTGTGTTTAGAGGCTCCCTAGACAGGTTGTGGGTCGTGTCGGGTATTGGAATTAAAGTAGAAATATTGATGTTGGCAAAGACTTATAAAACTTGTAATATTTTGATAATTATGATTTAAGCTGCTAATGGAAATGAAATGGAAGTCGTTAATGAAATACTTACTAAGTATTATTAATGGATTCCATCTCCTATTTATTTATGAATTAGTTTGGGTAGAATGAAACCTAACAGGCTTGCTCAGTCGGGTTTACTCCGTTGAGCGCCAGTCACGCTCCTCGGATTTTGGGGCGTGATAAACTTGGTATCTGAGCCTAAGGTTTTAAAGTGTCCTAGGATGTCTCGGAGCCATGTTTAGTAGAGTCCTTCTTATCGGTGTGTAGTCGACCACATCTATAAGTTTGAGGCTATTTGGACATTCAGGAATTTTACCCTTCTTTGATACTCCAGATCGTGCGATATAGCCCAAGATAGGGAGTTGATTTCCTCTATAAGTCTTATTCTCAAGATTGGTAATCTTGATACCATAATCCACGAATTTGAAGCATGTAAGGAGGGATTGATCCCACCATTGAGTCCGAGTTGATTGCCTAAGGACTTGTTAGGAGAATGTGTTGAGCCATGGAGGGATTGGTAGAACTTGTTGCTTAGGGGAGTAACCTTGTTCCTATTAATGTCACTGCACCACTAGATCATGTAGTATATCAGTATGTTACCAATGTATGTTACAGATGTGGGGTCAGGGTGCATCAGTTAAGGCACTGCCCCGCCAATCTAGAGTCACCAAGTAAGTGACCCATTAGTACGTCATTCTGAACGCCACATACTTTTCCTTATTATATACATACACCTGTATGGGGAGCCTACATAGATATGGTCTTAACATGAATCTGAATCATAAAACATTGCATGCACCTACTCTTTGAATGAGGCATATTATTCACAAAATCTCCCGATCACACTTCTCTTACTTACAACCTCTTATGGAATTGAGCTCTATAATTATGTTCCTGAATTGAGTTATAACACTATTGATACTTCCCACTTGCTTTTCCTAAATTCTCAACAAGGGACTATTCCCGATTCTTACAGAAACTATTTATTTAAATGAACAACATCTACTCGCTTGTGCCTATGCATGCACCGTCGTACAGTTTACCTATGTGGTGTAGAGCTCTATGAAAAGCATCCCAGTGTTGTGATCCTTCTCGAGTCACTCTTTTTCTCACTGATGTATATGGCTTCTATGGTTTGAACAGTCACTCTACTCTCTTGCGAGTATCATCATGAAACCTTCTCACTGTCTAGTAACATAAGAGCATATCTTAGCACCTATCATAGGAGTGCATGTCAATCGAAATGGTCACCGTGCGCATAAAGTCTCTCTGAAAATTGATATCCTCACATCTCCGTCACAGGAAGATCAAGTGTCGCCATCGTGGTATAACTTTCGTGTCCACTTGGGACATCCCGTAGCAAGTAGCTCACTTGGTTTCTAGTATTGTGGTCGCCCATGATGTGGTATTGTATTGCAGTCTGAGAGTTAATATAGCAGAAGCATGTAGCTCATAACAAATGATTATTTTCTCTTTATACCTCCACAACGTGTTAATTGTATTCCATAGTTAGTGAATTCATTGTGCTAGTTTCCCAACACTTGTACGATAACCATGAGAGAACATGCCCTTCTTTGTGTCACTATAACACTTCCTTTCTCAAGTCAAAACCCATGGAGAATTCATCATGAACATCTGCAAACCTTTCATGATTATTTTGCACTGTCTCATTGAGTTTGGTTGTCTTTACACCCTGGACTTCTAGAATCATTGACTATGTCGTTGTCATGTGTGGGGAGTTTTTCTACCCTTGGTATTTCACCTTCTTGGCTGGATAGGGGTGTTATTTGTCTTCTCCCTGGAGCATCGTGTTAACTATTAGAACCCCTCTAACCAATACATGATTTCGTCCCAATACTAAAATGTCCTAGCTATGTGGTTTCGCTCGTGAAAGGTTGAGATTAGATGCCTTCAGATTTTTGCACATATCATGAGCATATTGATTTGGAAGACAAGTTATTGTATCTTTACTTCTCTCATATAGGATCAATTATCAGGAAGGGTTAAGCTATTTAAAGTATGATAATCTCATAAGTGTTCAACTTCTTTTCATCCTCATGGGCTTGTAGCATAGATTCCTTGTGTCAGTAAACGTTAAGAGTGTAATTCAACTTCACGTGTTTTGAAACCCATATAGCATTCAAGGTGACAGAATATTCTCATTCTTGATAACTGGATTTTCCCTACACTCCAGGAGGCGACTGGGTCACGTACTTGAATATTCCTCCTTAATGGTTCCTATTGCCAATGTACGAGTTACCCCTATGCCTTCATTGTCTAATAGTTTATCTCGTCACAATGATTAACCATATCATCATCATTAATAGAAATCCTCGTGTCTCTTAGCATGTAACCTCCTGAAATACTCTGCTCAGCGCCTAGCTAGATTCCTGAATAATTCCAACCCAATTTTAAACTCAGTTGCTCCTTACTGTATTAGATCTATTTGGTACTGAAGTGAAGGTTCAAACATGTCAAAGAGGAAGTATCCCCGTGTGATCCTATATATTCGATAGGTAATTTTATCGCCAGTTTATGATAGCACATCTTAGAGTAATTGTGGAAGGCCATCAAAGATTTAGCATGGGCGTTCGTGTAGAGATTTAGAGTTTAGGAAGGTGAAGGGGTCATTCTCAATACTTTCCCCTAAAGATGTTATGTGAATTGATAATGAAGGTTGCATAAGTGTAGTTCACATTAGGCCGTGCTATGAGTATGATGTTTACCATCGTTGTTCTGCATGTATTATGTATTTTCATATGTCTATGTCTAAGAAGGTAGTTGGAGATCTTTTGTGTATCATCCCGGTGGAAACTATTGAACGTGAAGTTACTGGATTGTTAGCTTATGCGAGGTATCTAGTTGTCATCCTTTTTAGATAAGTTTGAAGGTTGGGATTGTTTTCGCGAATGGGTTCTGGTAAAGCCTGTAAGTCGAGGAGGCCACCTTGAAGGACAAAAGTGACGTGGAAAGGTTCGCTTGATTGTGTAACAATTAGTTTTGATTTGAAAGGTACCTTATTGGTGTTATGATTTAAAATGTGCAGTCCATGTCCAGGTATCATTGTGATAATGTAATGCTTGTAATGGTGAAACTGGTATTGTCGATATATACATTGTGGTGCTTTGTTTCGTTGTGGAAGTGTTGTTAGGATGATTTTGGTGGTTCTCTGACAGGTGGATAGGCCTAGTTACAAAGGAGACTCTGCCGAAATTTTTGAAAAATTTGGGAGTTCATCAAAATTTAGGGACTTGAGGTAGGTTAGAAAGGAGATATATTAAGTTTAGCTTTTAGAGAAGAATCTACCCCTCATTCGAGGACGAATGATCCTAAGGGGGGGGAGAATGTAAGGCCCCGATAAATGTCGCTAAATAACCTAGGATTTTGTGGTGCCACGTAGGCTTATTATAATATTTTATGTGCTTTTAATATGGTGGACATCAATTGGACTTGGTAAATAAGTGTACAAGTCTTGTGGTAAGTAATTTGGGGCCCAAGGAAAGGCCTAAGCCTAAATCAAATTGGAAAAAATTCATAATAGGCTAAGATTTCAAATGAGTTCGCACAAGTCCCTACTTTGAACGAGCATATCAAAATATGTATAAGGTTTTATGTGAACAACCTATCATATGAAATGTCTTGGAGTCTAGTTTACAACTCTTCAAACCGTTCATCATTTGGACATTCCTACACAAAGTTATGATCAAATTACCAAAGGCTAGAAAAATGCGATCATGTGTCAGATATGCGATCACAAATCTTGTCGTAAACTGGACCAGTGTAGCCCAGTTTTGGGCATCGAGTTTTGTGGCGCATTTGCGGCCAGCATACCCATTCTGCGATCCATTATGAGACCGCAGACCCGCAATCGGAGGGTAAATCTTCCTATTTTAATAACCCGACCCCATTTTAATATATAGTCTTTGGGGCTTCATTTGGAGTCATTTTTCTACTGATTTTAGAGAGAGTTGAGAGCATTTTAGAGAGAGAAGGAAGAACCCAAAATTCAATCATCCAATCTTGCATCAATTTTCAAGAATCAAAGAACCCAATCACAAGTTCTTCATCTAAGAGGTAAGATTCTATACATTAGACTTTAATTTCGAGTTTGGGGTATAAGATGGGGTATTGAGGTATGATTCTTGGGTGTAATACTATTATGTATACATGCATGTACAAATTAGGTTTGTGGAAAGATTGTTGAACATAAATAAGTAAAGATTGGGTTGGGGAATGAAGGAAACCTTGTAAAAGAGATTTGAAATCAAGATACTCAACTAGTATTTGATAAAATGCTCAAATGAGCTGAAACCATGAATACCTTCCTAATTTGTTTTCAATTTTGTTATGTCTCAAAGTAGATTGGGATTACTAGAATTTCGGAATATTGTAGTAACTTAAGAAAAGCTTAAACAAGGTATGCATGGCTAAAACCCCGTGTTTTAGAAATTTAGCTCCATTGATGCTTGTGTAAATGTGGTAAGACTGAACTTTGGATTCTTGCTTGATTTGATACTTTATTTACTTTACATGAATTGGTGTTTTGACCATATATTTGTGAAAGATGCATTCCAATATGATCAATGCACTATTCTTGATAACTTAAAAAGGGTGCAAGGAATATGAACCATGTATTGAAATGCTAATACTTTAAATTGAGATCGAGCTGCATATATTATGCCAAACTATGTGAAACCCTCTATCTATAGAGATGTTTGAAGTAATCAAATGGATTTGGAAAATAGAGTGTGGCCAATGTGCCGTGAACTTGAATTATAATTGTATCTAGTGATGCCTATGACATGAGAAAATATGAAACATATTATGAAATGAGCCTAGACTTTGCTTTCCATAAATGACTTCAATAATAAAGTGCCCTAAAGGCTTTATACACAATTTATGCCATAAGTGGCTGTTCGATATAATGTCTTGCCTTATGAGTACATCCAATGTGATCCGTGTTGTTACATGCTTCGATGTTGAAATTGTATATTGTCATGATTGGAAAAGAGTAATTCAATAGCACTTGATGAAATTGCTTGCTTATGCCTTTGATGTGTGTTTTTATTGTGGTTTGGTGTATCCCCTCCTTTTTGGAAGAATCCATTGTGTTTAAAGTTCCATTGTTAATAAACTTGTGGTGTATGACTTCTGAAATATTGTATATGCCCATGGTTCATGATTTCTCTCATGTGTACTTGACATCTTGAATTGAATGGCTTGTTGTTGAAATTGATATTGATGTGAAATATGTGGAAATGATGTGAAATGTGGGAAAGAAGAGATTGAGTTATGAAATGTGGCCTAGTGCCAAGTATGATGTGATAAGTTGTGGCCCCAAGTGCCTATAAAATGATATATGTGAAATGAATTGATTAATGAGAAGGGAAAAACGCCTTGGTAAGGCGGCCTAGCTGATCGGCCCGAGATCGGACTCCGCTCAAGATAGCGGTGGTATTATGAATGAATTCCAAAAAAGAAGGAAAATGAGATTGTGATTGAAGCATATGTCTCGAATGATGCGACCTAGCTAATCGGGTCGAGATCGGACTCCGCTCAAGGTAGCGGTGGTATTGGAAAGATATGATGATAGTATGGAATGCCCCAAACTAAAAAGCTATGAAAAAATAATGTGGAAGTTGTATGATTCTTTTATTTGATGATGTGGTGATTGTTAAAGCTTTTGATTGACCTTTATGATTTCTTTATTCTTGTTTGATAGTTCTTTCTAACTAGATGGTGTTTAGTTATACATACTAGTGCTATTCGATGGCACTAACGTCCCTTTTGCCGGGGGTGCTACGTCTTTAAATGGATGTAGGTGTTTCTATAGCAGGTAGTGTTGGTCGCAGCTAGTGCCGCATCATCCTTTTAGCTGACTTGATGAGCCCCACTTCGTTTCGGGGTCCCGTTTCATCTATTTTTCATGTACTTTGTATTTGAGGTATAGCTAGAGCCTTGTTACCGGCATTTCCATATTATATTACTCTTCAGTTGTGTTTAGAGGCTCCGTAGACAGGTTGTGTGTAGTGTTGGGTATTGGAATTAAAGTAGAAATATTGATGTTGGCAAAGACTTATAAAACTTGTAATATTTTGATAATTATGATTTAAGCTGCTAATGGAAATGAAATGGAAGTCGTTAATGAAATACTGACTAAGTATGATTAATGGAGTCTATCTCCTATTTATTCATGAATTAGTTTGGGTAGAATGAAACCTAATAAACTTGCTCAGTCGGGTTTACTCGATTGAGCGCCGATCGCGCTCCTTGGATTTTGGGGCGTGACACATGCCTACTAGGAAGTTGGCTAAATGGCATATACTATTAAGTGAGTTCGATATCGTCTACGTAACTCAAAAGGCGGTCAAAGGGAAAGCATTGGCATATCACCTTGCTAAAAATCCGGTGGGAGGAGAATACGAACCTTTGAAAATGTATTTTCCTAATGAAGAAGTATCATTCGTAGGAAAGGACATTATCGAAGCATATGACGGTTGGAGGATGTTCTTTGACGGAGCCTTAAATTTCAAAAGAGTGTGCATTGGAGCAGTTTTGGTATCAGAAACGGGTCAGCATTATCCGGTATTTGCTAAATACATGTTTCCCTGCACCAACAACATGGCGGAATATGAAGCCTGCATACTAGGGCTTAACATGGCAGTCGACATGAACGTTCAGGAGTTGCTTGTGATCGGTGATTCAGATTTGCTCGTGCACTAGGTACAAGGAGAGTGGTCCACCAAGAATTCCAAGATATTGCCATATCTGCACCATGTGCAGGAATTGAGAAAGAGGTTTACAAAGATAGAATTCCGACATGTGCCCATAAATTAAGAATGAGTTTGCCGACGCATTGACCACTTTGTCATCAATGATACAACATCGAGATAAGCACTACATTGATCCCATTCCGGTAAGGATCAAAAATGTCACGCCCCAAAATCGAGGAGCGTGACCGGCGCTCAATCGAGTGAACCCAACTGAGCAAGCCTTATCAACCACTATCTACCCAACTCAATAAGAATAAGGAAGTCATGCTTACCTTTATTTAAACTAGGAGAGGTAGTACATTCAACATCTTAGTTCATTTCATATCACAACATTAAAACGTGGTTGACTTCTAAGGTTCCATACAAGTTATATTGTAGAAGAAGGCAAGGGTACAAGGTTACAACATGGCCCATTGACCTATCCAATACCTATACATAACCCACACAAACGTCTACGGAGCCTGTAAGTATACGAAAGACACAGCAATGGAGGCAACAAGGCCCCGGCTATACCTCAAAAGTAAAAGTTCAAAACAAGAAGATGTGAAATATAGCCCCTCGAAGGAGAAGGGGTCTCACCAAGATCTTTATAAGAAGGATGCTCCGCTACACACGATCGACACTATCCGCTATGGAGCCACCTATATTCATAAAAAATGTAGCTCCCCCGGCAAAAGGGATGTTAGTGGCTAGGATCCCGCTACTCTGCCTTCTCTCTAGGAAGAGAAGGAATAGTAATTTCGTCATCATTTTCCGGTCATAACTCCGGGATCCGGTGGTGGAACTAACCAAACTTGGTGTCAAAAGATACATAATTTCCTTACGAATAATACCCAAGTGGTTTCAACTTTAGATCTATAGTCTATTTTTGTAGATCTTAATTTCATTTTCACGAGTTACTGTAGCAGACAGTGTTCTTCATTCAATTTTAGCAATTCAACTAATTCCAGCACTACTGTTGAGCACAATAGCTTGTTTTGATAACGTGAAAGTGTTCTCTTCTCTTCTAAGATCAATTTGATTTCTAAGCTTCATTTCAGACTGTGAAATTGGATTCACAGCCATACAGTAAGTAAAGTCAAGTTAGTTCAAATTATAGTAGCATCGTTTTCTTGCAAAGCTGTTGCACCCGTGTCATGCAAATAAAGTGCTAAAGAATTACAATTGTAATGGACACACAGGCAGGTGGCCAGCCACATTTGGAGGCTGCGCTGCCTAAACAACCTCCTCCAAACTTTGCATAAACATCAGGGAACACAAATAACAACAAACAGCCGATTGATTACTCCAAATTTCTGAAACCTTGCACTTTAAATGCTTCAATGCAGGAGCAACCGGAAATTGAGCCAATTCCTATTCGTCCACCTACAATATTGAATGGAGAACATGTTATTCAGTTCATAGAAGCAGAAGTAGAAAGGATGGATATCTTCGAAGGATTACAATATGCAATAGTTGGCAAATGTTCTTATGGAAGCCCAGAAATTCAACAACTGCGTAAGTTAATACCAATTCAATGCGGAATTAAAGGTGAATGTAACATTGGTTTTCTAAGGGATAGACATATTTTAATTAAAATGATGTTAAGGCAGGACTATCTTCATTTCTCATCAAAAACTCACTACATAAAGGACAAGGATGGCTATCAATATCAGCTTAGGCCGTTGATTTATGACTCAAAGTTTAGAGCAGATGAAGAAACACCCAAGGCAATGACTTGGATTTCATTCCCAAGTCTATTGCCAACCTTTTTTGTAAAGGAATGTCTATTTTCTCTAGCTTCACCAGTAGGTAAACCTATGCATCTAGACATGGCAACAATTAATAAAACTAGACCTAGTTGTGCTAGGGTGAAGGTACTAGTGGTCTTACTTGCAGATCTGCCTAAAAAGGTGAGGATGGACATAGTCAACGAAGCTAAAGGAACAACAAGAACTGAATGGGTGAGAATTCAATATGACATGCTGCCTAAATATTGCAGACATTGTAAACTTCAAGGGCATGATCAATTTGAATGCTGGAGGATACACCCTGAACTATATGTGGAGAAGGAGAATGATAACCAAGCAGATACAGCTAAGAAACATGACATAAGGAACTCACAGCCTATAATGATGTTATCTAGTAGAAAGGTCGTGTGTAATGTGAATGCTACATCAAAAGAGCAATGGAAGGAAGTGAAGGACAACAGAGTTAGAAATGTAGTAAATCAAAATACTAGTATCACTAATAATGGAATGGAGATGGCACCAGCTAAGCAGTTTGAAAACAATAAGAACAAGGAGAGTACAAGCACTGTAGGGAGACAAGTAGAAGCACATAGCAACAGTGGTAAGGATTTGGTGGCAGTAGACAATGAAGATAATGATCATGTTCCAGTAGCTAACAAGTTTGCAATATTATAAGGGATGGATGAAGAGGAAGAACCTATTAATCAATTGGCAATGGTAGCAGCTAATGTAGCAACAAACAGTTCAGCACTTCATAACCAAGCATCTACAAAGCAAAAAACAAAAAATATGGTCAATAATGAGGGAAAGTTAAATCCAGCAGCACAAGCTTTTCATCTTAACTCATCGGGGATTAGTTCGACTAATGGTCTAGTCAATGGAAATGAGGCATCAAAAGCAAAATACGATACCGCACAATGGGTAGAAAGAAGCTTCAAGGATAAAATAGGAGAAGGAATAGTGAAGATCAATAAACCATGCAAGGAAATCCCATCACAAGATACATTAGTGAACAAGGTACTTAATAAAAAGCCAAATTCTCAAGCAGAAAGGTCAAAATCATCTACATTTAAAGAAAGAGTGCAAGAATGTGGAGGCAGGCTATAAGAGGCACAAAGGGAATACAATTCAGAGGAGAATGAAGTAATTCACTAGGAGCACAAGATGATGAGGAACCAAATGAGAATGACAAATAAGAAGATGAGCAAAGTGTAAATGGAGAGATCCATGCCAATGACAACAATACAACTGGTAATTATTTAATAAAGGAAGGATCAGAAAATGTTGAGCACATCAATAATTTTTAGACAGCAGAAGTCACAGAAATTAGTAACTATGAAGGAAGATGCCCAGAGTTAAATGATCCTAGAGGAATAGAAGATGATCAACTTCAGAAATCACAAGAAGACCCACAAGGACACAACACAACAGAGAAGTTGAAACAACCAAAACAAAAAATAGAAATAGTAAATATTACTGTTACATTAGAGAAAAACCAGTTGCAGCTGTTAAAAAGAGGAGAAGAGAAAGCCTTGGTCCCTAAAAAGAATGCATTTGGAGCTACATCAGGAGGGAAGGAAGACAATGAAGAAGGAGAAAAACCTGGTAAATCAGGATACGACATGGATCAAGAATCAACTACCCAACACCTTATGATTGCCGCAAGGAAAGGTGACTTATCACCTACGCAAGTGGAAAAGGCAAAATCAGCAGCAAAAGGTAAGAAGAAGCAACAAAAAGATAATTTTGCAGCACCAAAAGCTGGGGTGCACACAAGGCGAACGCTGACTAAATCCATCAATCAGTGATGAATGCTCTAATTTGGAATATAAGGTCAGTCAACACACAACAGGCCTTTGAAAGGTTGACAAAAATGCATAGGCAAAATCACTATGATTTTGTAGGATTAATGGAGCCAAAGCAACAAGCAAAAAAACTGGAAAGATACAGAAACAAGATAGGACTTGCACAGGCAATTTCAAATGTTTCCAACAAGATCTGGGCTTTTATAGATGAGGTATTTGAGGTAACTGTTATGTACAATATGGTGCAATAATTAACACTAAGATTGTTTCATACTGAATCGCATGTGGAGTTTGTCCTAACATTGATATACGCAAAATGTGATGCAATTGAGAGGATAGAATTATGGGATTCATTATATGCAATGGCAAGGGATATGGATGCACCATGGCTTGTAGGAGGTGATTTCAATGTAATATGGGACGCAGAAGAAAAATTTGGTGGGTTACCTGTGTCATTGAATGAAATTGATGATTTTCGACACTGCATCAACACTTGCAATCTATTCGACCTTGGATTTAAAGGCAGCATATTCACATGGTGGAATGGAAGAGCAGAGGAAGACTGTATATTCAAAAGACTAGACAGATGTTTGGCCAATGTTGAGTTCCAACAAAAATTTCCAGGAATAGAGGTGCAACATTTGTCAAAGACTGGCTCTGATCATAGTTCAATGTTTTTGAAGTGTGATATTGAGACTCCACCTATAATAAAACATTTTAAGTTCTTGAATTTTTGGGTGGAACATGCAACTTTTAAAGATGTGGTGAAAGAGAATTGGTCTGCTGATTTCAGTGCAAATCCTTTTATTCTTTTTAATCACAAGTTAAAAAAGTTAAAGAAGGCCCTTTCATTGTGGAGTAAGGCTACATTTGGAGATATTTTCCAAAAGACAGCAAGTATGGAAGAGGTAGTGATGGTTCATGAAGTAGAATTTGAAGCAAATCCTACAGGAATGAACAGGGAAAGACTACAAAAGGTTCAGGCAGAATTGATCAAATATCTTGCACTAGAGGAGAAATATTGGCAACAAAAGGCAGGCATGACTTGGTTCAAGGAAGGGGATAGGAACACTAAGTTCTTCCATGCACAAGTGAGAGGTAGAAGGAAGAGACTTCAGCTTGACAGAATTCAAAACAGTGGAGGAACCTGGATTGAAGAAGAACAACAAATTGCAGAAGAGGCTATCAAATTCTACGAGGAACAGTTCACAGAAGAAGCTACTCCTTCATCATTTGATATCGTAGAGCATGTTCCTAATCTGATTAACACTGAGCAGAATACAGAATTGATTAAGCAACCAACAAAAGAGGAGGTTAAAGTGGCAGTACTTGGACTTAATGGTGATAGTGCTGGGGGCCAGATGGTATGTCAGGAAAATTTTATCATTCTTGTTGGGACTTAATAGGGGATGACCTGTACGACATGGTGAGGGCTTTTTTCAATGGTCATGAGCTACCCAAGTGTGTAACACACACAAACCTAGTTCTGCTACCAAAGAAAAAAGAAGTTACCACCTTTTCTGATTTAAGACCAATAAGCCTCAGTAATTTTTCTAATAAGGTTATATCAAGGGTGGTTCATGAAAGGCTAGTGAAATTTCTCCCAAGTCTGATATCGGAGGAAGGCAGGTTTTGTTAAGGGAAGGAATATAGTATAAAACATCCTTTTAACTCAGGAGATAGTGACTGACATTAGGCTTAGAACCAAGGCTGGACCTAATGTCATCCTGAAGCTAGATATGACCAAAGCTTATGATAGAATATCTTGGCTATTCCTAACCAAGGTACTGAGAAAGATGGGATTCACAAAAAGGTTGATAGGGATTGTCTTTGGATTATTTCCAAACAATTGGTATTCTATTCTAATAAATGGTCAAGCTCATGGGTTCTTTAAGTCCTCAAGGGGAATAAAACAAGGTGATCCTGTATCTCCAACTTTGTTTATATTGGCAGCAGAAGCATTATCTAGGGGTCTCAATGCACTACACACTAACCTGTATTTTTGTGGATTTGGGATGCCAAAGTGGAGTCCAAAGATCAATCATTTGGCGTATGTAGATGACATGATTATCTTCTCATCCTTAGATGAAACATCTCTGATGCTGATTATGCAAGTGCTGAAGGCATATGAAAATGCATCTGGGCAGCTTGTTAACAAGACCAAATCAGCTGTGTACCTGCATCATGTAACAGACATGGAAGTGGTCAGCAAGGTAGAAAGGATCACAGGCATTCATAGGAATGATTTCCCTATCATATATCTAGGTTGTCCGATATTTTATGCAAGGAGAAAGCTGGAATTCTATCAGCCCCTAATTACTAAAGTAATGGACAAACTGCAATCATGGCAGGGCAAGTTATTATTTGTAGGGGGCAGGGCAGTTCTCATATCCCATGTATTGCAAAGCATGCCTATGCATCTACTATCAGCTGTATACCCTCCAAAGTATGTGATAAATAGGTTGCACAAATTGTTTGCTCAGTTTTTTTGGAGCAGCACTGTAGGAGGAACTAGTAGGCATTGGGCTTCATAGAATACCTTATGCATGCCAATTGAGGAAGGAGGAATAGGTTTCAGGTCACTGCATGATGTAACAAAGGCATTATTCAGCAAGTTGTGGTGGAATTTCAGAACAAAACCGAGCCTATGGAGCTCTTTCGTATGTCAGAAATACTGTAAAAAATTAAATCCTATAATTGTTCCGTGGAAAAGGGGGTCTCACATCTGGAGAAAAATGTTGGAATGCAGAGATCTGATTGAACATCAAATCCTTTGGCAAACAAAAATGGGATCCTCACTATTTTGGTATGAAAACTGGACAGGTCTTGGGGAACTATATTTTTTAGTTCCTCAGGACTTTGGCATTGATGAAAATGTACATAATGTAAATGATGTTACCTTAGACGGTGAGTGGGATGTGGACAGGCTATATGAAATACTTCTTGAAGACTTAGCAGTACACATTATGGAGAAAATCAAAGCACCTTCACCGACGCAGGTTCTTGACAGGCCTTGTTGGATGCTGGAAACAAGAGGATATTTCAGTGTTAAGTCAGCATGGGAGTATACGAGAAAAAGAGACGAACTAAGAACAGCTTATAGAATGATTTGGGTAAAGGGACTGCCTTTTAAAATATCATTTTTCATGTGGAAAGTGTGGAAATCAAAGCTACCTTTAGATGATTTCTTGAAAAGGATAGGCTACTGCATGCCATCAAAATGTTGGTGTTGTGTACAACCTGATGAGGAATCTCTTCAGCACTTGTTTTTTAGATTAGAAACTGCAAAGACAACTTGGAAGTATTTTCTATCGAGGGCAGGAATAGGTCTGGAGGGACTTACAATGCACCAAGCAATCACAAAATGTTGGACTGCAAATGTGTGCTTAAGGCTAAAACCAATAATGCAAGCACTCCCCTCATGCATAGTCTGGGAACTTTGGAAAAGAAGAAATAGTATGAAGTATGGTGATGCAGTGACAACAAGCAGAGTGATTTATCAAGTTTCATCAAATCTACAGGCTTTGGTGAAAGTGAGAAAGCCTAGGATGATCATGGTACCTCACAAATGTCAAGATCTATTAGTTGTGATGGAAAATTTCACTCCTAAACTTAATGTTACAAAAGTCATATAGGAATTTCCAAGTGCAGGATGGCTAAAAGTTAATACGGATGGTGCATCAAGGGGAAATCCAGGCAGGAGCTCAATAGGTTTTTGTATAAGAAATGAAAATGGTGACATAGTCAAGTCAGTAGGGAAAGAGATTGAGGAGACAACAAACACAGTAGCTGAAGCGAAGGCAATGGTAGAAGCACTAAGGTTCTGCAGATTTAAACAATACTCTCATGTATGGCTTCAAACTGACTCAATGTTATTAAAAAAGATAATGAATGGGATCTGGAAACCACCATGGATCATATATGAGCAAGTAGAGGAAATGATGCAACTAATGAATGGGGGTAATTACACAGTTACTCATATTCATAGGGAGGGCAACAAGCTGACAGATCACTTGGCTAATTATGCTTTAGATCATAGAGAAATAGAATGCCAACAATTCTGGCATCTAGATACACAGGGAAGGAGGTTGGTTAATGAAGATAAGCTGCAATGTCCAAATCTAAGGGTGAAGGTGAACAGGAGATAGGAAGCAAAGAGAAAAAGGAAGAGCAGGAGGCATGTCAACTTAACCGACCAATATATTCAAATCCTAAGGGAGGAGGATATAATGGTTGGTATTTCTAACTATCTTTTCTCTACTGCAGGTGACACTAAGATGCTTAAGGCACTCCATGAGGCAACTTTCGAGATAATTGATGCTAAGGAACAAAAAAAGATAAATAAGCGAGCACAACAACAGAGACTAATGGCATTGGCAACCCAGCCAGCATGGGGTGAAAGCGTGCTTTCAGTTCATTGGATATACAACCAGCATGGGGCAGAAGTGTTTAATATCACACGCATGGTTCAGTTACAAGCAGGATATTGGAATATAAAAATGATTCCTACTCATTTCGAGCACAACATGAAGCAAATGGCATTGGAAACGCAACTAGCATGTGCAGCAAATATTTTTTCGAGTAAAGCAGGCAACAAAGGCCAATGTGTTTTATTTAGCATGCTTCAATCCATTCGGATTAAATAATCTTTTAATATGCACACAAGGTTTAATGTGGAAGGCCTGGCAGACAACACATGCTGGTGAACAAAGGAATCAAATGGAAAAGTGGAATGCACATGGAAATTTATCTAGGATACATAAAAGCATGCAATACTCTAGGAAGAAGGTACTATGGGATATATTTCTTTATGATGCAGCTGTAGGTGGAGCTCACGTGCTTTCCAACACAAAGCTGTCTCCTTTAATCTGCTCAATGGACAAAGAAATAAGAACGCAGCAAGGGGAAAGAAGGTGCAGCTGCCATGCACGATAACGTTTGTCAAACTTCACGAGATCAACATGTGGGAGAGATTCAAATATTATGCTGAATTTGTGCGAGAGAAGTACACTTTTTGGAGTGGAATTTACAGCAAGAACAACAAGCATATGGCTACAGAAGATCGACATTAACAACATTAATGCACGCGCGAAGGTAATTAAACACAACAACTGAAAATGCCAAGGGACAAAGAGCACGCAATTCTGAATATTTTAATGTGCACACATGGTTTAATGTGAAAGGCATGGCAGACAACACATGTTGTTGAGCAAAGGGATCTTCACTCTTCGGCTTCAGCGCTGTCATGCAACAAGAACGAAGCAGATGTCTGCTGCTTCAAGAACAGACGTCGAGCACAAAGCAGATGGCGTGCAAGCTTAATGCTGTGCACTGGTTTCCCAACAGCATGTGAAATTTCAAGAACGGATGCTGGAAACGTATTAAAACATGGAGGAACGCAAATGACATACAAAAGTACATCGGAGGATACAAAATGGCAGTTGCAAATGGATTGCACGCAATTAATAGAAGGAATGTTGCATTATGCCTTTCAAATGCACATTCGGGGATGCAGAATTATATTACAAAGTTTAATAGCATTAATGTGATATCAATGTTGAGTGCATCACTCAATTTTGATAATAGGATATTTGTTAAGTTCAAACTCTATTTCAATCAGTTCGTAGGATATCATGACGTTGTATTTCGTATTTTTAATGATTATATATAAAACTAACCCTAGGCAATTGCCTAGCGGAAAAAAAAGGGACATTAGTACCATGGAATAGTACTATTATGAATAACTAAACACCATTTTACTAGGAAGAACTATCAAGCAAGTACGAGTAAGTCACGTGAGTAAATCAAATATGCAATTCATGCAATCCTTCATATAATTTCCAAAACTCAGTTTGGGGCATCTCTTTCATATGTTCATCATTGTTCTCAATGCCACCGCTATCTTAAGCGGAGTTCGATCATGACCCGAACGGCTAGGTCACCTCATTGGAGGCATATATCTCAATCAATATTTCATTTCCCTTATCCGAAATTCAATATCAGCACATTACCACCATGTGTGCGGCATGGTGTCCGATCTCGACCCGATCGGCTAGGTCGTCTTATCTAGGCATTATCCCTTTCTCACTAGTCATCACGTCAGAATCTTTATTTCACATATATCATATCAATCCTGGGGCACTCAGGGCCACCATTATCACCTCATTTTCCATTTTCAATATTCATCTTACAAGTTGTGGTCATAGGTATATACATAAATTCAAGTTGCAATCACAGGTAAGTGAGCACATAGCTAGCATGAATAATTCTCCGTTTCGATCTTTGCTTGCAGCCTAAGCATTTCAACGCATAATTCTATTCTTCATACTTCTTTAATTATCAAGAATGGTACATTACTCATATTGAGGTACAACCTTCATGTATATGTGTAGATAATTTCAAATCAATTAATGCGTAATAACAATCAATATACTAATCAATTCAGCTCTTACCACACTTTCGTAAATGCCAACAGAGCTCAATTTCTAATAAAAGGGGGTTTTAGCCATACATACCTCGTTTAAGCTTTCCTTAAGTGACTACAACGTTCCGGAAATTCTAGAAATCCCAATCTACTTTGATACATAACAAAATTGAACATAAATTAGGAAGGTATTCATGGTTTCAGCTCATTTGAGCATTTCATCAAATACTAGTTGAGCATCTTGATTTCAAATCTCTTTTACTAGGTTTCCTTCATTTCCCCAACCCAATCTTTACTTGTTTATGTTCAACAATCTTTTCCCAAACCTAATTTGTACATGCATGTATACATAATAGTATTACACCCAAGAATCATACCTCAATACCCCACCTTATACCCCAAACTCGAAATTAAAGTCTAGGGTATAGAACCCTACCTCTTAGATGAAGAACTTGTGATTGAGTTCTTTGATTCTTGAAGATTTATGCAAGATTGGATGATTGAATATTGGGTTCCTCTTTCTCTCTCTAAAATGCTCTCATCTCTCTCTAAAATCAGTAAGAAATGACCCCAAATGAACCCCAAAGCCTATATATTAAAATGGGGTCGGGTTATAAAAATAGGAAAATTAACCCTCCGAAGTCGGGTTTGAGATCGCAGAATGGACCGCAAAACATGAATGCGGGTCGCAAAATGCATCGCAGAATCGGTGCCCAAAACTGGTCTACACTGGTCCAGTTTGCGACCAGATTTGCGATCGCAGATCAAGTATGCGGACCGTATAATGGTTTTTGCGATCGCAGAATTGACGTAGGATCACATTTTTCCAGCCTTTGGTAATTTGATCATAACTTTGTGTAGGAATGTTCGAATGACGAACGGTTTGAAGCATTGGAAACTAGACTCAAATACCTTTTATTTGACAGGCTTTGCATCACACAAATCCTTATATAACTGGAGATATAATTGTCCAAAATGAGGTCTTGTGCGCACTCATTTGCAACTTTCGTCTATTATGAAATTTTCCAACTTGGCTTAGACTTAGGCCTCTCCTTAGACCCCAATTCACTTATAATATGACTTATACACTTATTAATATATCCAATTGATATCCATAATATCCTTAATCCTCATTTGTATGCAAGATAAAATATTTAGCCTACCTTGGCACCACGAAATCTTAAATTACTAAGCAAAATTTTTCAGGGGCTTTACATTCTCCCCCGCTTAAGATCATTCGTCCTCGAATGAGGATCAAGTTTCATTCATTAGTCGTCCTTATGTAACTTCTGCTTTTCACATTATGAAATATATCATCAGCCTCGAATTTGGCTAACTCCTTAAATTTCCGAAAATTTCGCCAGAGTTTCCTTTGTAACTAGGACTATCCACCTGTCAGAGGGCCCAGATACATATCCTAACAGCATATACATGTTTCATAGACATAACATAACTTGTTCAACACCAACCATGGCCGCATAGTCAACATACATAATCAAAATGGAATAGTTTAATATAGATCAAATCAAAAGATAAGAGTTTATAGGAACCAAATGCATGAAAGCTATTATATAACTATTCAAACAAATGTGGGTACTTCTTTCTCATTTCTTCCTCGGCTTCCCAAGTGGCTTCCTCAACTTGCTGGTTCCGCCATAATACTTTCACGGATGCAATTTCCTTATTTCTCAGTTTTCGAACTTGCCTATCAAGAATGGTAACTGGGACTTCTTCATATGATAGCTCTTCATTCACCTCAATAGTCTCGACTGACACGATGGTGGACGGATCCCCTACTACCTTCCTTAACATAGACACATGAAAGACCGGGTGTACCAATGACATCTCGGGTGGCAGCTCGAGTTTGTATGCCACCTGACCAATTCTCTGAATGATTTTGTATGGTCCGACATACCTCGGACATAATTTTCCCTTCCTTATAAATCGCATGATACCGTTCATAGGGGAAACTTTCAAGAATACCCAATCGTCTTCTTTGAACTCCAAATCTCTGCGACGCACATCCAAATAGGATTTTTGGCGACTTTGAGCAGTTTTCAACCTTTCTTTAATAAGCTTGACTTTCTCCATGGCCTGATACACGAGGTCCGGCCCTATCAATTCCTCTTCTCCAACCTCGAACCATCTGATGGGAGACCTACATCTCCTACCATACAATGCTTCGAACGGTGCCATTTGGATACTAGCATAGAAGCTGTTGTTGTAAGCAAATTCTATGAGCGACAAATGGTCATCCCAACTACCCTTGAAATAAATAGTACAAGCACATAACATGTCTTCAAGTGTCTAAATAGTCCGCTCTGCTTGCCCATCGGTTTGTGGATGAAAAGTTGTGCTAAGGTTTACCTACGTACCCAAACCTTGCTGAAACTTCTTCCAAAAGTGGGCTATAAACTAAGCCCCGCGATCTGAAATGATTGAGACTGGAGTGCCATGCAACCTGACTATTTCTTTGATATACAACTAAGCATACTGTTCCGCTGTGTCGGTAGATTTAACTGGCAAGAAATGCGCTGATTTCGTGAGTCGATCCACGATTACCCAAATTGAGTCAAATTTGCGTGAAGTGCACGACAACCCTACCACAAAATCCATGTTAATCATCTCCCATTTCCACATTGGAATTTCTATGCATTGAGCCAATCCACCGGGCCTTTGTTGTTCGGCCTTCACTTGTTGACAATTCGGACATTTAACCACAAAATCTGCCACATCCCTCTTCATGTTGTTCCACCA
The DNA here is from genome assembly GCF_000393655.2 of Nicotiana sylvestris. Taxonomy (NCBI): domain Eukaryota; kingdom Viridiplantae; phylum Streptophyta; class Magnoliopsida; order Solanales; family Solanaceae; genus Nicotiana; species Nicotiana sylvestris. Next base: position 122,437,495 of record NC_091065.1, read on the forward strand.
ATAAATTTCCTTGAGATCATGATACATTTTTGTAGAACCTGGGCGCACGGAATACCTGGAAGTGTGAGCCTCTGCCATGATCCTTTCCCGAAGACTGTCGATATCAGGAACACACAGGCGGTCTTGGAACCGTAAGGTACCATCATTCATGCCAACGGAAAAAGCTGTGGTCTTGTGTTTATGAATCCCCTCCTTCAGTTGTGCTAAAAACTGATCGTTAAATTGCTTCTCTTTCACCTCTGCCACGAGCGATGATTCAGCCCCATTCTGTACAATTACTCCTCCTTCATTAGAGTCTGCAAGGAGAACTCCCAAACTGGCCAATTGGTGAACCTCCCTGGCTAACGGTCTCTGATATGCCTCCAAATGAGTCAAACTTCCCATGGATTTTCGACTAAGAGCGTCTGCCACAACATTAGCCTTCCCCGGGTGATAGAGAATATCAATGTCATAGTCCTTGAGTAATTCTAGCCATCTTCGTTGCCTTAGATTCAACTCCTTCTGCTTGAAAATATATTGAAGGCTCTTGTGGTCCGTGAATACATCCACATGGACCCCGTATAGATAATGTCTCCAAATCTTTAGTGCGAACACCACCGCTGCAAGCTCTAAGTCATGAGTTGGATAGTTCTTTTCATGATTCTTGAGTTTTCTAGAAGCGTAGGTTATAACCTTTCTATGTTGCATAAGCACACACCCGAGCCCGACTCTTGAAGCATCGCAATACACCACAAATCCCTTTGTACCCTCTGGCAGGGCTAATACCGGTGCTGTTGTCAACCTTGACTTCAATTCTTGAAAACACTTTTCACAAGCATCGGACCATTGGAATTTAACTGCTTTCTGCGTCAATTTGGTCAATGGAGAGGCAAGAGTAGAAAACCCTTCCACACACCTCCTGTAGTACCCAGCTAAACCCAAGAAGCTGTGGATTTTGGTTGGAGTGGTAGGTCTAAGACAATTCTTCACTGCTGCAACCTTCTGAGAATCAACCATAATTCCTTCCCTGGAAACGACATGACCCAAGAACGCGACAGATTCAAGCCAAAATTCACATTTTGAAAATTTCGCATACAATTGATGTTGCTGAAGAGTGTGCAAAACTGCCCTGAGATGATCAGCATGGTCCTCCCGACTTCGGGAATATACCAGAATGTCGTCAATGAACACTATCACAAAGGAGTCTATAAAGGGCTTGATAACCCTATTCATAAGGTCCATGAAAGCTACAAGGGCATTTGTTTGCCCAAAAGACATCACCATAAATTCAAAGTGCTCATACCGGGTTCTGAAAGCTGTTTTTGGAATGTCTTGTTTCCTTATCTTTAATTGATGATACTCAGACCGCAAGTCAATCTTTGAGAAACACATAACACCTTGCAATTGATCAAACAAGTCATCTATCCTTGGCAGAGGATATTTGTTCTTGATTGTGACTTTGTTGAGTTGCCGGTAGTCAATACACATCTGCAGCGATCCATCTTTCTTCTTTACAAACAAGACCGGTGCGCCCCATGGCGACACACGTGGCCGGATGAAACCTTTCTCTAACAAATCCTTCAATTGTTCCTTTAGCTCTTTCAATTCTGTTGGTGCCATTCTGTAGGGTGGAATTGATATAGGTTGCATTCCTGGCATCACATCAATACCAAAGTCAATCTCCCGATCAGGGGGAACCCCAGGGAGCTCATCTGGAAAGACATCTGGAAATTCATTCACAATCGGTACAGACTCAAGGCTAAGCGCCTCGGCATCAACATCTGTAACCCGAACTAGATGATAGATACACCCCTTCTTGATCATCTTCGCGACCTTAAGGTAGGAAATAAACCGACCTCTAGGCACTACATTATCACCCTTCCATTCAATAACGGGCTCATCAAGGAATTCAAGCCTAATAGTTCTAGTCCGACAATCAAGCCTAGCAAAGCATGAATAAAGCCAATCCATTCCCATTATTACATCAAAATCGACCATCCCTAACTCAACAAGATCGGCCGTGGTATCCCTACCCCGTACCGTGACAATACAACTCCTATAGACTCGAGCAGCCAAAATTGCCTCACCAACCAGAGTAGATACTAAAAATGGTTCATGAAGCTGTTCTGGTTCTATCCCAAATTCCATATCCCCAAAAGGGGTAACATAGGATAAGGTAGAACCGGGGTCGATAAGTGCATACACATCATGAGATTGGACAGTCAGAATACCTGTAACAACATCTGGAGAAGCCTCTGCGGTCTAGCGACCACTCATAGCATAGAATCGGCTAGGTCCTCCTGAACTCTGCGCACTACCCCTAGCTGAACCACGCCATGCGGGTGCTGGGGTACCTCGAGCTGGAGAGGGGGCTGAAGATGTAGTAGATATTGGGCTGGAGGGCTGAGCTGTGCCCGTACCCGCTCCCTGGCGGTATACATGACAATGCCTCTGAATATGACCCCTCATCCCACATCCATAGCATATGGGTAACTCCGTATAACAAATTCCCGAGTGCATCTTCCCACACTTAGGACACGGGAACCTCTGCTGCTGCTGGGACTTCTCTCCTGACCGACCCCGCTGATGGGATCCCCTATTGCCCTGACTGGTCCTGAAATGACTCCACTGCTGCTGGCTGGGCCCTGATGGCGGTGCACTAGCTGAAGACTGGGCAATAGTCTGGGAAGTTACTGATGATCCTTCCCTAAAAGCCGATCTTCCCCCACCTAGTGACTCTCCCATGTTGCCCGTAGATCGGGCCTTACTGTTACCCTCTCTTTCCGTTCTGTTCTTTAATTTACGGCTCTCTGTGGCTTGAGCAAATGCTACCATCTTCCCATAGTTCATGTCAGAATTCAATGAAGCCGTAGAAGCCTCATTAATGGTGAAAGAATTAAGGCCCTAAACAAACCGGCGCACCCTGTCCTCCATTGTGGGCAACATATGAATGGCATACTTTGACAAGCGAGCAAACTCTATGTGGTACTCCCACACACTCCTGTTACCTTGCCTCAAATTTTCAAACTCCGTTGCACGGGCTGCCCTTGTCTCGAAGGGCAAGAAATGATCTATAAAGGCATCAGCAAACTCACTCCACCTCGCCGGAGGACGCCCCTCCTCACGGGAATCCTCCCACAACTCAAACCACGAATACGTCACCCCTTTCAGACGGTAGGCAGCCAAATCCACTCCCTCTGTCTCAGTTGCACGCATCACCCTGAGGGTCTTGTGCATCTCATCAGTGAAATCTTGGGGGTCTTCTTCTGGATTGGCACCCGTAAATACTGGAGGGTCTAACTGAAGAAATCTGTTCACCCTAGAACTGGTGGAATCCCCTTGCTGGTTGGATGAACTAGGCCCAACATTTGACCTCTGGGCCTGAGAGGCCACTAATTGGGTCAACATCTGAAAACCTCCCCTAAGATCCCCATCAGAAATACCAGACTCAGAAGCTGGGGATGGAGGTGGAACAAAAGTATCAACGGGAGGGATAGTGGTACCCTCCGTAGGTATAGAAACTGGGGGAGTCTGCTCTGGAATAGAAGGACCCGGCAGAGTAATAGCAGGGTGACTACCCCCATCCGCAACATCAAGCAGTGAATCATCAACCACTCCTGGGGTGGCATTGGCTTCTTGACTAGTTCTCGCTTTCTTCTTAGGTGCCATTTACTGAAAGATAGAACAACGCACTGATTAGGAAGAAAGCAGTTTCACCGCACGATACAGAATATCAAAGAAGGGTGTTATTCCTAAATGCCCAAGTAGCCTCCAACTTATAGATGTGGTCGACTACACACCGATAAGAAGGACTGTACCAGACACGACTCCGAGACATCCTAGGACTCCTTAAAACCTTAGGATCTGATACCAAGTTTGTCACGCCCCAAAACCGAGGAGCGCGACCGGCGCTCAATCGAGTGAACCCAACTGAGCAAGCCTTATCAACCACTATTTACCTAACTCAATAAGACTAAGGAAGTCATGCTTACCTTTATTTAAACTAGGAGAGGTAGTACATTCGACATCTTAGTTCATTTCATATCACAACATTAAAATATGGTTGATTTCCAAGGTTCCATACAAGTTATATTGTAGAAGAAGGCAAGGGTACAAGGTTACAACATGGTCCATTGACCTATCCAATACCCATACATAACCCACACAAACGTCTACGGAGCCTGTAAGTATACGAAAGACATGACAACAATGCCGGCAACAAGGCCCCGGCTATACCTCAAAAGTAAAAGTCCAAAACAAGAAGATGTGAAATATAGCCCCTCGAAGGAGAAGGGGTCTCACCAAGATCTTTAGAAGAAGGATGCTCCACTACACACGATCGGCACTATCCGCTATGGAGCCACCTACATTCATAAAAAAATGTAGCACCCCCGGCAAAAGGGACGTTAGTACCATGGAATAGTACAAGTATGTATAACTAAACACCATTTTACTAGAAAGAACTATCAAGCAAGTACGAGTAAGTCACGTGAGTAAATCAAATATGCAATTCATGCAATCTTTCATATAATTTCCAAAACTCAGTTTGGGGCATCTCTTTCATATGTTCATCACTATTCTCAATGCCACTACTATCTTAATCGGAGTCCGATCACGACCCGACTGGCTAGGTCACCTCATTGGAGGCATATATCTCAATCAATATTTCATTTCCCTTATCCGGAATTCAATATCAGCACATTACCACCATGTGTGCGGCATGGTGTCCGATCTCGACCCGATCGGCTAGGTCTCCTTATCTAGGCATTATCCCTTTCTCATTAGTCATCATGTTAGAATCTTTATTTCACATATATCATATTAATCCCGGGGCACTCAGGGCCACCATTATCACCTCGTTTTCCATTTTCAATATTCATCATAGACATATACATAATTTCAAGTTGCAATCACAGGTAAGTGAGCACATAGCTAGCATGAATAATTCTCCGTTTCGATCTTGGCTTGCAGCCTAAGCATTTCAACGCATAATTGTATTCTTCATACTTCTTTAATTATCAAGAATGGTACATTACTCACATTGAGGAACAACCTTCACGTATATGTGTAGATAATTGCAAATCAATTAATGCGTAATAACAATCAATATACTAACCAATTCAGCTCTTACCACACTTTCGTAAATGCCAACGGAGCTCAATTTCTAATAAAATGGGGTTTTAGCCATACATACCTCGTTTAAGCTTTCCTTAAGTTACTACAACGTTCCGAAAATTCTAGCAATACCAATCTACTTTGAGACATAACAAAATTGAACATAAATTAGGAAGGTATTCATGGTTTAAGCTCATTTGAGCATTTCATCAAATACTAGTTGAGCATCTTGATTTCAAATCTCTTTTACTAGGTTTCCTTCATTTCCCCAACCCAATCTTTACTTGTTATTTTCAACAATCTTTTCACAAAACTAATTTGTACATGCATGTATACATAGTAGTATTACACCCAAGAATCATACCTCAATACCTCATATTATACCCCAAACTCAAAATTAAAGTCTAGGGTATAGAACCCTACCTCTTAGATGAAGAACTTGTGATTGGGTTCTTTGATTCTTGAAAATTGATGCAACATTGGATGATTGAATGTTGGGTTCCTCCTTATCTCTCTAAAATGCTCTCATCTCTCTCTAAAATCAGTAAGAAATGACCCCAAAATAAAACCCAAAGCATATATATTAAAATGGGGTCGGGTTATAAAAATAGGAAAATTAACCCTCCGAAGTCGGGTTTGCGATCTCAGAATGGACCGCAAAACATGAATGCGGGTCGCAAAATGCATCGCAGAATCGGTGCCCAAAACTAGGCTACACTGGTCCAGTTTGCGACCAAATTTGCGATCGCAGATCAAGTATGCGGACCGCATAATGGTTTTTGCGATCGCAGAATTGACGTAGGATCACATTTTTCCAGCCTTTGGTAATTTGATCATAATTTTGTGTAGGAATGTCCGAATGACGAACGGTTTGAAGAGTTGGAAACTAGACTCAAAGACCTTTTATTTGATAGGCTTTGAATCACACAAATCCTTATATAACTGGAGATATAATTGTCCAAAGGGAGGTCTTGTGCGCACTCATTTGCAACTTTCGTTTATTATGAAATTTTCCAACTTGGCTTAGACTTAGGCCTCTCCTTAGACCCCAATTCACTTCTAATATGACTTATAAACTTATTAATATATCCAATTGATATCCATAATATCCTTAATCCTCATTTGTATGGAAGATAAAATATTTAGCCTACCTTGGCACCACGAAATCTTAAATTACTAGGCAAAATTTTCTGGGGCTTTACAAAAAAACAGCCGGCATATTGTGCTCATGTCAAGGAAAAAGAAGATGGAAAGCCTTGGTTACATGACATCAGAGAATACTTATCAAAAGGAGAATACCTAGAGTATGCAAATCATACTCGGAAATGCATGCTCCGGAGATTGTCTAATCACTTCTTCCACAGCAGAGGGAACTTGTACAGAAGAAATCCTGATTTGGGTTTACTAAGATTTGTTGAGGTAAAAGAAGCTTATAAACTGCTTGAGGACGTACATGCTGGGACCTGGCCCGCACATGAATGGTTTCATCTTGGCTAAGAAGATACTTAGGGCCGGTTACTTTTGGATGACCATGGAAACGGATTGCCTCCAATATGTCCGCAAATGCTTTCAATTCCAGGTGCATGCCAATATGATAAAAGTGTCGCCAAACGAGCTCAATGCAACAAGCTCACCTTGGCCATTCGCCGCTTGGGGAATGGATGTTATTGGTCCAATTAAGCCCACTGATTCAAATGGGCACATGTTTATTTTGGTAGCCATTGATTACTTCACAAAATTGGTAGAGGCTGCATCTTACAAAGCTGTAACCAGGAATGTCGTCGCAGATTTTGTCAAAAAACGAATTATTTGCCGATTCGGTGTTCCCGAATCCATTGTTACTGATAATGCCACCAATCTCAATAGTGATCTAATGAAAGCTATGTGTGAAACTTTCAAAATCAAGCACAAGATTTCCACAACCTATAGACCTTAGATGAATGGAGCCATAGAAGCCGCCAACAAAAACATTAAGAAGATACTAAGGAAAATGGTAGAGAACCACAAACAATGGCATGAGAAGTTACCCTTTGGTCTATTGGGGTACCGCTCACGGTTCGCACATCAACCGGAGAAACTCCCTACATACTGGTTTATGGTACCGAGGCTGTCATCTCAGCCGAGGTGGAGATTCATTCTTTAAGAATCATACAAGAAGCTAAACTCAACGATGCTGAGTGGATAAGGAGTCGCTATGAACAATTGGCCCTTATCGATGGAAAAAGGAGGAATGCAGTATGTCACGACCAACTTTACCAGAACAGAAGGTCGAGAGCCTTTAACAAAAAGGTCAAACCAAGATAGTTCGCACTAGGGCAGCTGGTATTGAAGAAAATCTTCCCGTATCAAGATGAAGCCAAAGGAAAATTCTCTCCCAACTGGCAGGGTCCATACATGGTCCATAGGGTGCTAACAGGAGGAGCACTCATACTTGCAGAAATGGATGGAGAAATCTGGCCAAAACCAATCAATTCAGATGTAGTAAAGAGATACTATGCTTAGATTATGTACATTTCCTCATATGATGTAATTGACTTATGCTTGACCTGATTCCCGTTTAAGAGGGGATACGTAGGCAGCCTTATGGGTTCAGTCATATCATAATAAAATTTTCATTTCCCCTAAGATCAGAAACTGGGGCAGAATTTTGAGGAGGGTCCTCAAAATTCTGGAGCAAGTCCAGCCAACGCCAATATGTGTCAAACGATCAGTAACCAGTTAACAAACTGGGGCAGAATTTTGAGAAGGTTCTCAAAATTCTGGAGAAGTCTCAACAAGTCTTATTATCCGCAAACAGTCAAAAGATCATTCACCAAACTGGGGTAGAATTTTGAGGAGGACCCTCAAAATTTCAATATGAGAGAGCTGTAATGCCTTTGAGATGTGTATAGTAACTAGTTCATCAAAATTACTTGATATGTCAATACGTTTCTAAAACAACTCTATTTTTTATCAATAATTGCATATTTTCGAAAACTCTATTTCTATAACAGTCAGGTGTCACCGAGGGGAACTCAAAAGACTTTTATAACGGAGCAAAATAAGGCCGGCGGACGAAGCACGAACCAACCTCCTCTCACAAAACTTACAATTTTCTTTGAACACAGGCATATTTAACGTAACGATAGCATTCGCAAAACATGTATACACAAAGATGATTCACTATCAATCAGGCCATCATACATCGAATACATCTCCAGCTAAGACATACACTACTCTTATTTGCTGCTCGCTCTTAGCATGAGTCTAATCCCTGACTCCCTATTTGCATGAGGCTAATCCGTACCTCCCCATTTGCATGAGGCTAATCCCTGCCTCCACACCTGCATAAGGCTAATCCTTGCCTCCCTATTTGGCAAAAATGGTTACTGTTATATGCTTACCCTATAGTTTTCCTTCTAACCCCCATTTTGTGCATTATATTAGAAGAGTTTTTAATCCTACTTATAAAGGATGGCCTCGCGCAACCGTAAAGAGCGATATTTATAAATATAAACATGAATATGAACAATATCTGCGCTATTTATTTACTCATATAGATTGTCGCATTGCTATTATTACTGATATTGGTAGAAGTGGTAATGACTGTGATTATCTAACTATTACAAGTCATTGGATAGATGAGGAGTGGATAATGAAAAAGCGCATTATTGCTTATAGAATAATTAATTCACGCCACACAGGTAAGTTTATTGCTAACACAGTTTCAATGGATAATGCTTCTAGTAACACTAACGCTATAGGCTTGCTTACAAATATACTAAATCCTGCATTTAGTAATATTTTTCATGTTAGATGTATTTATTATATTTACCATTTAATCGTCGGTGCTGGTATGAAAATTTTAAATGTAGAAATTGAAAAGGTTAAAATGGCTCTTAATTGGATTTTTTTATTCAAACCGTAGAAGTAGACTTAGAGTCTATTTTTAAAAAATGTGATGAATTTGGCCTTAGAGAAAGAAAGGTTCCTAAACCTTGTCCGACTAGATGGAATTACATGTATGAAAGTTTAGTTGTTGCATATGAATATAGAAACACAATAAGCGCAACGTATAATGCTCGTGTAGGTGATGGTGATGATGAGCACCTTACAAATCAAGATTAGAGTAATATTAAAATGCTTGTAGACTTTTTAGAACAATTTTATGTTGCTACAAATGAATTATCTGGCCAATATTATCCTACTATTTCTAACTGTTTAGTTTATATTGCAGCATTTATAGATTTATTTATTCAATTTTCAGAGGGTGGAGTAATTTAGCAAGAAGCTATTAATTCTATGAAAGTTAAGTTTAAAAAATATTTTTTCCCTATCCCCCCTATTTTTGGTGTTGCTGCATTGTTAAATCCTACAATGAAATTAGGAGGTCCTCACTTTTGGTACTCAAAAATTTATAACGCTTTATCACTTTCAGCTGAGGAATTTGCTACACTTGGAGATGCAAAAGCCTCAATTAAAATAAATGCTCAAATAATTTATAATGCTTATCAACTTGCCTTAGATCATGCTAGACCAAATGTTCCAACTCCTACTTCGTCTAGTTCGCAATCTTCTAAAAGAACTACGGGCCTAAAAGCCCATAGTTCTTGGACAGAGTTCAGGGGTTCTCAAGGTGATAATTTTGGTGATAGTTCACAACTAAATGAGCTTCAATTTTATTTGTCGCAAGGACTTGAATCAGAGAATCCCGACGGCTCCTTCGATGTTTTGGAATGGTGGAAGGACAAACAAAAGCACTATCCGATTCTTTCAAGGATGACTCGAGATATTTTAAGTGTTCAAGCTTCAACAGTGGCATCGGAGAGCACTTTCAGTCAAGCGAGACTTCAAATCGGTGATCATAGAGCATCTATGAGGGAGAGCTTGGAAAAATCCGTACTCTTCAGAGATTGGATCCATTCGGAAAGAAGAAATTTTGGACTTGCAGAATCACAACCGAAGATAGATGAAGCTTATGAAGAAATGCTAGCGGAACTTGCGTAGGATGCTGCTTCGCCCGGAAGCGGTGATGAACAAGCTTCATTTCCACCACCACCAATGGAAATTCCTCTGGACCTTGAAGGATTTATGAGATTTGTTAGAGATAATACATAGACTAATATGTAACTTGTATTTTGGCACATCTTCCTTAGTTTTTTTTCCTTTTAATGGTGGTATTAGTACCTTGTTGTGCTCATTCCATTGGGGGGAGGAAGACTAAGAAAGATATTGCCATTCTTTGTTAATGTCGTAATAATAAAAATTATAAGACATTCCCTTGAATATTTTTTTGCAATTTATTTTGTGTTTAAATTTGATATAGTATATATATTATAAATCTAATACATATAACTATATATATATATACATATATATAAGGCATTATATATATCTCAAAGTGTATATAAGGCACTATATATATATATCTAATACATATAAAGTATATATATATATACATATATATAAGGCAATATATATATATAAGCTATATATTATATAAGGCAATATATAATTATATATACACACAATACACCCTTATATATACATACTATATATACTATATATATTTATATAGCTATATATAAACAATTTATATTAGTATATACATATATAGTTTACAAGAAATTGCCTTAGATAAAAAAATTAAAAAAAAACTAGCCCGGAATGAAAAAGCCCGTTAGGCCCGTGGGCCCTGGCCATTTAGCCCGGGACCATGTGGGCTTAGGACCACCGTGGGCCGGTTCCACCCATTGGGACCGTTTGGCCCGGGACCGCCAAAGACCGGACCGCCAAAGACCGGACCGCCAAGGCCCGGGACCGTTTGGCCCGTTTAGGCCCGGGCCCAGCCCACAATACAGACTTATGCATGAGTCTAATCCCTGACTCCTCACTTGCATGAGGCTAATCCCTGCCTCCCTATTTGCATGAGGCTAATCCTTGCATCCACATCTGCATGAGGCCAATCCTTGCCACCATAATTGCATAAGGCTAATCCTTGCCTCCCTATTTGCATGAGGCTAATCCTTGCCTCCATACTTGCATGAGGCTAATCCTTGCCTCTCCATTTGCATGAGGCTAATCCTTGCCTCCATACTTGCATGAGTCTATTCCTTGCCTCCATACTTGCATGAGGCTAATCCCTGCCTCCCTATTTGCATGAGGCTAATCCCTGCCTCCACATTTGTATGAGTCTAATACTTGACTCCATACTTGCATTGAGGCTAAGCCCTGCCTCCCTATTTGCATGGGACTAAGCAATGTCCCTCTTTGCACGAATATTTTATTTCTAAGCACTCTTTATTTGCTTTTCAATTGGGCTAAGCTCTGCCCTCTATTTCACAAGACTAAGCATTGTCTTGATAACATCATGACTATTACATATCATGTGCTGAAATATCGCCAATCTATCTGAAGGCGTCATAGTTTAAAGGCATTATCCTCATAGCCGGAAGACACTATGCCATGGCCTAAGGATCTCTCAAACTTGCATATCATTATTCAAAGGCGTCATGGTTCAGAGGCACCATCTTCATGGCCCAAGAACATCATTTCATGGCCTGCGAATCCCTCACTGTCAATTCATGGCCCAAGACGTCATGGTCTGAGGACATCATCTTTAACCGTCCGAAGACAACCTTCATGGTCCGAAGGGAATTTGCATCATGTTTAAATTCTCGCAAATACATGTTTTATCTGCAGGTAACCAGTAAGCAACCGCTATCCTAGCAGGAGCGATCTCTCTCCAGTTCCTTCAACTATCCCGAGCTTTAAATGCTCACCATAGCTGCTTCGGCGTCGCGGTCCGTTCTTGCAATAATTTCATCGGCATATGCCGTAGATGAATCTAGAACTACACATGACCTCATTCCTGTAAAACCAGAGATATGTAGGTAACTCGAATACTAGAGTCTGGACCTTGTCTTTCAAAGCATCCCGTTGGGTCAAAATTGGCCACCATTTCTTTACCCGAAAACTCTTTCATCCTTCTCGGGTATAGAGGGGCAGCTGTTGATACACAATTTTTTCCTACATACTTTTTAAATGCATAAATACTTTCAAAATAGTATATATATATACATATATAAGCATGCACAAGGTTTTTATAATTTTTCTATAATTTTAAAGATTTTAAATTGATTTATTACCTCCCTTTTTTACCCATAAAATCACTAATAATTTTCCCTTAAATTATTGTTGTGGTAATTTAGTCATTTAAATTCTATACTTATGCCAAAATATTGTTAAAATATCTTTAGTGCATTTTTATAATTGCATTTTGCATTTTTAAAGCTAATTTACATATATTGCAATATTAGCCCTATTAATGTATAATTACATTTATATGCATAAAATTGATCTTCTATATTTTTAAAATGTTAAATATCTATTTTAAATCATTTTTGTACATGAAATTATTTTTTAGAAATTATTTATTATTCATTATAAATTATATGGGATTAAATTGGCTATTTAAAATATAGAGAGCTTGCATTTCGATTTTAGCCTCAATTTTAAACCAACCCCAGCCTAGTTCCTAATCGAATTACCCGACCCAAACCCTAAACACACCTAACCGACCCAGAACCAATTAAATCATGACCGTTAATCTGAAAGATCAACAACATGTATTGATTCTTGCCTTTTTTAATCCTAAACCACCCCAACCCTAATCATTTCCCAGATACCGCCGCCCTAGAATCCTCTCTACTCCCAGTACACCTTCAACCTAACCCTAGCCCTTCAACCGTGACCTCTCTTCTCCGGTCATCTCCGGTGACCTCTCATCGTCTCCTAAGCCTCCAATGGCTTCTCTCATGCCATGCTTGCCCTCTCTAAGGTCTTCAAGGGCCCAGTGCCATGCCAACTTGCATCTAGGTTTCGTCACTCGTCTGTTCTTGGCTACTCTAGTGTGATTTCGAGCAAAATCATGCTGTATCTGTTACGGTATTTAGGATTCTAGACAGGTTCGTTCATCTCTATGGGTTTCTTTTGAAACCCTAATTTCTTCCTATATCTCCAGATCTAGGACGATTTGAGTTTGTTCCTTTAATGTTTTACACTCTTCTCGGAACTCTTTACAAGAATTGTTGATTTTAAGTGTTTTTCATCTTCTTCTAAAAATTAAGGTTTCAGAATTTCTTTTAAAACATTGTTTAACTGATTCTTTGTGTTTAAACTTCTATTTCTTGCATATTTTGGTTTATTCTATGATTTTACTACACCTTTAACTCTTTTATGTTGAAATCCCTAATTTTCTAGGTTTCTTCGTTTGATTTTTTAACTGGCCGGTTCTAGTCTGAGTTTTTATGATTATCTTGCCTAGAATATGTTTCTACTGAGTTCCTTAGCCTAACTTACATTAGCTCTATGTGCTTGTGTTCATCTTGACTGTTCAAGACCTGCATCTTTGCTTGCTATGTCTGGTTATTCTTATCTTACTCTATTTATATGCTAAACACTTACTCGTGACTTTCTCTTTGATTGATTCTGGATTCCCTGTTTCATGGTTTGATTGGAAGACCTTCCTTTAAACCTTCGATTCCTACCCTTTCTATTCAAATTGATTGATTCGCCTACCTTGTCTGCTTTGGTACTTTATTATTACTAATTATCTCCTTAATTAGAGTTTTCTGAACTTAGCCTAATCGTTTACCCTATACTTACTGAATTTGAAATCTTTCCTTATTGGTCGTACATTGATTTCTTTCCTTATTTGTTACTTGTTCTTACCGTTTGAACTAATTCCCTTAACTTATGGGAGTGCTTGTACTGATGTTGCTCTAATTGATTCTGAGTTCCATAATTACTATACTATTGTGATTCTTGCCTTATTTACCTAGTTTTGAACTACTATATATACCTACTCTCTCATTAACACAGACACACAAACACATTGGTTCAAAAACTTTCTCGTTCACGCAAAAAGCTTTCTGCTCTCTTTTGTGTTACTTACTACTGTCTAAAGTCAGCCGGTTGCAAGCCAAGGCTAACTACTAGGTTCTCTTTCACTTTGTGTTTACTATCCCCTTACTTGTATGTTCTGATTTTAATTCCAGTCCCAAAACAATATGCTTCTCTTATCACTTCAATTTGTTTTTTTTAATATGCTTCTTTACTGCATGCTTCTGAATATACCCCTTAGGATTAGCCTACTCACGGATCCCTTCTAGTATGCCCCAATGTGACAATGTTTCTCTGATCCCTGGCATGCACCTTCCTATATGAAGTAATTAGCTATCCTAAGCCTATTGATTCTATATTAACTCTAAAGTTCATGCTATACTTTAAAAGCCTTGACCCCTTTTAAGGCTCCTCTGATTCTCTACCTATGTGCATATGTGCTGACTATTTGCCCTATGCTTACCCCAAATCCCCATTACCCTAAGTGGATATGTGCTCCTGTTTGACTCCATGTATTGAAGTGTTGATGAACTTCTTCTGGTTCTGTGTTTGGTTTGATTGATTGTTAGTCGCCTTACCTTTTTTTAAATTGTCTTATTTAATAACTCCCTATGTGTTTTCTTACAAAACTATTTCAATCAAAACTCTTTTTAACACTGTTTTCCTACTAAAACCTTTCAAACTGTGTCAAGCACTCTCACTATACTCCTACGTCACTAGGTTCTGCCACCTACAGTGTGTGTACTGCCTTGGGATTCTCTTGAGAACCCTCTGAACTCTGGCACACTGAGTTTGGTCCTTCCACACTGCACTTACTCAATTTGGTTACAAAGTATAGGTGTGAGCACTGCCTGGGATCCTTAGGGAACTCTGACGCACCTAGACAATGATATTGTTTATGAAATTAGCATTTGAGGCTATTGGAGGTCTTGGGAAATCAATTGGGCCTGCTTCAGGCTCCCTATAGTGTAACTTCTCCTTTTCATTTATCTATTTATGTAATTCATTCATCTGGTTTGTAATAATTTGTAAACGAATATTAGGGTGACTAGTGAAAAGCGGTGGGTAGTTACATATTTGTGGGGTAAATGGGTAGAAACCATGTCAATAGGATTTTATATTTGTTATGCCTTACCATGTTAGATATTATTCCTATAGGTCTCAAGTGGTTCCAATAATAGAAATCATGTTTATAGGTCTTAAAATCAAGTTCACAAGTAGATACCATTCTTATTGGATATGATCCAGTTCAACTTCTGTTATAACAGGTATTTACATGTGTTTTCATTTGTTATTATGCCTACAAGTTTCTAGCATCAGCTCTAAACAATTATATACATGCCTATAGGGAACAACATCAGAAATTCTACATAAAGATCTAAAATCAGTTTGGTTTAAATAAGTCAATCCAGTTCGTGATTAGTTTACTTCGAAACTGGTCTAGTCAGAGGTTTGTTTTCCCTGAAATGAATTCTTTCAAAAACTGCCCTAATCTATCGCTAGACAACATGCCTATAGGAACTCAAGAGTTTGTTTTAAAATCTGCCCACTCTTTTACTATGTCAAACATAGTTATCATGCTCTTAGGATACCACTATTCAGCATGTAGGCAAGCCTGTAGGGCGTTTTTCAAATCCTGCAGCTCTGAAACTGTTTTTGCTACTTAATGTTGTTCTGACTAACAGGCTTAAAATCAGTAAGCAAATTGATAAGGCCATTACTTCTGAGTTTATTAAGAATAAACCGCCTATCTTTTATGTCTTTATATTCACTTAAACATCATGTCTTAGGATACTGTTTAACAATACGACCCTCATTTGTGTTTGAGTCGTGCTGCTTATGTGCGTTGTTTTTGGAGGTAAACTTGAGCCTCTAATTGCTTTTTTTCTGCCTTATGTGCTAAGGTCCTATTTGTTCTTGCCTTTCACCTTAGTATTTTCACCTTTAAACCTTAGGGGTCTATCTAGAACTGCCTATAGGTAGAGGTCCTAAATTTCCTCCAAGACCATTAAGAGGGGACGGGTAACAACACACAATAGAGATCGCTAACCAAAAATTGCTCTAATACCCACTAAGGGGTGGGAAGGGTAGATATGGGATATGATGACTACACGCTAATGTCACGCGTAGCCCCTCATTGAGGAGTGTTTACCAGACATTGTTTGGGCTAGGCTAACCAACCTTGGACCCCTCCTTGCCCAAATCCCTTCTGTTTAAAACATTGTTTTATGTGTATACAACTTGTTCAAAACCTTTTTCTTATTATTTGAGTTATACAACGTCCAACATGCTTTACTTGAAAATTTTTCGATTCAACTACCTATTTGTTAATGGACTAATTCATAAGTATAAGTTTGGTCGGGACCCACCACTGTGGACCGAGAGGGGTGCCTAATACCTCCTCCTCAAGGTTATTTCGAGCCCTTACCCTAATCTCTGGTAATGCAAACTAGTCCATGAGTTAATTACTCTAGGTGCCCTAACGCACCTTAATTCGTTAGGTGGCGACTCTTCAAATACCCAATTCCCAAAAGGAAATGAGTTATTACCCCAATGAATGTCAAAACCCAGACTTTCTCCGTTGAGGAAAAAAGGGGGCGCAACAGCTACCTATTGGAGAAAACCCCCCAACAAATGACATCAAAGCAACAATGAACTAGCAATCAAAAAATTCCATCTACCAAAACAAAGTGCTAAACAACATCGACAATACCATAAAGAACGTGGCCCATACACAAAACAAAATGATGAGCAAAGTAGAAACAATTAAGAAAAAGGTGGAGCACACATCATCTCACCATGCTGGACTAATGAAAGCCTTGGAACTAAGGTTGACAAATTTACAATATGAGATTTGTCCGCCAAGAACTTCACTTTTCCAATTCTTCCAACAACAACAAAAGGAGACGATTTCTATCAGAGAACAAATTCAACTCTTTAGAAATTACCACTTTGAGACACAAAAGACCCCAGTTTTCCCCTCAAAACCTACCTTCTTCCCTATTTTGCCACAAACATATTCCCCACATAAATTGGACTACACTTTTTTCTGCTTTTCCAATTGCCTCACAAAATCCTATTTGTTTCACCCAACCCTTAAAAGAAGAACAAGATTTTGATATTGAAAAAATGGTTTGGGAAAGGAAAGATGCTCCTGCGGCACAAAAACAATCCAAGAAAAGGCAAGATCATGGTGAAAGTTCAAAAGGGTCCAACCCCAAAAATCTGATGATTTCTGACCAGAAGGATCCTGACCTCTATGTCTCCCAACCAAGAAACGTATAAGAAGAAGATACCCCATGGTCAAAATCTCTAAATTCATCAGAAGATGAAACAATGGAAGATAGCTCTCGATCAAGCAATGAATCCACAACAAACTCTTCCGAAGATGACGATCCCCCAATATTTGTCAACCAAACAAGAGACCTAGAAATATCTGTAGTAGATGAGGAACAAGAAGGCATGACAGATGAACCACTCCTAGAAAGAAGATATGAGCCCATGGCATCAAAACCAGTTGGAACTGGTTCCCACACTTTCACATTAGATAATGTCAAGCTTTCAAAATGGCCTCAAAGGATCCAAGACTTTTATACTTGGATTGTGACCAAAAATTTGGTGGAACGAGAAAAGTATATCATCCTGTCAGAACTCACTTCACGGTTCTCAGGAATTCTCAGAGATTGGTGGAACTCACTTAGAATTCAAGACAAAAACACTTTTCTTACATCCCAAGATTTTTCCTTCAACATCAAAATCCTACATGAAGTTTTATGTGGAGATACCGGCCAAAGACAGGAAAATACGCGAAGACAACTCTTCCAGATGAATTGTGTGTCATTCAACAGAAATGACATTGAGAAGCATTTTCAAAAAAGGGCAAAGATAAACTTCAAGATTGGTGGATACATCAATCTAAAGCAAGCCTTTGTCTCTTCCCTTCCAAAGTTGTTGGCTAGCCGAACCATGACCATCATTGAAGAAAAGTTTCAGTCCATAACAATCCCACAAGTTGGCTACATCAGGCAAGCTATTTTCGTTGCATTGGATGAAATTTGTATAAAGCGCTCTGCCATAAAACAAATTATCCAACATAATCCAACGCTTGACAAAGCATGTCATTAATCTGATTTGATTCACCAGATCAGGATGTTCCTGCCACACATCTAGGCGACGGAGAGGATTCAAGAGGTTCAGATGGCTAGGAATTCCAGATGGGAAATCAAGGTCCAGGAGGTGCATAAAATATTTCAGATGAAGGAGGCCAAGAAATTTTCACAAAAAGAATAGATTCTTTATTTTCCACAAGATTGGACATTTCGCAAGAAATTGTCCCCAATCGAGGAAATCTGTCATACACTTGCAAGAAATTGAAGATTACACTGGCATACATCTCAGAAAGGAGGATGACCTTGAATCCATGTTCTCTATGGACGATGAACCCACTAAAGAAACATTATCCACTCTTGATATATACATAGATCAATGTGATGACCACTATCAAATTTCAAAACAAGCCACTTATTCCTAGGAAGAGATCAATGCTATCACATTCATCCCTCAAGTGGAACTCAAGGTTTATTTATCTAAATGGGATAAACCAACCAGAGTCATTGCTTTCATTGACACTGGAGATGCTTGTTCACTCATGAATCCTACTGTTCTCCCTGAAGATCAATGGGGCCGCACTTTAAGGATTTCAACACTACATCAAATTGAATCTTGACTACCACCATCATCACAAAGCACCCGGTAACAATTGAGTTCTTTTCAGGATTTAAGTACAGAACCAAGCTGATAAGGTCCAATCCACTAGGGAAATATCTTATTGTTGGATTTGACATTTTCAGACAACTAAAAGATCAACCCCAGATCAAGGCTAACGGGATAACCTTCAAGAATCAGTTCAAACCTTATTTTGAGATTCCAAGGTTATTCCAAATCACCAACGACAAACAAATGAAAGAGATTGAACAAAATCTCACTGAGCATTCATGTGATGAATTCCACAAAGATTTTACGAAGAACGGGAAAAGACCGTTATGGAAGAACAAAGAGTTTCTTATCAAGCTCCCTTTTAAGAAGAATGAAAACATCAATCCAATAAAAGCAAGTCATTCAGGCATGAATCCAGATCATTTTCAGCTTGCAAAGAAGGAATTAGAAGAACTCTTGGAATTTGATCTAATAGAGCCATCAGATTCACAATGGGCATGCGAAGCATTTTATATCAACAAAAGATCTAAGCAGAAAAGAGGAAAATTCAGGTTAGTCATTAACTACCAGCCACTTAACCACTTCTTCCAAAATGATCAATTCCCTATCCCAAATAGACTTACTATTTTCTCCCACTTAGCCAAGGCCAAATATTTTTCCACGTTTGATTTTAAATATGGATTTTGGCAATTGGGAATCCACCATGAAGATAGACCCAAAACGGGATATATCACAATTGGATTTTGGCTCTTTATGATCGGGAATGCAAAATCCCGTTTTGGGTCTTTCTTCAGGGTGGATTCCCAATTGCCAAAATCTGGATTTAAGATCAAACATGGAAAAATATTTGGCCTTGGGTAAATGGTAGAAAATAGTGAGTTTATTTGGGATAGGGAATTTATTGCCTTGGTGGAAATGGTTAAATGGCTGGTAGTTAATGACTAACCTGAGTTTTTGTGACAACCCGGCTGGTCGTCTTAAGAATTAATGCCCCGATCCCCTATTATCTGCTTTCTCCGTGTTTATTCCTATTATTTTGATTTGCCGTGATGTTCGGTTTTGAGTATCCGAGAGTTTTGGGACACTTAGTCCCTAAATGAGAGCTTAAGTGTTGGAAATTTGACCTTAGTAAGAACAGTGTGAAGACAGACCCGGAATGGAATTCTGATGGTTCTGTTAGCTCCGTTGGGTGATTTCGGGCTTAAGGGCGTATTCGGATTGTGTTTTGGAGGTCCGTAGCTAATTTAGCCATGAAATACCGAAAGTCGAACTTTGAAATTTTTGGTTCGATAGTGAAATTTGGATCCGAGGGTTGGAATGGAATTCCGGATGTTGGATAAGCTCCGTAGTGTTTGATGTGACATGTGTGCAAAATTTCAGGTCATTCGGACGACGTTTGATAGACTTTTTGATCGAAAGCGTATTTTTAGAGTTTTGGAATTCTTAGGCTTGAATTCGTGGTTGATTCGTCATTTCGATGTTGTTTTAGGTGTTTTAAGGATTGTTATATGTTTGTACAATGGTATTAGACTTGTTTGTGCTTTTGGTTGAGGTCCTGGGGGCCTCACGATGGTTTCAGAAGGTTGTCGGAAGAATTTGGAATTTGTTTGAGCAGCTTCAACTATTGGTTTTCTCTCATAACCTCACCTGCTATTGGGTCCCGCAGGTGCGTAGCTGCAAAATCAGCATCGCCATCGCAGAAGTGGAGGGAGAAGCCAGCAGGGACCGCAGAAGCGGTGCCGTATCTGCGTAAGGTTAACCGCAGGTGCAGAAGCTGGACTTTAAGTGAAATGTCGTAGATGCGACCATGTCCTCATAGAAGCGGGACTGAAGATGTGGTCCCAGGGCCAAAGAAGCAGATTAACTGGGCAGAAACATATAAATACTTGCCTTCGAGAATTCGAGCTATTTTCACCTCTTTTCAAACGGGAAGAAGGCTTGGGGAGCACTTTCAAGAGAGATTTTTAGAGGATTTCATTGGGGGAAGGTCTTTGGTCCCTAAACTCATTATTGGAGTGATTTTATCATTATAAGCATGAAAAATTAAGGAAAATCAGTGGAAATTTGGGGGTTAGGGCTTGGCTAATTAGAGACCTTTGAGTGATGATTTGAGGGGACATTTGAGGTCCGATTTTGGTACTTTTGGTATGACTTAACTCGCAGAGTGTGAGGATTCTAAAAATGTAAATTTTATCCGATTCCGAGACGTGGGCCCGAGGGGCATTTTGCTCATTTTATCTAATTTTGCATATTAGCTTAGAATTTCTTTGTAGAATCAGTTACTTGAAGTGTTATTTACATTATGTAACTGAATTGAATAGATTTGGGCCATTTGGAGTCGAGTACTCGTGGCAAGAACGTGGTCTCGGGTTGATTTTGAGCCGATTCGAGGTAAGTGACTTGCCTAACCTTGTGTGGGGGACCTTCCCCTTAGGATTTGGTAATATTGATAATTGAAATGCCTTGTACGTGAGGTGACAAGTGCGTACTTGTGCTAATTGTTGGAAATCTAGTTTTCATTAAGTAATTACTAGTATATTTCTTTTCCTGTTTTATTATTTGCACTATTAATCCTGTTGTAGCTTAGGAAAGCATGTCCAAGTGATTTAATTGCTTTATTTGCTCAAACTGCTTTACCTAAATTCTGTGCAGCATGCTAGGCTAGAATTACCTTTTTGCCTTAATATGAATTTTGACATTTCTGAATATTATCCTGTTGCTACTGTGTATTTACATTAGGACTACGGATGTGGTATTCCGGTAGCTCCCCCTTGTCTGTTTACATTTGGGACTATGGATGTGGGATTCTGGTAGATCCCCCAACATAATTATATGGATCTACGAGATTGCACCTGGTAGATTCCCCCAATATTGGGTATTTACTTTTGGGACTACGGAACGGGATTCCGGTAGATACCCGCGCACTATGAGTTGGACTACGGGATGGTATATCGGGAGATCTATTAGATATGTATATTTGGGGATACAGGATGGTATCCTAGGAGATCCCCGATTGTTGTGATTTGGTGCTGAACCGTATTTCTTTCTGTGTTTACTTTGCCTCTGTAATAGTTGTTGCTGTCCTTTATATTCTGTGCTACTTTTACTGTTGTACTTATTTATACTGTTCTATACTACACTGTTGAACTTTATATTTTATTTAACCTCAGTAGGGCCCTAATCTTCCTCGTTACTACCCAACTAAGGTTAGGCTTGACACTTATTGAGTATTGTTGTAGTGTACTCATGCCCTTTCTGCGCATGTTTTTCATGTGCAGATCCAGGTACTTTGACTCAAACTTACCATCCTTGAGACGAGGCGACCCTTCAGAGACTTCGAGGTATATCTGCCGTGTCCATAGACGGAGGAGTCTCTCTCCATTCTCCCTTGTAGTTACAACCCTTCTGTATTTACTTTGTTTTATACATTCTGTAGTTAGAGCACTATGTAGTATCCTTAGCTTGTGATTTCATGAGATTCCAGGTTTTGAGAAAAGTATTAGTTTTGAGAGTTGATATTGTGTATGCCGAGCGACACTATTAAATACTGTTTTATTCTCTATTTCAATTTTTATTTGTTTTCTTCCTCAAATTGGTTTATTTTTCGCATTATTAGGCTTACCTAGTCGTAGGGACTAGGTGCCATAACGATGGTTCACGGAGGGCGAACCGGGGTCATGACAAGTTAGTATTAAAGCTCTAGGTTCATAGGAGTGATGAATCACACGCCGGTTTATTAGAGTCTCGCTGATCGGTATGGAGACGTCTGTACTTATTTACGAGAGGCTATGTAACTATTAGGAAAATTCCACTTCATTTGATTTCCTTGTCGTACGAGATTTTGATGTCACAATTCTAAACTTCTGCCTTCTATTCTCTTATAGATGGTAAGGGCACGCATTACCCGAGATGATCAGGCACTCGTGCCCCCTACTACAGCCGTCAGAGGCCGGGGCCGGGATAAAGGCCGAGGATGCGCACATGGTGCAGCCAGAGCACCTGCGCGAGCTGCTGCCGAGTTACCACAAGCAGTTCCAGCTAGAGTCCAGGCACCTCATACGCCTACTACTACTACTACTCCAGCTCTCCAAGAGACTCTTGTGCATTTCATGAGCATGTACACCATTTTGGCTCAGGCAGGGTTGCTTCCCCTTGCTGCAGCCACATCTCAGGCCGGAGGAGGAGCATAGACTCCCGCTGCCCGCAGTCCTGAGCAGCGAGTGCATGTTGATCAGGTCCTAGAGATTATTCCTGTACAGCTTGTAGTTCCAGGTCAGCTTGAGGATAGGGCAGCGACTTCCGAGGATGAGCAACGGAGGCTTGAGAAGTTCAAGAAGTATAGTCCTCCTGTATTCAGTGGGTTAGCCTCAGATGATGCCTTGGGATTTCTGGAGGAGTGTTACCGTATCCTCTATACTATGGGTATATCAGGATCAAGTGGGGTTTCTTTCACTACCTTCTAGCTTCGAGGAGCCGCCTATGAGTGGTAGTGTACCTATGAGTTAGACAGTCCGGACGAGGTTGCTTCACTGACTTGGACCCAGTTTTCAGATATGTTCCGGAGAGAGTTCGTTCCTAAGAGCCTCAGGGATGCATGCCCCGACCTTGGTTTCTACTGTTTGCGAGAGGGTTCGCCGGTTTATTGAGGGGCTTATTCCCAGCATTAGGTCTAGCATGGCTCGTGAGTTGGAGATGTATATTTCTTATCAGCAGGTGGTGAGCATTTCTAGGAGGATTGAGGGTATGCATGCTAGGGAGAGAGAGGAGAAGGAGGCCAAGAGGTCTCGAGAGTCAGGCCATTACTCTGGTGCCTGTGCCCCAACTACAGGTCATTATTGTAGGGGTTATATAAGTTATCCTGTTCATTCAACTCTTCCAGCAGCCAGTGGTATTCTAGCTCCTTCTAGGCTTCAAGAGCCTTATTATGCACCTCCGATTTCTAGCGCGCCTCCTGCGCGGGGGTGCTTTTAGAGGTCAGTCCAGCAGACCTGGCCTGGGCCAGTCACAATCGCCACATCCTCCCAGAGCTTGCTTTGAGTGTGGTGACATATGCCATATGGTGAGGGATTAGCCCCGACTTGGGAGGGGTGCACCTCCACAGACTTCTCAGCCACAGCGTGCCCCGTAGAGTTCTGAGACTATGGTTACAGCTCCAGATGCTACCCCACCTACTCAGCTAGCTAGAGGTGGAGGTTGGGGAGGTAGAGGTCACCCTAGAGGGGAAGGCCAGGCCAGATACTATGCCCTTCCTGCCTGTACCGAGGCTGTTGCCCCCGATTCTATCATCACAGGTATTATAGTAGTTTGTCACAAAGATGCATTGGTTCTATTCGATCCAAGCTCCACTTAATCTTATGTGTCTTCTTATTTTGCTCCGAATTTGGGTGTACCTCGGGATTCTTTAAGTTCCCCCATTTATGTATCTACTGCTGTAGGAGATTCTCTTGTTGTGGATTGCATTTATCGGTTGTGTTTGGTTTCTCTTAGTAGTTTTGAGACCAGAGCCGATTTATTGTTGCTCAGCATGGTAGATTTTGATATTATCTTAGGCATGGACTGGTTGTCGGCCATTATGCTATTCTTGATTGTCACGCCAAAACCGTGACGCTGGCTCTGCCAGGTGTACCGTGTGTTGAGTGGATGGGTATTTTAGATCACACTCCCTGTAGAGTCATTTCCTTCCTTAAGGCTCAGAGTATGGTTGAGAAGGGGTGTAAAGCGTATTTAGCTTATGTGAGAGATGTCAGTATTGGTACCACTTAAGTTGATTCAGTTCCAATAGTACGGGATTTTCCTGATGTGTTCCCAGTTGATCTTCCGGGCATGCCGCTTGATATAGATATTGATTTTGGCAATGATTTGTTGCCGGGCACTCAGCTCATTTCTATTCTTCCGTATCATATGGCTCCTCCTGAGTTGAAGGAATTGAAGGATCAGTTATAGGAATTGCTTGCTAAGGGTTTTATTAAGCCCAGTGTATCACCTTGGGGTGCTCCTATTTTGTTTGTGAAGAAGAAGGATGGTTTTATGCGTATGTGCATTGATTATCGCCAGTTGAAAAAAGTTACAGTGAAGAATCGTTATCCTTTGCCTCGTATTGATCATCTTTTTGACCAGCTTCAGGGCGCACGAGTGTTTTGTAAGATTGACTTGCGCTCAGGTTACCATCAGTTGAAGATTCGGGAGCCAGATATCCTGAAGATTACTTTCAGGACTCAGTGTGGTCATTATGAGTTCCTTGCTATGTCATTTGGGCTGACCAATGCCCCAGAAATCTCTATGCACTTTATGCATAGTGTGTTGTGGCCGTATCTTGACTCGTTCGTCATTGTCATTATTGATAATATTCTGGTGTATTCCCGGATTCGGGAAGATCATGAGCAACACTTGAGGACTGTGCTTTTGACTTTGAGAGAAAAGAAGTTATATGCTAAATTCTCGAAATCTTAGTTTTGGTTGGATTCCATGGCATTCTTAGGCCACGTGGTATCGAGTGAGGGTATTCAGATGGATCCGAAGAAAGTAGAGGCCATGCAGAGTTGGCCCAAACCATCCTCAGCCACCGAGATCCGTAGTTTCCTTGGCTTGGAGGGTTACTACCGTCATTTTGTTGAGGGGTTTTCATCGATTGCAGCCTCTATGATTAGACTGACCAGAAGGGTGCTCCGTTCCAATGGACAGAAGAGTGTGAAGCAAGCTTATAGAAGCTCAAGACAGCTTTGACTATAGCCCCAGTTTTGATATTGCCTATAGGTTCAGGGTCTTACACTGTCTATTGTGATGCCTCGAGGATTGACCTTGGAGCGGTTTTGATGCTGACGATAGGGTGATTGCCTACCGTCCAGACAGTTGAAGGTTCACAAGAAGAATTATCCGGTCCACGACCTTGAGTTAGCTGCCATTCTTCAGGCCCTGAAGATCTAACGTCATTATTTGTACGGTGTTCCTTGTGAGATTTATATTGATTATCGGAGCTTGCAGCACTTGTTCAAGCAAAAGGATCAAAATTTGGGCCAGAGGAGATGGTTAGAGTTGCTGAAGGACTATGATATCACTATTTTATATCACCCGGGAAAGGCCAATGTAGTGGCCGATGCCTTGAGTCGCCGGGTAGAGAGTTTGGGGAGTTTGGCTTATTTAGCAGCATTGGAGAGGCCTATGGTGATGGATGTTCAGGCCTTAGCTAGCCAGTTTGTTAGATTGGATCTTTCGGAACCCAGTCGAGTTCTAGCTTGCATGGTTTCTCGGTCTTCCTTATTTGATCGTATTAGGGAGCGTCAGTATGATGACCCTCATTTGCTTGTCCTCAAGGACAAGGTTCAGCAAGGTGATTCTAGAGATTTGACTATTGGTAAGGATGGGGTATTGAGGATGTAGGGTCGGATATGTGTACCCAATATTGATGGGCTTCGAGAGTTGATTCTAGAGGAGGCCCATAGTTTGCGGTATTCCATTCATCCGGGTGTCGCAAAGATGTATCAGGATTTGAGACATCACTATTGGTAGAGGTGGATGAAGAAAGATATAGCTGCGTTTGTTTCTCGGTGCCTCAATTGTCAGCAGGTGAAGTCTGAGCACTAGAGACCGGGTGGGTTGCTTCAGCAGATAGAGATTCCAGAGTGGAAGTGGGAGCGGATCACCATGGACTTCGTAGTTGCGCTCCCACGGACTTTGAGGAAATTCGATGCTATTTGGGTGATTGTGGATTGGCTGACCAAGTCCGCTCACTTCATTTCTGTGTGTGCTACCTACTCTTCGGAGTGTCTAGCGGAGATTTATATCTAGGAGATTGTTCGTCTGCATGGTATTCAAATTTCCATCATTTTAGATAGAGGTACTCAATTCTAATCACGGTTCTGGAGGGCCGTTCAGCATGAGTTGGGTACTCAAGTGGAATCGAGTACAACATTTCACCCTCGGACGGACGGACAGTCCGAGCGCACTATTCAGATTCTTAAGGACATGCTATGAGCGTGTGTGATTGAGTTTGAAGGGTCTTGGGATCAATTCTTGCCACTGGCGGAGTTTGCTTACAACAACAGCTATCAGTCTAGCATTCAGATGGCGCCGTATAAGGCTTTATAGTGTAGGTGGTGTCGATCCCTGCTGGGTTGGTTTGAGCCGGGTGAGGCTAGATTATTGGGCACAGACTTGGTTCAGGATGCTTTGGAGAAGGTTAAGGTAATTCAAGATAGACTCCGTACAGCCTAGTCCAGATAGAAGAGTTACGCAGACTGGAGGGTTCGTGATGTTTCCTATATGGTCTGAGAGTGGGTTTTGGTTCGGGTTTCTCCTATAAAGGGAGTTATGAGATTTGGGAAGAAGGGGAAGTTGAGTTCGAGGTTTATTAGCCCTTTTGAGATATTAAGGCGTGTTGGGGAGGTTGCTTATGAGCTTTCCTTACCTCTCAGCTTGGCAGGAGTTCATCAGGTATTTCATGTTTCAATGCTCTGAAAGTATCACGGTGATCCGTCGCACGTGTTGTATTTTAGTTCAGTCCAGTTGGACAAGGATCTATCTTATGTTGAGGAGCCAGTGGCAATATTGGACAGGTAGGTTAGAAAGCTAAGGTCAAAGAACATTGCATCAATGAAGGTTCGGTGGCGGGGTCAGCCGGTCGAGGAGTCAACTTGGGAGACCAAGCAGGATATGCACAACCGTTACCCTCATCTTCTCACTACTTCAAGTATGCCTTTATGCTCGTTTGTTTGAGAAACTTCAGCAATTGGTTTTCTATCATAACCTCACCTACGGTTGGGTCTCGTAGGTGCGTAGCCGCAGAAGCGGCATCACCATTGTAGAAGTGGAAAAGAGAGAAGCCAACAGGGACCGCAGAAGCGGGAGCTTCACCGCAGAAGCGGCCCTGCATCTGTGTAAGGTTAATCGCAGGTGCAGAAGCTTGGCTTTAAGTGAAATGTCACAGATGCAACCATGTCCTCGCAGATGCGGTCCCCGGGCTGCGAAAGCGGATTTACTGAGCAAAAACATATAATACTTGCCTTCACGAATTTGAGCTATTTTCACCTCTTTTCAAACGGGAAGAAGGCTTGGGGAATATTTTCAAGAGAGATTTTTAGAGGAGTTCATTGGAGTAAAGTCTTTGGTCCCTAAACTCGTTATTGGAGCAATTTTTATCATTATAAGCATGAAAAATTAAGGAAAATCAGCGGTAATTTGAGGGTTAGGGCTTGACTAATTAGAGATCTTTGAGTGATGATTTGAGGGATCATTTGAGGTCCAATTTTGGTACTTTTGGTATGACTGAACTCGTGAGAGTGAGAGGATTCTGGAAATGTAAATTTTACCCGATTTCGAGACATCGACCCGAGGGGCATTTTTGTCATTTTACCTAATTTCGCATATTAGCTTAGAATTTCTTTGTAGAATTCGTTACTTGAAGTATTATGTACATTATGCAATTGAATTGAATAGATTTGGGTCATTTGAAGTCGAGTACTCGTGGCAAGAACATGGTCTCGAGTTGATTTTGAGTCGGTTTGAGGTAAGTGGCTCGCCTAACCTTGTGTGTGGGACCTTCCCCTTAGGATTTGGTTTTATTAATAATTGAAATACCTTGTACGTGAGGTGATGAGTGTGTACTTGTGCTAATTATTGGAAATCCGATTTTCATTAAGTAATTACTAGTATGTTTCTTTTCCTTTTTTATTACTTGCACTATTAAGCTTGTTGTAGCTTAGGAAAGCATGTCTAAGTGATTTAATTGCTTTATTTGCTCAAACCGCTTTACCTGAATTCTGTGCAGCATGCTAGGCTAGAATTACTTGTTTGCCTTAATATGAATTTTGACATTTCTGAATATTGTCCTGTTGCTGCTGTGTATTTACATTGGGACTACGGATGTGGGATTCCAGTAGCTCCCATTTGTCTGTTTACATTTGGGACTACGGATGGGGGATTCGGGTAGATTCCTCTCCACACTTATATGGAACTACGGGACTACACCCGATAGATTCTCCCAGTACTAGGTATTTACTTTTGGGACTACGGAACGAGATTTCGGTAGATTCCCGTGCACTATGAGTTGGACTACGAGATAGTATCCCGAGAGATCTATTAGATATGTATATTTGGAGCTATAGGACGGTAACCTGGGAGATCCCTGATTGTTGTGATTTGGTGCTGAACCGTCTTCCTTTCTATGTTTACTTTGCCTCTGTAATAGTTGTTGTTGTCCTTTATATCCTGTGCTACTTTTACTGCTGTACTTATTTATACTGTTCTGTACTACACTGTCAAACTTTATATTTTATTTAACCTAAGTAGGGCCCTGACCTTCCTCATCACTACCCAACCGAGATTATGCTTTGCACTTACTGAGTACCGCTGTGGTGTACTCATGCCCTTTCTGCGCATGTTTTTCATGTGCAAATCTAGGTACTTTGACTCAAACTTACCATCCTTGAGGCGAGGCGACTCTTTAGAGACTTTGAGGTATATCTGCCGCGTCCGTAGACCAAGGAGTCTCTCTCCATTCTCTCTTGTAGTTACAACCCTTCTGTATTTACTTTGTTTTAGACATTCTAGAGTTAGAGCACTATGTGGTATCCTTAGCTTGTGATTTCATGAGATTCCGGGTTTTGGGAAAAGTATTAGTTTTGAGAGTTGATATTGTGTATGTCGAGAGACACTATTAAACACTGTTTCATTCACTATTTCGGTTTTTACTTGTTTTCTTCCACAAATTGGCTTATTTTCCGCATTATTAGGCTTACCTAGTCGTAGGGACCAGGTGCCATCAGGATGGTTCATGGAGGGCAAATCGAGGTCGTGACATTTTTCCTCTTGTCTGCTCAGATCTTTTGTTGACGTAAAATGCTTCGCATGCCCATTGTGAATCCGATGGCTCTATTAGATAAAATTCCAAGAGTTCTTTGCATTCCTTCTTTGCATTCTAAAGATGATTTGGATTCATTCCTGAATGACTAGCTTTTGTTGGATTAATGTTTTCATTCTTCTTTAAAGGGAGCTTGATAAAAAACTCTTCGTTCTTCCATAACGGGATTTTCCCTTTCTTCATAAAATCTTTGTAGGATGCACATGAATGATTAATGAGATTTTGTTTAATCTCCTTGTTTTGTTTGTCGTTGGTGATTTGGAATAACCATGGAATTTCAGAATAAGGTTTGAACTACTTCTTGAAGGTTATCCTGTTAGCCTTGATCTGGAGTTGATCTATTAGTTGTTTGAAAATGTCAAATCCAACTATAAGATCTTTCCCAGGTACATCGGACCCTATCAGCATGGTTTTGTACTGAAATCCTGGAAAGAACTCAATTGTTACTGGGTGCTTTGTGATGACAGTGGTAGTCAAGATTCCATTTGATGCAGTGTTGAAATCCTTAAAGTGTGACACCCATTGATCTTCAGGGAGAACAACATGATTCATGAGTGAACAAGCAGTTCCAATGTCAATGAAAGCAATAACTCTGGTTGGTTTATCCCATTTGGATGGATAAACCTTAAGTTCCACTTGAGGGATGACTGTGAGAGGATTGATCTCTTCCTAGGCTTTAGCGGCTGGTTTGGAAATTTGATAGTGGTCATCACTTTGATCTACGTATATATCAATAAAGAATAAAGTTGGTTCAGTGGGTTCATCGTCCATAGAGAACATGGATTCAAGTTCATCCTCCTCTCCGAGATGTATGCCAGTGTAATCTTAAATTTCTTGCAAGAGTTTGATAGATTTCCTCGATTGGGGACAATTTCTTGCGAAATGTCCAATCTTGTGGCAAATAAAACATCTATTCTTTTTGTGAAAATTTCCTGGCCTCTTTAGTCTGAAATATTTTGTGCGCCTCCTGGACCTTGATTTCCCATATGGAATTCTTGGCCATCTGAACCTCCTGAATCCTATCCGTCGCCTAGATATATGGCAGGAACATCCTGATCAGGTGATCAGATCAGATGTCATGACCCAAATTGATGGGCCGCGATGGGCACCCGGTACCTTACTCAATCGAGTACCAACATAACATATCTTTTCATGTCATACTATCATAGATAACTGAGCTAGAAGGCTGCTGTAAGTCTGGATAACTTTGTAATTCAGGAAATAATTATATTGTCATGCATATGCGTATGAATGCCATGTCATGCATAGGTACATGTTTCATAACATTATCAGGTCTCTAAGGGCATCTCATTATATCATCTCATCCACTGTGGGCAAAATCATCAACGTATACCAGCTGATCAGGTGGTGGTACGTATATAATGCCATAACTTTTTCCATATCACATATACATAAATATACATATTATACGTGTATATAATGCCATCTGGACATGGGTCAATGTGCATGTATAAATGCATGAAATGAATATGAAATATGTTAATAAAATCTCTCGGTATGTCATAAGACCATTATGCCTATGATTAATATCATGAAAAAACTTTACCAACTTACGTATTTTTGAGACCCATGAACAGATGATAGAATAATATGACACATGGGAGAATAAGAATATACACATCTCTAGCATTTCTACGAATAGAGTAATTGAAAGTTGTGCATTTGCTCGTTTCGCTTGTGTCGTATAGATCATGCCAAAAAGAAAGAAGGGATAGCCGTAACATACCTGAACCGATTTTCTTGACAATCCCTCCAATACACATTGATTGCAACAAAACACGTAACGACGAATCGAAGTAGGAAAAAATCCGTGTGATATTCTTGAGAAAGATTGTACCGTGCTCTATTAGAATCGTAATTTCACGCTGCTATGCAACAACTTGACCAGCACTATCTGAAATATTAAATGATGACTTTTTTATCAGTTTGTTGAATCTTATAGCTGCTTCCTATAGATATTTCACACCTCAAATTCACATTACATATGACATCTCCTGAACTTGAAAAATACTTGCAATTCCTTCTCACTTGAAACCATGGTTTCCCTTTAAATCCACCACTTGAATATCCATTCCAACGACCAAATAATCTTAGCTTCTCCTTTTTAATGGAGAAGAGAACTTGTCCATAAAGATCCACGAGAAATACTTCATTGCTATTTGTTTCTTGGTAGTTGTCAACTTTGAAAACAATTTCACCTTTAGAATTAAAGACAGTACAACCATTCCCATGGAACACTAGGGATTTCATCCATATAGTGAATGTTTCTCTTGTCGACGTCATATAATTAGGAGAGGTAAACGAAGGAGAATTAGAGTTCTTGAATGTTTCTGAATAAATTTTGGCCATTGAAAATTAATAACAACTTGAATGAACAAGTTGAAAGCAAGTCTTAATAATTTAAGGAGCTTTTTGTTACTTATTTCCACCAAAGTACAATGAGTTCTCCAATCTTGCCACATTATCTCAAGACTTTCTTAGTCATATTAGGCTTGATTAAGCCTTTATTCTTGCTGCCACGTTTAGGGGTGGGTGTCCCCCTTAAGCTTTATATAAAAATTCCATAATTATCTAATTTTTCCCACAATTAAGAATTATCTCAAATTACTTATAATACTATTCGCTTTTAACAAACTTTTTACAACTTACTATCATTGTCATGTGGTACCTTGTAGGGTACTAGTCCATAAATACCGGGTGTTTTATCTCGGACCATATTTTATCCCAAAATGCAAACTTCGATGAAAATTCATTTTCTCCGATTTTCTTACCCTCTCACCTTCATGAATTTACTCATCACTTGTGAAATAACATAATCCTTATAATCTCCGAATAATCTTTTCCTTGGACTGATGTTAATTACCTTACGACAAATTCAATGTACAATACTACAGGGTGCAACATCATCGTAATTTAATAATGCGAAACGTAACATCATCGTAATGTAATACTGTGAGATGTAATATCGACGTAATATTGCGTGGTGTAACATCAGATTTGTGGCAGGCTTTGTCAAGCGCTGGACTGTGTTGGATAATTTGTTTTAGGCCGAGCGCTTTGTACAAATTTCATCCAATGCAATGAAATAGCTTGCCTGATGTAGTCAAATTGTGAGATTGTTATGGACTAAAACTTATCTTTAATGATGGTCATGGTTCGGCTTGCCAACAACTTTGGAAGGGAAGAGGCAAAGTCTTGCTTTAGATTGATGTCTCCATCGATCTCGAAGTATATCTTTGCCATTTTTTGAAAATGCTTGTCAATGTCATTTCTATCGAATGACAAAAACTTCATCTCAAAGATCTGTCTTCGCATCATTTCCTGTCTTTGGCCGATATCTCCACATAAAACTTCATGTAGGATTCTGATGTTGAAGGTAAAATCTTGGGAAGTAAGAAAAGTGTTTTTGTCTTGAATTCCAAGCGAGTTCCACCAATCTTTGAGAATTCCTGAGAACCGTGAAGTGAGTTCTGACAGGATGGTATACTTTTCTCGTTCCACCAAATTTTTGGTCACCATCCAAGTATAGAAGTCTTGGATCCTTTGAGGCCATTTTGAAACATTGAGGTCATCTAAGGTGAAAGTGTGGAAACCAGTTCCAACTGGTTTTGACGCCATGGACTCATATCTTCTTTCTAGGATTGGTTCATCTGTCATGCCTTCTTGTTACTCATCTACTTCAGATATTTCTAGGTCTCTTGGCTGGTTGACAAATATTGGGGGATCATCCTCTTTGTAAAAGTTTGTTGTGGATTCGTTGCTTGATTGAGAGCTATCTTCCATTGTATCATCGTCTAATGAATTTAGAGACTTCGACCATGGGGTATCTTCTTGTCATACATTTCTTGGCTGAGAGACATAGAGGTCAGGAGCCTTCTAGTAAAAAAATATCAGATTTTCGGGGTTGGACCCTTTTGAACTTTCACAATGATCTCGCCTTTTCTTGGTTTGTTTTGCGCCACAAGAGTATCATTCTTTTCCCAAACCATTTTTTCAATATCAAAATCATGTTATTCTTTTAAGGGTTAGGTGAAACAAAATAGGACTTTGTGTGGCAGTTGGAAAAGCAAAAAAAAGTGTAATCCAATTTAGGTGGGGAATATGCTTGTGGCAACATAGGGAAGAAGATAGGTTTTGAGGGGAAAACTGGGGTCTTTTATGTCTCAAAGTGGTCATTTCTAAAGAGTTGAATTTGTTCTCTAATGGAAATCATCTCCTTTTGTTGTTGTTGGAAGAATTGGAAAAGTGAAGTTCCTGGCGGACAAATCTCATATTGTAAATTTGCCAACCTTAATTTGAAGGCTTTCATTAGTCCTGCATAGTGAGATGATGTCCGCTCCACCTTTTTCTCAATTGTTTCTACTTTGCTCATCATTTTGTTTTGTGTATGGGCCACGTTCCTTATGGTGTTTCCAATGTTGTTTAGCACTTTATTTTGGAAGATGGAATTTTCTGATTACCAGTTCATTGTTGCTTCGATGTCAATTGTTGGGGGGGGGGGTTTCTCCTGTAGGTAACACTATGTTTTTCTTGGGAATTTTTGGAGCATAGCTTATACCCTCATTTTCAAAAGGTTGAAATGAAGAAAAATCTTGGGTATGACTGGAACTTGAAGGACTTATCATGAATATCTGTGGTTGTGTGGGATTTGTGGTTTTTAAAGTTGGTAAAGTTTTAGGTTCAGGTGGCTTTTTGGATTCTGGGGTACGAGTTGATGGTGGTTTAGGTTTTGGTGTGGTTTCACTATCTTCCCAGCTTGGAGTAAATTATTTTGGTAATTTTGGCCATTCCTGGGGTTTGTAACTGACAAGAAATTCATATTTACCGGGACGACTTAATGAGCCAATTGAAGGGTCTTTATTTTCATATTTGGCTCGAAATTGTTTTTCAGTGGTTTTCCCCTTTTTCTTGGATTTTGATTTGGTCTCGTTGAGGCCAAATCTTTCCCAATGGCGTAGATGGTGTTCATCATATTCTCCAATTTGGTCTTCCAAATAGTCTTGGCAGTCGCAAGTAAGATCCCAAGGGCAGTGTCCCGTAAAGGGGCATTTGAACCACCAAACTCTTTTTCCTTCTTTGTCAAAATGTTGGCACCAGTCATGTTCTTCCATGATGCTTTGTATATTCCAGAAGAACTCTACGTCAGGCTTAGGGTATGTATTTAATGTATTGTTTACCGTGAAATGGTAATAACAATTAAATTTGATTTTGTGGTTATAAAAATACGTGATCTATTTTTATGCTAATTGTTAGGCAATGGATGTTAAGTGAAAGATTAGAAGGCATGATTATAGCTTAAAAATGAGGTAGTAGTCAAACTAAATGGCTGGAGGTTGGGGCCTCGACCTGTCATATATGGGGCCTCGAGGTCGAGTTGGATGACCGACTCGAAGCGATCGAGGGATGAATAACAGTTATGTGAGCTAAAACGGTGGCTCTTTATGATCTATGATAGGCAATTAACGAAGAACAGTAAATACAACACAATGAATGTAAGCAATAAATAGAAGCAATGATATCAAGAGAGTATGTTAGAGAGTAGATAGAATGTTCTTGTGTATTGAATAGTGAGCATCAGGTGATTACAAAATGACGAGGATCCCCTTTATATATGAGGGGGAATCCCAACATAGTACAAATGCATTTATTACAAAGACAAAAGGCTGGTTTAGCTATCTAAAGCCATGATGCGGGCTTAGACTAGCCTGACAAACTTTGTCGGCTCTAGCTACGCCCTTGGGAACTTCCCACTTTTTAACCATAACCACTGATCTATACTGCCCCGAGTCGAGCATTGGTAGCCCCTCGAGGGTGAATCTCGACCATAGCCTCAAGCCTTTGAAAATGTGCTGATGAGGCATCGTAATGATGAAAAATTGGACCTTTCAATTTTACCGTACATAGATAGTCCCCGTGTTTCTTAGAGTGGAACGATAAGAAATGAATTTGATATCCATCTCTTCGATCTTCTCGTGATTATGTCATACTTATGACGTGAGCCTTTGTGATAACCGAGACATCCCATCGGTTCATCTTTCTTGAATCATTCAATGCACTGCTGATTCTTATTCTTCAAAGCGATAATGTCGCCACCGATCCAACTCCTAGAAACGCATTGATTGCGCTTGCCGATACGTCTTTCAAACGACATTGATGGGGCCATCGGTTACGCTGCCACCCTTTCTATAAATGGGAGCCTCCTGAAGCCAATTCTTCATTCAAATGTTCTTCAACAGCCTTTCACCCTTTTCTTCTCTCCATCCTTATCCATTGTTATTTCCCATGTTTGAGGCCCGTGGCCTTAAGGTTACATGACGGTGTTCTCATTATTTACGCCATGGCCTTTTTCTAGGGTTTTTCCTTACCGAGCAAGATTGTACTGATTTTTTGTTGTTGTTATTGTTGTTGACCGGAGGTGATGAGAGAGAAATCTCAAATTATCCTCGTATTAGCGGATATGAGGACTATGAACTTCTACTCATCTCTCCTGACTACCCGGTGTGGCACCTCACTCCTTTTGCTTTCTGTGGAGTGAGGTGGTACTATCTACTAACTATTGCATCCCGCACCGATGTAACGTCTCAAGAGGTGGCTTCACAATAGTAGTGCTGGCGAAATCTATACTAGCCAGGTTTTTCACCCAGCCACTTCTTTATCCCTTTCTGCTTCTTCTACGTCACTTTCCTCTTCTCCATCTTCTCCCTTGAAGATGCCTTTTTTGTAGATCGAGAAGAGGACCTCGAGGAGACGGTGCTCGAAGATACTGCCGCCGAGGATGCACCCCCAAGATAGATTAGGCTCTTGGCTTTTACTATATGTATACTTTTTGCTTCTTTGTTTTTGTGTAGGGACCCCTCGTGGGATTTTGTAATCATATGTAAGGACCCTTCTTGGGCTTTTGTAATTATGTTCTTATGATAACAAAGATGATTATTTGTCTCTGATTTATGCTATATTTCTTTTTATCTGCGTTTGTGGAGAATCTAAATGCACGGCTCCGCCAATTGGTGCGAATATCGAGCCCAGGTGCAAGTATTTCTTCTTGCCCTTGATTGATTAACACGATTCCTCGTAGAACCCTTTGCTTCTCCTTGGACCGAGCCCAGATTGAATTGATAAACTCAGGTCGTCGTGATCCCCGACTTCGAGTTGGATGAGAGTAGGGCTTCGAATCTTTCAGTACGAGACTTAGCCTTTTAGACTCTGGAATAGTCCTCGATGGGGGGATTTGCTCGGATGCCT
Source organism: Nicotiana sylvestris (assembly GCF_000393655.2). NCBI lineage: Eukaryota > Viridiplantae > Streptophyta > Magnoliopsida > Solanales > Solanaceae > Nicotiana > Nicotiana sylvestris. Next base: position 122,474,306 of record NC_091065.1, read on the forward strand.
GAGAATAAAGATAGCCTTTAGGCTTTCGGGAGCAGTCCCCGAGTGGGGGCACGCTCAAGCTCGGGCTACCTGGAATGTTGTTTTGAACTCAGTGTAAATAGCCTTAAGGCATTGCAGATAGGTCCCAGATGAGGGCTTGCCCGGGTTTAGATGGTAGCTCGAGGCCACGCCCATATGAGTAGGTTTTTAGAGCTTATCTTATTTTTGAGAGAGGTCTTCGAGATCGGGTACCATCTCGAGTCTTGCAATGATATTAATGGCCCCTTAGAGCATATCTTCTTCTTGGTGGAGGTTCTCGAGATCGGGTACCATCTCGGGATGTGAAGTGATGTCATTGGCTTCCTGGAGCCTGTCTTCTTCTTGGTGGAGGTCCTCGAGATCAGGTACCATCTCGAGATGTGTAGTGATATCAGTGGCTTCCTAGAGCCTATCTTCTTCTTGGTGGAGGTCCTCAAGGTTGTCGGCCTATGTTTTGAGTTTAAAAATGATCATATTGGCCTTATAGGCACGTATGTCATGTATGTAAGTTTTATAACAGGTTGGGTCGTTCTATGTCAAGTATTCTCTCATGTTTATTCTACTTATCTCACGGCAACCTCTCCTACTCATTTACCTATAATAGTATGATACGAGAGATACATTATGTTGGTACTCGGTTGAGTAAGGTACCGGGTGCCCATCGCGGCCCATAGATTTGGGTCGTGATAGTGCAGCACCACAGAAGCAACATGTGAGCTGCAAAAGCGAATATTGATTTGGCCAGCTGGACCACACGTGCGGTTAGTTGTCCACAGTAGCGGACACACAGAAGCAATTGGCCTCCCGTAGAAGCGTTAGTGCATATGCACTTAGGGCTCCGCAGATGCGATATTTCAGGGGCCTAAGTGAGGGCTATACTTGTGATGGAAATTTCGCTGGTATAGAGTTGCAGAAGCAGCTAAGGGCTCTCAGAAACGAAAGTCGCTGGGCAGAAATAGTGAGTTGAGGGTTTTCATTCATTATTCATCTTTTAACCTAGAGAGCGTGATTTGTGGTGATTATTAGAGGGATTTTTAAGGAAATCATCGGGGTAAGTGATTCTAATTCGGATTTGGTTATTATACATGAATCCATTATTGTTTTGGTCATTTAATTAGTGTTTTGAGTTGGAAAATTTGGGGAAACTTGTGAAACTTCATAGATCGAATTTTGGGGAATTGAGGTATGATTTGAATAATTTTAGTATGGTTGGACTCATTATCGAATGGGTGCTCAGATTTTGTAAGTTTGGTCAGGTTATGAGACTCGAGCCCTGGTTGACTTTTTGAGTAGACTTTTTTATTTTCTTTCAAGATTGCAACTTTATTATTCTGAATAGTTTCCTATGGTTTGTATTTAGTGTATAAAGTTATTTTGGCTAAATTCGAGCCATTCAAAGTTGGATAATCACGGAAAAGGCTTTCTAGTGGATTGTGTTAGCGTTGTTTGAGGTAACTATCTTGTCTAAGTTTAGGGGGGGGGGGGGAGGGAACTTCCCCTTAGGAAATGGTATTGATTGATATATTTGTTCTATGTGAAATCTATGTACGTAAGGTGACGAGTAAATACACGGGTTGTATGTGGTATTTGACCGGTGTAGGCTACTTAGACTATTTCCATGCTTTAATTGAAATGCCATATCATGTTGAAAGTTCTCATAGTCAATCTATTATTACTTGTGTTAGTTTATCCTTACATGTCTTAAATAATTTTGTTAACACTTGTTCTACATCCTAATTGACAAATTACTCTCATGCGTTCGTGGAACTTGTTGCCTCTATTATTGTTACATGTCATCTCTCTCATTGTTGATTATCATTATTTGAAGTTATTTTTTGTTTTATCTCTCTTATTGTGGATTTCTATTATTTTAAGTCATTTTTCGCGTTATCTCTGTCATTGTCGTTTATCATTATTTGGAGTTATTATTCATGTTATCTCTTCCCTTGTTGATTTCAATTATTTGAAATCATTGCTATACGTTTTTGTCATGACTCAAAATCTAACTAGCCGTGATGACACCTAACCTAACCCACTAGATAAGCCATATATTAGTAACACACAATTTAATAATGACGTTAAGAGTCAATATGAAATAACTGAATCTTTATACAATTCCCCAAGGATTGGTAATACAAGTCATGAGCCACTAAGATTTAGATTTACGAAGTAAAATGAGAAATGATACAACATCTGTTTGAAATGTACATGAAAAAAATCTCAAATCTAGAGCTACCACTAGAATGATGTACATCTTTAGTGCCAACTCCCACCATTCACATCAACATTAGCTCTAAAATCTGCATGCAAGTTGCAGAAGTATTGTATGAGTACAACCGACCCTATGTACTCAATTAGTATCCTAACTAACCTCGGTGAGGTAATAGAGGCAAGAACTATAAATGATACTCAGCAACACTTGTGCAGTTCATAAGTCCAACAAGTATATGACAGACAAATGATCAAATTAGGAAATCTTAGGTAAAACCACTTTTATGCTGACAATTCTTTGTTTAAAATATATTTCTCAGTCAACAATCCAACATATAAGGAAGATGTGCAAGAAAATTAGGTAAACAGTCAAGGAAATTGCAAGTAAATATGAAGTGCAATGACCAAATATCAGTCCGTTGCGATGTGCAACTTGATCCAATAACAATAAGCCAATAAGGCCTGTTGCGGTAGGCAGCCCAATTCAAATATAGTAACAAGCTCCCCCAGAGCACACATCAACCAGAAACCCACCGGTTTATCACAATCAGTTGTACACCATCAAGAGAGAAACGTGAGGGGGTGATCTTAAGGGGATGGATCCTTATCCATATGCAAGTATGGCCAATTCAACGTGCTACCAACCCGATGTGGTCACAGGATCAATATGATGGATCCACCTGATCAGGTCACAAGCATATAAACACATTCCCGCCTGACGTGGGCACATACATATCAACACAATCTGCCTGGTGTGGTCACATGCATATCAACTGTCACGCCCCAAACCTGGGGAGGCGTGGCTGGCACCCGGTGCCGCACTGGCCCGAGCGAACCACTCTGCAACTCCATTTTCTTCTTTTTTTTCTTTGTAACTATCATGGGCCAATGTGGCCACAACTCATAATGTACAACTATAAGTGGGCAACACTGTATCAATAAACTATCATTCTTAAAATATGAATACATATAGGCCGTCAAGGCATCTGCCATACTATAGAAAATGAACCTCTATCTACAAAGCCTCTAAGATTATTTGACATGAAATGGGATAGAGTACCGGCCTACCCACAAGTCTGTAGCAAAACTCCGACATGATGACTCATAGACTCGGCTTCACTCCGAATGAGATGGAGTCTTACTGATCTTTCATTAAATGTCAATCTCGTCTATTATGAGGGCTCGTCAAATTGATTATCTATACCTGCAAGCATGAATGCAGTATCCCCAATAAAAGGATACCAGTATGAATAATGTACTGAGTATGTAAGGCAGAACTGCAACATAATAGTAAGTCAAATTAATTAAGGACATGGAAGAAATATGGAGTAAAGGACTCAACCTGTAAGTCTGGATAGCTCTGTAAATCATGAAATATTTATAGTATAATGTATATGCGTATGAATGTCATGTAATGCATAGGTCTGTACGTACATAACATCATAAAGCCTCTGAGGACATCCCATCATATCATCTCAGCCAATGTGAGCAAAACCATCATCGTATACCAGCTGATCAAGTGGTGATACGTATATAACGCCATAACCTTTCCCATATCCCATATACATATAAATACATATATATACGCGTATATAACGCCATAACATCATCACACCTCTGAGGGAATCCCGTCATATCATCTCGGCCACTGTGGGCAAATCATCAACGTATACCAGCTGATTAGGTAGTGGTGCGTATATAACGCCATAACCTTTTCCCATATCTCATATCCCATATACATATATTTACATATATACGCGTATATAACACCATCTAGTCATGGGTCAATGTGCACGTATAAATGCCTGAAATGCATATGCAATACATTAATAAAATCTCTCGGTACGTCATAAGACCATTATGCCTCTAATTAATAAACATTACCAACTTGTGTATTTTCAACATAAGATGTAATAATAAGACACATGGGAATTCAAGGACATATACATCTCTAACACTTCTATGAATAGAGTCATTTATGGAATTTATGCATTTGCTCGTTTCGGTCGTGTCGTATAGATCATGCCAAAAGGAAAGAAGGGTTAGCCTTAACATACCTGAACTGATTCTCTTGACAATCATCTTACACACGTTAATTGTGACAAAACACGAAACAAATCGTATGAAAAGCTTGAAGCAATCACGTTGCTTTCAGAGGCAGAATCCCTTTTCAATGAGGAGAGGTAAGTGTTTATTGCACATAAACTGCAACATTCGTAGTTCTGAAGCTAGCACTAGGAACACTAATTTCTTGAGCAGCCAAAACAGCAAATGTCATAATTCCATCAAATATTATGCATTTCACTTCAGGAACATTATTAGATGAGTTAATCTTGTTTAAAAGCTCTTTAAATGGATCTAAACAAGTTTCCTTTGTAGATAAACAAAGACAAGGAATATGTTGACTAGTATCGGAATCAATAGGAGGACAAAGACAAAATCTTGAAAACCTTTAAGAGAAGAAGGGCCTCTTGATTTGAGCAATCTCTTGTGATTATATTCAGAGTTGACAAAATGTTATGTGACAGCCGTTTGAGTGAAGAAGTATGGAAACAAGACTTGTATAAGTCTTTCTTATTAAAATCCTAGTAGTCCTTAGCTAGCCGCCTAACCATGAAATGGGTAAGAGTCATTTTTTAGATTTTTTTGTGCCTCTTGCCATATTTTTGGGGGTGAAAAGAATTAATCTTATCCATTAAATTCATTAATTAACTAAGTAATATTCCGTTACCCGGTAATTAATCAATTACTCGTATAATTAAGAATTATCTCAAATTACCTAAAAATACTACTCATTTTTAATATACTTTATACATTATACTACCGTAGTTATATTGTACCTTGCATGGTACTAGTCCATAAATATCGGGTGTTATGACCCGGACCGTATTTTATCCTAAATCGACAACCTTCAACGAAACTTATTTCTTCAATTCGTTTACCCTCTCATCTTCACGACTTTACTTATCACTTGTTATAAATATCATAAATAATTATAACCTCAAAAAAATTGTCTTGTCCTCATCTTAAAGTACTACTATCACAATATTAAAATAATAAATCCTGGTACCATATAAAATCAATACATATATTATTATTTCGTTAAAACATCCATGTAAAAAATACATATATTTTCTCAACTTTTAATTTTGCTAATCTCGTATAAAGAGTACAAATTCTCGTACACTTAGTTCTTAAAATGATAAAAGATAACCTTCTTTTCTTGTACAAAAATAATTTCTATCTTTACAATAAAGAAAATCTCATAAGCTTTCTCGTATTTTGTGTATAATTAAAAGTAGTAATATTAATAACTGTATAAAATCATATATATATATATTTTTTTCAAACTAAAATATTCCACTCAAAATACCATATCAAACGCATATAACATAGTCAATGTTGTTAAACTTATGGGATGTAACATCAACACAATCCGCTCGGGATGGTCACATGCATATCAACACAATCCGCCTTCCATGGTCACATGCATAACAACCTAATCCATTCGGCATATTCACATTCATAACAACACAATCTGCCCGACGTGGTCACAAAACAACACAATCTGCTCGACATGGTCACATGAATACAGTCCAATCATATCACAAGAGCAAATAAATAGGAATACATGTATGTGATGAATGAATAACAAATCTCATGGTCCTATTGTTTACCGTGAAAATGGTAATAACAATTAAATTTGTAAATGAGATTCTAAAAATACGTGATCTATTCCCAAGCTAGTTGTTAAAGCAGTTAGTGCTAAGAACTTGAAGTATATTGATAAAATGAGAGCTAAGATGAGGCAGTAAAAAAACCAAAGGGGCCTGTTGCCCGAATGTAGAGATGGTCGATGGGACCTCGGGGCCGATGTTGGTATCGATCTCGAACTATCGGGGATAGTTGGGGATGGGATAACAGTTAAAGGTATAATAAGATAGGGCTCTTTCGGCCAATATTAAGCTATAGAATGAGGAACAAGTTAGGAGGCAATGAATATGGGGGCGGCCTTTGGCCAATACCAAATGATAAGAAGAATGATCGAAGATAAATGACTTTGGGAAACGGGGAATAAACAATTTAGAGAAGAGAGAGAGAGAAGACATTATTGCACTTGAGTAGGATAATTGGAGCTCAGCCTTACAAGGTGTTGGTGACCCTCCTTTAATAGAAAGGGGACGCCCAAACTTAGTACAAAAATACTTGATATGACAAAAAAGAATGAGATGTGACAGCCCGTTAGTTTTGCATCGCAAGAGGGTCGAGCCGCTTGAATAGATTTGATCGACCCCGGGTACGTTCCTTGGGGAATTCCTTCATTTGTCGAGGTGCCAACCGATGTTTATTCTTAGTAGGCATCGACAGGCTTCGAGGGAAGCAATCGACCCGAGATCCTATGCTTTCGGGGTCACTTCTCCAAAGCATTACGTCGAGGGGGGGGGGGAATCGGTTCCCCGGTTTTCACCGCACATAGATAGTCTCCGCATTTCTTAGAGGGAAGTGATAAGAAACGGTATATACATATCATTTCCCGATCCCCTATAGCAGTATTATACCGATAGTGCGGCCATTCTTTGATAGGCATCGAAGTACTTCGCCTTTTCGTTTCTTCGGGATCACCCAAAATGTTATGACCCTTGGAGTCATATCATTGCTATTAGTTCAGCTTCTATGAACACATTGATTGCGCGTGCGGTTACGGTTTTTGAGGGCGGTAATGGCGCCGTCGGTTGCTTTGCTCTCCCTATAAATGAGGCTCCTTGTGGCTAGCCTTTCTACTCAAACTTTCTTCGATAACTATCTCTCCTTTCTTCTCTGCCATCTTGAAGTTCCACCATCTTGCCGTGTTCGAGGCCCCAGGCTTCAAGATTTTACTCCATATGCGCCTTGACTCCTTTCTTGAACTCTTTTCGATTGGACGGAATTGTGCTGTCGTGATGTTGCTGTTGTTGCAGTTGCTGCGATCGTTGTCAGCTCGAGGCGATGATGCAGAGGGCCAATTTTCTTCGACCCTTGGGGGTATTTTTCGGACTATGCACTGCTGCTCAAGAAGGGGCTCGGGTTATACACTGCTGCTCACCCATCTCCCTTGGCTCGGTGCATTGCACCCCTTTTGGATTCCTAGGGGTGTGGCAGCGGTCCTTGCTGGTTGTTGCCTCCCTAGCTGAGGCAACGTCTCAAGAAGCGGCTTGGTGGGATTGATACTGGCAGGTTTCACGACAGCTAGTTTTTTCACCCAGCCACTTCTTTTCTTCTTCCATTACCTCTCTTCCTTTTGAAGATGCCATTCTAAGGAATCGAGATGAGGTCCCTGAGGGCCTCGGGCTTGGAAGATATTGTCTTTTAGGTCATATGCTCGAGGGGATGACAACAGAGATGCCACACAAAAAGTAGGCTAGACTCTTAGGCTCTTGCTGTATGCATATCTTTGGATTTCTTTTTTGCGTGATGATTCCCTCGCGAGCTTTTGTAATCATATGTAAAGACCTCTTGAGGGCTGTCGTTTGTGGATTCTTATCAATATGAATATATTTTTTCTGACTTCTGCTTTCCTTACTATGCTTTGTTTCTGTATGCTCTCATGCCCTTCGATGCTCTTTGAATGCCTTCTTTTGTTTGTTGACCACCGATATCTAACTTGAGTGTGAGCAGTCATTCTGATCTCCTGCTGATCAACATGGCTTTCCTCCAACCTACGTTGCACTTGGAACCAATCTTAGATCGTTCTGAAAGGTCCGAGCAATCGGGGTCCTCCGAATTGTTTGGAGAACATGCATCGAATTCCGGGGCCTTCGGGAATGTTATCCTGGATGAAGGTCATCTTCGGGTACCCGGGGGTCCCTATTGGTCTTAATGTAGGTAACCCCTTTTAGAATGTATAGGATTGACTGCTGCTGAGGAGTTTGCTTGTATTTGGGCACTTACTTGGACCTTCGTGGAGCTTTTGAAAAATGGCTCTGTGTGGGGTTCATTGTGTCCTGACCCAAAATAAGATCAGTAACGTCGGGCCGCCGGATCCTTACCGTGAAGGCATGGGTGGTGTCTTCGGACATCGTAGAGGAGGCTTGATCGAGGGCTGACGGGTTTAGGGACGCCGGTGGCTTCTTGAATGTAGTCTCCGGGTAGAGATCTACCTGCGTTTGGATCATCCAGATCGATGTTCGGGGACCATTCCGTATGAGTGTATGTTAAGATGCAACTATATTTTCTAGCTGGATTCCTTTGGTGGAGGCCTTTGTGTGTTGATCTTGTGTTGGCGAAGGGGTTGCTGGCCTTTTGGGGCTTTATCTTACCGTGATGGAGGCTTTCAGGGTTGACTATCATACCGGCACTGGATACGATGCTGATGGCTGGTGCCCTTGGTTGTTTTTGAATTTGTCGTCGTTTTTCTCACATGCAATGTGAGGCTGCTTTCTCCTCCCCGGGGGTCGTCGGACCCTGCCTTTAATGGCTGATTTATTTGGGGAAGGCAGAGACTGGGCTTGGGCGAATCGTTCCTCCCAGGTGTTGGTGCCATACCTTCGAAACCCTCGTCAGTTGTTTGAAGGGATAAAAGGATATCCTTTAGGTGGTACGCCCCGTGCTTTGCCGGCTCCATCTACGATGATGGCAAATTCAGCAGCCATTCTTTCCTTTCTCTGTCATGGGCGTTATTGGTGTCGGACAGTCCCTCGGAGGCGCGGATGTGCCCCCTTCCGGGGGGTCGTAGATTTCCAGGCGGGCAACGACGATAGTGAGATATGTGATGTGATAGAGCCTTTTATCGAGGCCAGGCTCATGCCTTTGAGGAGAATGCATCGCTTGAGCCGGTGATGTGATAGAGCCTTTTATCGAGGCCAGGTTCATGCCTCTGAGGAGAATGCATCGCTTGAGCCGGTTATTTTTGGAGCCCTTGATTTCAGGGTGACGGGCCCAAACTATAGGAGCTTTTTAATGGAGCAGGTGGCTTCCTGTAGTATGCGCTTCAACCCCCTCTGCCCTTAGGGCTAACCCCCTTTCTGTTATATCAGCTGCAGAACAAAGTAGAGGTTTCGGAGTACCTTAAGGGCGATGTCAACTTTGCCAGAGTGACACGTGGGGAGCTAAGGGCTCAAGTGCGGGCTCAAGCTTCTAAGGGGACGAACGCCTTGGCCAAAGTCTCTACCTTTTAAGGTCTAACTCCTTTTGACTTGTGACAGCATCAAAGTTCAGCCGGGTACGATTGGGAAACTTTGAATTTGATCTTCCGAAGTTTTAGAGCTGAGATAATTGATGCTTGGGCCGAAGTGACACTAAGCCGAACCAAGGTGGGTCGGGAGATGGTGATTCGTATGAAGGGTGCTACTAATACCCAAGCCAAGATGCAGCGAGCCCTCGACCAAGAGAAGAGGATCGAGGAATTTGTTTGTTACAGGCCCCAAGGAGAGTTACTCGAGCAGGTTGGTCCAAGGGGTTCCGTTTCCTTGGAGGAATTGGCTCGAGCCAGGGGAGTAATCGTGGTGCATGATCACTTCTTGCTGAAGTTGCGGAGGGCGATTTTTGACAAGCTGTATCCCTTTTAGCGCGGAGTGTAGATTTTGCCATTTTTTGTCACTTTATCTCTGATATATGCATAATATTCCTATAGATAAAGAGTGGCCTTTTTTGCGCATGCAATATATAAGAAGAAATTTGAAGTTTCGTTTCTTCTGTACCTTTTTCTTTGTTATTGCTTTCGACCGGGATGGCTGGTTTTAACTTTTGGTGGGATCCTCGTAGGCCCGAAACCAATTGGGCAGATAGGGGGCTCTTAAGCATGATTTTTGATGTGAGCAGGTGTCGGGGCCTCTGTGCTTGGCCCGACTGTTTAGGCTTGGTCTCCGAGTCGGGCTCCGACTCGAGCCTTCTTATTCTTTTATTTTTTGTGCCCGTGTGGTTAGGTAGCATTTGTTTTGATCTCTTGCCCTTGGCCATTTACCGCTCCAACTATTTGTTGGGTCCAGTCTCCGAGTCGCATTGTGACTAGTGCTGCCATCGACCCTCTAGATCTCTCCTGCCTACATGGGCGAATGATGATGGCTCTTTGTGCTTTGGGTCGAAGTGACCTCACGGGCGCTTGGCATGGAAATTTAATCGACTAACGATGGTATCTTTCAAGCCGTGCCCTTAGGCATCCTACAGTTCAACTATTTTGGGTCCAGTCTCCGAGTCGCGTCACGATTGAAGTTGTAATCGACCCTTAAGTTTTCCTGATTCCCTGGCCGGTGATAGTGGCATTTATGCCACGCCCTCAGGCATATTGCAATTTTCGGGTCCAGTCTCTGAGTCGCGTTATGACTCGAGCTATAATCGACCCTTAAATTTCCTTGAGTTTCTGGCCGACAATAGTGGCATTTATGCCGCGCCCTTAGGCATATCGCAATTTTTGGGTCCAGTCTCCGAGTCGTTGCGACTCGAGCTGTAATAAACCCTTAAATTTCCTTGAGTTTCTGGCTGGCGTTAGTGGCATTTACGCTATTTGGTCGTTGAGACCCTTTAGTATGTGGCCCGGAGGCTTGCATAGTTAACTATTTTTGATCTGGTCTCCGAATCGGGTTACGATTTGAGCTCATTTTAATCCTCAAGTTGTCAATTTTCAAGCTGGCGACAATAGCTCTTACGCTGTTTGATCGTAGAGACCATTCAATATGAGGCCTGTAGGCTTGCTTAACTGGCAACAATGGCTCTTACATTATTTTTGCCCGTGGGCTTTTTGTAGGCTTTGTTTTCACTCGTTAAGGTCTTTTTATAGTATTTTTGCCTGACTTGTTGTCGGTTCCAGAGGAACATCGATTTCAAGTAGTTGTCGGAGATGTTTTGAGAACCTCGTAAGGTTCATAGCTCGTAGGTCGAGTAGATCGATGCTCTTGTGATTTGGAGCCGACGTTGTCGGGGCTCGTTTTTGCGTGTTGAGGGAAGCCTGTTTTAACCGGTTCTTTCCGAAGTATATTCGGAGTAGTGGCCTGCGGTTTTTTAGTGATAGTCGGGCATCCCCGAGTTGCGTTATTTTGGTTGTATCAACCATTTTGACCGTAGTCATATGCGTTTGGCCGTAGCTATTTTTGATCGCTAGTGATAGTTTATGCGTCTACATCGAGGGTATACCCTTTGGGGATTCTTACAAATGCGATGTATTGCCTAAACTTCGGGATTTTCCATGCCTATTGAGGTGTTACAGTTTGTCATGCCTGTTGAGGTCTTACAGTTTTCCATGCCTATTGAGGTCTTACAGTTTGTCATGCCTATTGAGGTCTTACAGTTCGTAGAATAGATCTGGTTATGCCAAGTCTGCCCGCTAGGGTCTTACAGTTTTAGATTTTTCCAGTACAAATAGGTCTTATAGTTTGTCATGCCTATTGAGGTATTACAGTTCGTATAATAGATCTGGTTATGCCGAGTCTGCCCGCTAGGGTCTTACAATTTCAGATTTTTCCAGTCCATGGCGATTGGCGATAGTTTCTGAGTTATCGAGTTTGTTTAGGCTTGAAGACCGCTTCTCGTGAACTTGGAGTTGCATTGTGAGGGCTTTGTAAGCCCGGGGTTCCGACCCTGGGGTCGTGTGGGCGCTGGATCGTTCATACTCCGAGTATCTCGGGACGTATTTGGCGGAGAGGTTTTTGTCGAGAGTATACTGCGACTTTCCCTTTTTTGGAGAATGAGATGTTGGAATATATTCTCCGATCCATTGGCGCAATACATGCGTTGTTGTGCTGAGTTGACCTATTTTTGGTCGAGTGTGGTTGCTTTGGTGATTTTCATATTGCCTTACTCCGAGAAGAAGCCTTTCTCTTTTTTTCATGGGAGAAAAAGGGTATTTTCTGATTGCCCGATATAATAGTACATGCTTCCGCTTTGGCGGGATCTGATTACATCGACCGTTTGGCCCTATACATCGTCTACCCGTAGGAACCTTTGCTTGGCATTTCTCCACCTCCTTCAAGTTGGGTGGCTTCGAGGGGGAATGCCCCTCGCCGCTTGCAAGTTGGCCGTAAGGGTAGCTTCGAGCAATTATGTGGAATTTCCCCTTTAAGCAGGTTTGCATCCGTTGCCTCGTTAAAAACCTTGCCGGTAAAAACCCTTCTTTTTTGGGATAAAAAACTCGGTCGAAAGAAAAGAGTGCAACGGGCGCGCTTTTGGGGGTCTCGAGGTCTCCTGATAGTGTTAGTGTCCTGGTATCTCCAGTTGAGTGCCTGCATGAGGGTTAGTTCTTAATACGAAATGAAACAAAAGGAATGGGTGTACCTTGAAATGAGATAGGCTGGTGGTGCTTTTGGGGTTGGCTTATTACGACCGCCCAAGGGCAGACATGCGATGCAGATTTCTATTTTGTGTTGTCAAACCCGACCGGGGTTGAGACCTGATTGGCTCGTTGGCTTTTTCGGGAGCGGAGGTACGAGCGCTGGTAACACATCGTGCATTGAAAACATTTCCTTTGCCGCATGTTGTACCTCATAGATGGTTTTGATCCCGTCCTTTGTCGGGAATTTTATCATTTGGTGGAGAGTGGATGGTACTGCTCTCATGTAGTGTATCCACGGTCGCCCAAACAAGGCGTTATACCTCATATCTCCCTTGATGACATGGAATTTGGTGTCTTGGGTTGTGCCGGCCACGGTAATCGGAAGGATGATTTCTCCTTTCATTGTTTCGCTCGCCATGTTGAACCCATTAAGGACCACTCTTGACCTAATAATATTGGCCGAGCTACCTGGATCCACGAGTACACGTTTTATCTGAAAAGAATTCACAAGAAAGGAGATTACCAGGGATTCATTGTGGGGTTGAGACAGAGCCTCGGTATCTTCTTTGCTGAACGTGAGGGCGTCTTCAGGGATATTTCCTCGAGTCCGTTTTTCCCTGGTGATGGGTATTTTTGTTTTCCTAATCATGGGTTCCTGCAGGGCATCGGCGCCCCCTATGATCATGTGGATGATGTGTTGCGGCTCATTTGCCTCGTTTTTCTTGGTTGCCTCCCTGTCCTGGAACTGATATTTGGCCCGATCTCTAAAGAATTCCCGAAGGTGCCCTTTGTTTAGTAGCCGAGCCACTTCTTGTCGCAGTTGATGGCAATCCTCGGTCCTGTGACCATGTGTGTTGTGGAACTCACACACTAAGTTGTAATTTCTCTGCGAAGGGTCTAACTGTATTGGTTTGGGCCACTTGGCATCCCTGATTTTGCCGATAGCGAATACGATGTCTGATATGTTGATACTGAAGTTGTATTCCGATAAGTGGGGCGCATTCATTGGTTCCATGTTTCGATCGAACCTAGTTCTGTTGATGAGTCCCCGAGGGTCCTATCCTCGATCTATCCTCCGATCGTTGCGGGGTAGGTTGCGCATCGAGGTGTTCCATCTATCTTTAAGGTACGGTTGGTACCTTTCTTTGTTTGGTTTCGTCTCTTCTGCTAGGAGTCTGTTTGGGTATACTGAGCCCGAAGGGGCTTCTAGCTGGTCATCCTCGGCCCTGATCTTTGACTGGTATCGATTGTGAACGTCCGACCAGGTCACGACAGGGTATTTGATTATATTTTGTTTTAGCTGTTTTGAAGCCATCGAGCTTCGTTCGTTCAGGACTTGGGTGAAGGCCTACACCGCCCAATCGTCAGAGACTAGTGGCATCTCTATTCATTCCATTTGAAAGCGGGATATGAACTCCCGCAACATCTCGTTCTCTATCTTCTTGATTTTGAAAATGTTAGATTTCCTCGTTGCTGCCTTGATGGCTCCGGCATGCACTTTTACAAAGGAGTCTGCTAGCATGGCGAACGAATCTATGGAGTTGGGAGCCAGGTTGTGGTACCACATCATGGCCCCCTTTGAAAGCGTATCTCCGATTTTTTTCAGCAACACAGACTCGATCTTGTCATTTTTTATGTCATTTCCTTTTACTGCGCAGGTGTAAGCAGTGACGTGTTCGTTAGGGTCGGAGGTGTCGTTGTACTTAGGGAGTTCGGGCATTCTGAACTTTTTCTGGATGGGCTTCGGGGCGCTTCCTCGGGGAACGGCCTTTGAATGAACTTCTTTGAATCAAAACCTTTGAGGACTAGGGGCGCTCCTGGGATCTATTCGACCCTAGAGTTGTAGATCTCGACTTTTTTATCGGTGGCTGCAATCATTTTCTCACCTGATTCAATCCTTTTGGTGAGGTCCTCGAGCATTTTTACGATGGAGGGATCAGCCACTGATCTGTTGTTGCTTGACCTTTCAAGTATTCGCTCGGCAGGAGGAGCCGTCTCCGGTGCCACTATGCTGGGGGTTCTCCGGTGGCTTTGTAGCTGAGCGATGGCCAGTTGTTGTGCCTATAACATCTCAAAAATAACATGAAGACTAACTTTCTGTTCTTCCCGAGCCGGGGTTTTTTGTGCTTCCTGTTGGTCGCTGTGTCGTACGCTCTTGTCGGTGTGAGAAGTTTCATCGACTTGTTGTGCGTCCTATGAATCTGCATCCACTAGGATTGGTTCGGGAGCAATATCAGGATTCCACGGAGGTGCTCCATCGGCCGGGATAGCCACGCCATTTTCCCCATGATTTTTGAGGTTGTCGTTCTCAACTCCGTTTACCGAGTTGGACATTTTGGCCTGAAATTAGAAGATCTTGGACAAGAAAAAATGCGAAAGATAATGTGTGTTTGTGTGACAAAACCAGCAGTAAAATAATCACTATTATTTTTATCCCCACGGTGGGCGCCAAACTGTTTACCGTAAAAATGGTAACAACAATTAATTTTATAAATGAGATTCTAAAAATATGTGATCTATTCCCGAGCTAGTTGTTAAAGCAGTTAATGCTAACAACATGAAGTATAATGATAACATGCGAGCTAAGACGAGGCAGTAATCAAACCAAAGGGGCTTGTTGCCCGAATGCAGAGATGGTCGATGGGACCTCGAGGCCAGTGTTAGTATCGATCTCGAACTATCGGGGATAGTCGGGGATGGGATAATAGTTAAAGGTATAATAAGATAAGGCCCTTTCGGCCAATATTAAGCTATATAATGAGGAACAAGTTAAGAGGAAATGAATACGAGGGCGGCCTCGAGCCAATACCAAGTGATAAGAAGAATGATCGAAGATAAATTACTTTGAGCCAAGGGGAATAAGCAATTTAGAGGAGAGAGAGAGAGAGGAGATATTATTGCACTTGAGTAGGATAATTGGAGCTCTGCCTTACAAGGTGTTGGTGACCCCCTGTTTTATAGAAATGGGATGCCCAAACTTAGTACAAAAATACTTGATATGACAAAAAAGAATGAGATGTGACAGCCTATTAGTTTTTCGTCGCATAAGGGCTGGCGTCGAGTCGCTTGAATAGATTTGATCGACCCCGGGTGCATTCCTCGAGGAATTCCTGAGTTCGTCGGGGCCTTAGCTGATGTTTATTCTTGGCAGGGCATCGACAGGTTTCGAGGAAAGCGACCGACCCGAGATCCCGTGCTTCCAGGGTCACTTCTCTGAAGCATTACGTCAGGGGGGGGAATCGGTTCCCCGGTTTTCACCGCACACACCTATTTTGGTATAAATGACATACTAAAGTGTAGGCATGTGCGAAGAGTGCTATCATAACTCAAATCGGCAATTTCATCATAGAACATCATTTATCAAGTCCATTCAGGGATTATACCTCTATGGAGCCTCAAACACGGCTCAAATAGTTCACACAATGTTACAAATATAAGAAACATCATAGTTTACGGCTTAACAGTCAATTCTAGGCTTATCATGGACTAAACAGAACCCAAACATGGATAAAGATACCTCCGATATAAGCACATGAGTTCAAACCCCACACATGCGCGCACCCATAGCATGTAGCTGTGACAATTAATTCAGGCAACTAGTGCCTCAAACATGTTTAAATAAGATACTTACCTCAAACAAGCCAAAACAATATCGAGCAAGCCAAACATTATTCTAGAAATACCGTCCCGTGTGTATCAACTTCTGAGCGGCTTGAAACTAGCCAAAACAACTCCAATACATCAAATAATGCCCAAGGAAATAATCCCAAATGATAAAGGTCAAATCTTTAATTAATAACTCAAAGTCAACCAAAAAGTCAAACCCGGGCTCGCACCTCGGAACCCGACATAACTTACAAATTTTGACAACCCACTCAATTACGAGTCCAACAATACTAGTTTCACTCAAATCCAACTCCAAATCGATGTTCAAAATTGAAAAATTCACTATAGGAAAATTTAGACAAAAAATCTCAATTTCTTTTTTTAATTCATAATCCAAATGACAGAATCTAAGATAGATTCATGAAAGATAATCAAAATCAAGTATAGAACACTTAACCCAATCCATGTGGTGAAAATTGCCTCCAAAATCACCAAATCCGAGCTCGCCAACTCAAAAATATGACAAAAATGAACCAACCCTTGAATTTATAAGCTCCTGCCCAGAGATTCCACTTTAGCGAACAATGTGCCGCTTCTGCAACAGAAGACCAGAAACTGTGGAATTACACTGAAATCCCAATCTCTCGCTCCTGCACAACCATATCCACTCCTGTGACATCACATGTGCAAGCCATCATCCGCTCATACGCACGTCCTTGTTTTTGAGCTCTAGACAACCGCTACTACGCTTCCGCAGAAGCGCTCACAATTCTGCTTCTGTGATCTTTCCTCACTGAGACTTTTATCGCTTCTGAGACCACTTGTCTGCATCTACGGACTCACATCGGTGTCCATTATTCCACAGATACAGAAACACCAGCACCAAACCATCTTCAGCTATGCAACATGAAGCAAAAATGAACCGAACCACGTCTGAAACTCACCTGAGCCACGCGGGACCCTGTTTTAATATACCAACAAGTTCCAAAACATAAAAAGAACCTATTCGAGGCCTCAAATCACACATAACAACATCAAAATAATGAATTGCACCTCAAATTCCAACTTGAAGAACTTTTGAGCTTTCAACTTTTAAAACTCATGCTGAATCATATCAAATAAATCCGGAATGAAATCAAATTTTAAACACAAGTCACAAATAACATAAAAAAGCTATTCCAATTCCCAAAACAATAATTCAAACCCGATATCAACAAAGTCAACTCCCGGTCAAACATATGGACATTCCAAAATTTCAAATTTTTAACTTTCGCCAAATAGTGCCGAAACCTTCTAGAAATATTCAAATGCAAATATGGGCATGTTCCCAAGTGAAAAATCATCATATTGACCTAATGGGACCTTCAAAACACCGATCCCGGGTCAAATACACAAGAGTCAAACTTGGTCAACTCTTTCAACTTAAAGCTTCCTAGTTGAAAATCATTCTTCAAAATCAATTCCGAAAAACCTGGAAACCAAAATCGAAGATTAATAAAATTCATAATAAACTATATGAAGCTAATCACAACTTCAAACAGCTAAACAAAATGCAAATGCTCAAAACGACTGGTTGGATCGTTACAGTTTTCTCTTCCATTGTGAGTTATTCTTATTTAACATCGTGGTTAAACATTTTCTCTCATTGTTGAGTTATTGGTATTGAAGGTATGAAAGCCTTTATCATGTTGAGGCAAAATGATTATTGTTGAAACATCTTCATTATTGAGCTTTTTACAGTCATTGTTGTTGTTGATATCCTTCTATCCATTGTGGTAGAGCCGTAGGCTATTGTTGTGAAATATTGATATTGTTGACTATTGGCAAATTGTGATATATGGGCACTTGTGGTGCGAGTTGTTATTGTAATGTGATATTGACGCCCATGGTGGTATAGGTCTTGGGGTCAATGTGCATGCGGCGGTATAATGTGGGACTTATGTGCGTGTTACTTGTAGGGGAACTACGTGAAGCCATGTGGCATCATAAGGTGGGATAAAGTGCGTGTATCTATTTTGGTAAAATTGTTTTCAAAACCTATTTCAAATGTAAGGCTCGCGCAACGATATAAGGAAAGATTGTAACTTAAATTGTGAAATGTGAATACAAGGCGGTACCTATGTTGTGATTTTCATTGTACATTCCGTGTGGGAACAACTTGTTGATTGGACTGTCGTTGTTCTTCCTTCAATCATTCATATGCATTTTGATTGTGTTCCGTTATTCATTGCTATCTTGGAGTTGGAATGATTGTGGTTTCTTTTGTGAGTCATGCATTCTATGTGATTTGTTGTGTTGCTTTAACATGCCACTATGTGTCTCCGTTATAACTTGGTGAATTGATTTTCATTGTGAATTTAATTGCATGGAGACACTATATCATATTCTATTAAGTTGTTGGTAACATAATGTTTTAAATAAAATGACTTTCAACATTCTTTATTCTATGTGCCTCTTAAGATAGAACTCGCTATCTCCCGCGGTGCCTTATTATTCTAAATGGTTATTTCACTTTCACTATAATTGGGTTCTCAAATTATACTCATCACCCTGTTAGATGTTTACCTTACTTAAAATTCTTATCATGTTTTTCTTTCAAAAATTCTATTGTTAATTCGCATAGATGCTATATTATTTTACTTTACTTGATTTCTAAAATAAACTCATTATTTCATTTGAAACCTTACTCATTATTTTGTTTTGTGGTATTTAAATGTATATCTCATTCATCTAAATTGATATTTGTCACAGTTGCAAAGTACATGGTAGCACGTGAGGTTTGCCATGCGTTGGGAGCGATTTGATTATTTGAGTTGTCATCTTTTCTTTACCTTATTTGAGTTCATTTACATCTCATCGCTGTTCTGATTATGTTGTGTCTTTATTACTCATTTTCTACTTACTGCCATTTGTTTTTATATTACTTCATTGTTGGTTGTAAATCAAAAAGCTTTATGCTATTAGTCTTACATTGGTGTTTTTCCCATCGATAACTTATATATATCTTGAACAGGTTTCTATGTCTAGTAGGTGCGTGAACTGGCCTCGTCACTACTCTACCGAGGTTAAGCTTGATACATGTTGTGTACCATTGTGGTGTACTCATGCTACACTTCTGCACATTTTTGTTCAAATCTAAGTATTCTAATCATGTTTTTGAGAGTTGTGTTTGCACGGCGGGAGACTTCAAGGTATACCTGCTTGACGTTCATAGGCTTGGAGTCACCATCTTACTTGATTATCTACCGGTAAATTGTAATTCAAAACAGTATTGTGTTCAGACATTCTAGTGTGTTTCAGTAGTGCTTATGACCCCATACTACCGATTTTGGGAAATGTATAACTACTATCCACTTGGGATATGTATGCCATTTTATATTTTACGATTAATGATTAAATAGTTTAATTCTTTTATTAAATCAACATGTGTTAGGATTACCTAGTCTTAGAGACTATGTGCCATCACGACATCCTATGAGGGTTGGGGTCGTGACATTTTGTGTTAGGCTGGGAATGTCAGTTGGCTTGGCCTTTGTGTTCATGGTGGTGTGCTGCATTCGCGTATGATTAGGCATTGGTGAAGTGCGATCACCAGCGGGTGTCACGTTTGGGAGTGGGTGTTGCATTCACTTAGGGTCTCCTGAGGCAGCTATATGGTTGTGCTTCACAATCGCGAAGTAGGTCCTGCGATCGTGATAAGGACCCCTAGGTAGACTTAAATAATTCTATTTCGAGGGTTTGAGTTATTTATCATATTTTCAGATTTAGAGCTTGGTTTTCAGTGATTTTGAGAGGAATTTCTTGATTTAGATTGGGGTAAGTACTCTTGACTCGGATTTTGTTATTATTGATGATTCCATCCTTGATTTCAGCATTTGAATGATGAATCTAAGTGACGAAAATTAGGGATTTTGGCAAAACTTTTCTAAAGAGAAAAATGGGGATTTGAACCTCAACTTCAGAGTCAGATTTGGATGAAATTTGTATAGTTGGTCTCATATTCGAATGGATGTTTTGAATTTGTAACTTTTGTCAGGTTTCAAGAGGCGGGCCCAGGTTAACTTTTTGATTTTTGATAAAGGTCGAAGCTTTATTAATTGGAATCATTTCTACAGCCTTATTTGATATTATTGGCGTTGTTTTTGGCTAGTTCTGACCCGTTCGGAGGCCAATTTGGTAGGCAAGGGATTTTTAGAGTATTGATTTGGCATATTTGAGGTAAGTATATTGCCTAACCTTTTGCCATTAGGATTTAGCCTTAATTATTTATTTGTGTTATGTGAAAAGCAACGAGTACATGAGGTGACGAGTGTGTACATGGGTGCTATGGGTGGTTTATGATCGGATTGGACCATAGGCTATTAATATGCCTTAATTTGATAATGTAACTTATATGAAACATGCTTAAACCACTTTGTGATTATGTGATCATGATCGCTACATATGGATTAACCATAGTCATGCTTTATTATTAAACACTCATCCACACTTTTATATTATTGTCATGTCCTTTTACACTTTGTTGTTTAACAGTGAGCTTATATCTTGATGAAATTTTGGGGTATTATTGTTTTGTTATATCGTGGCATATGTGGACATATTGTGCAGGTTGATTTATGTTGTGTGGAGTATAAGGGTGGTGAGATGCGCATGTGGCAACATAAGTGAAGCATTTCATTATGATGCGCCTGCAGCGAGATGAAGGTTTATTATGCGCATGCGATGACATAAGGGAGGCATTTCATTGTGATGTGCATGTGGCGAAATAAGGGTGACATTGTTGATGATGTTATGTGATGATTTAGGGGTGCATTTCTTGATTTTGTTTCTGTGTGAGACGGGGTTGATATTTCGATTTCTTACATGATCTTAAAAGCTCTCGTCTTGTATTTTATTGAGTTGTTAGTTCAATTGACATGCTATTACATGCCCCACTTCCTTGACAATTTGTTGACTAAAAAGAGTTTTCTACACTGAGTTCTTCTCACATGCTCTACGAGATTGTTGATATTGTTCTTATATATATATAATGTTGCCATTTATTGATATATTGCACATGTTTTTGACTGGTGAGTATCACATGAGTTGAACCTTGTCACTATTTTACCGAGGTTAGTCTTGATACTTACTGGGTACCGACCGTGGTGTGCTCATACTACACCCTTTTAAATGTTCTTTGTGCAGATCAAGATACTTCTAGTAGAGCGGATCTATAGAGAGGCGTGCTTGAGCTTATTGGATACTTTAAGGTAACCCTGCTATACTGTTCGCAGGCCTCAGAGTTACCCTCTTTACTTTATTTTTATTGTTTATGTATTCCACATAGTATTGTATTCTTCGACACTTGATATGTATTACTTGTAGAGCATATGGCTAATTAATACAAGGTTTTGGGAAATTGATTATTGTATCCATGTTTGGATGTATTATCACATTTCAGAGTTTTTGTTAAATTTGAAGTAGTTATATTTTGATTGATATCATTATTAGATAGGCTAACCTAGTTTTAGAGACTATGTACCATCACGACCCCTATGGCGGGATTGGGTCATGGCATGTTGGTATCAGCGCCCTAGGTTCATAGGTTCTAAGATGCATGATCAAGTTTAATAGAGTCTTGTGGATCGGTGCGGAGACATCTATACTTATCTTAGAGAGTCTATGGGACTATTAGGAAAATTTTACTTCTTTCATTCCTTATCATGTAGATTTTATTTATTTCAGAGTTTTACCCTTTACTCTTTTATTTTCTTACATATGGTGAGGACACGCGCTATCAGATTAGTTGAGAAGATATCCGAAGACTCTGCTAGAGCCGCAAGAGTCCGAGGCCGTGGTAGAGGCCAAGGAGGGGCACGTGCTACAACTAGAGCACCTGATAGAGCAGTAACTATGTAGCATCCAACAACTCTAGTTGAGTATTAGGATCCTAAGCATGTTGGGTGTGTACCTGAGCAGCCTATTGATACGTCGGGGCTCTAGGAGACCTTGGCACACTTTATAGGTTTGATCGGGAGTTTGGCCTAGGAAGTGTTGAATCTAGTTACACCAGCTGCATCACAAGCTTGAGGAGGAGCTTAGACTTTCACTGCCCATAGACCAAAGAAGCCAGCTCATACTTATCTGACATCAGTTGATGTGCTGGTACAACCAGTAGTTACAATTCAGCCCGAGATTGGGCTAGTTGCATTGGTTGAGGAATGAAAGAGTTAGAGAGGTTCCAAAAATATCACCCTTCTCATTTTAGTGAATGGTCTTCTAAGGTCCACAAAGTTATGTTGGACTAGTGTCACCAAATTCTGCGTGCTATAGTCTTGGTGAATCAAGTACTTTTTAGCTGACAGGCCCGGCATATAGATTGTGGCGGATTTATGAGGCGAGTAGGACAGCTGCCATAACTATACTTACTTGGTCCCAGTTCTCTGATATCTTCATGAAGGTGTTTATTCCATAAACCTATAGGGACGAGTTGCGCATAGAATTTGAGCAGTTGCTCAAGGGGTGTATGAAGGTCTCTGAGTATGCTATGAGGTTTACAAAGTTATTTCTTCATGCATCTGCTTTGGTTTCCATGGATAGGGAGAGAGTCTGTAGATTTATTAAGGGACTCATTTATAGCCTCCGATTTAGGATGGCATGGGAGTTGGAGACTAAGACTACATTCCATCATGGTGTGGAGATTTCTAGGAGGTCGGATCTTATCCTCGGGCAGGAGAGGGAGGATAGGGAGTCTAAGAAGCCTCGAGGTTTTGGAGGGTTTATTTGTTCCCAATTGTCGATTTCGGCCCGTCATGGTGGAGGCTTTGTAAGTCGACCAGTTTAGCCCACACTTCAGGTTACTTGTAGTGCTCCAGCTAGGGACCCAAGGCACTCATATCGGACAACCATCTTTCAGTGCACCTTCTGCACGGGGCTCCTACAGTGTTAATCTAGTCATCGGAGGCAGACTTAGTATGAGCATCCACGCCTGTAGAGGGGTTGTTTTGAGTATGGTGATACTATGCACATTGTGAGAGATTGGCCCAGACTCAGAGGGATGGACCTCATCAGGGTACTCAAGCTATGGTTTCTGCTCCTGTTGCTACTCTACCTTCACATCTAGCTAGGAGCGGAGGACAATGAGTTGAGGACATCCTAGAGGGACGGGATAGGCCCGTTGTCATGCTTTAACTGGTAAGACTGAGGCAGTTGCATCAGATGCCATCCTTATAGGTATTATTCCGGTCTATCATAGAGATTCATCAGTTTTATTTGATTTGGGCTCTACTTATTTGTATGTGTCATCATATTTTGCTTTGTATTTGGATATGTCCCGTGATTCTTTGGATCTCCTGTTTATGTGTCTACACCCATTGGGGATTCTACTGTGGTGGATCATATCTACCATACTTGTTTTGTCACTATTGGGGGCTATGAGACTAGGGTTGATCATATGTTGCTTAATATGGTGGATTTTCATATGATCTTAGGCAATGATTATTTATCTTTGCATCATGCTATTCTTGACTATCATGCTAAGACTGTGATGTTGGCTACGTCGGGGTTACCGATTTTGTAGTTGAGAAGTTCCTTAGGTCATGTTCCTAGTAGAGTGGTGTCTTGTTTGAAGGCTCAGTGGATGGTTGAGAGGTTGTTTGGCGTACTTAGCCTTTGTGAGGGATGTTAGTGTTGATACTCTTACCGTTGAGTCAGTTCCGAGGTGAGGGAGTTTCTAGATGTGTTTTCAGCAAACCTATCGGGCATGCCAGCCTATAGGGATATTGACTCTGGCATGGACTTAGTGCCGGGTACTCAGCCCATATCTATTCTTTTACCACATGGCTCTACTAGAGTTGAAGGAATTAAAGGAACAACCTTCAGAAATTGCTAGAAAAAGGTTTTACAAAACCGAGTATTTCACCTTGGGGTGCTCCAACTCTATTTGTGAAGAAGAAAGACGGTTCCATGAGAATGTGCATTAACTACAGGAAACTGAACATGTTTACTATCAAGAACAAGTATCCACTATCATGTGAAATACTATCAAGAACAAGTATTTCTTAAAGATTGATTTGAGATCGGTACCATCAATTGAATATCAGGGCTTCAAATATTCCTAAGACAGTCTTCAGGACCCATTATGAGCATTATGAGTTCTTGGTGATATCTTTTGCACTGACCAATGCCCCAACAACTTTCTTGCACTGGATGAACAATATGTTTTAGCCTTATATGTATTCCTTCATCTTTGTTTTTATTGATGATATATTGTTGTATTCTTGTTGTCAAGAGAATGATGAGCAACACTTGAGGATCATGCTCCAGACTTCAAGGGAGAAGAAATTATTTGCTACGTTCTCCAAGTGGGAGTTTTGTTTAGACTCAGTGACATTCTTGGGTAACATGGTGTCTAATGATGGGATTAAGGTGGATCCGATGAATAATGAGGTAGTTCAGAGTTGGCCTAGACCTTCTACTGCGACTGAGATCCGGAGTTTTCTAGGTTTTGTTGTGTATTATCGATGCTTAGTGGGGTTATTTCATCTATTGCAATCGATTGACTAAATTAATACATAAGGGTGCCCCATTCAGGTGGTCTGGTGAGTGTGAGGAGTGCTTTCAGAAGCTCAAGACTTCCATGACTACAACTCCAGTTCTGGTTTTTCCTTCAACATCGGGTTCATATACATCTACTGTGATGCTTTATGGGTTGTCATTGCATATGTATTGATGCAGGATGGTAGGGTGATTTCTTATGCTTCACGTCAGTTGAAGCCCCATGAGAAGAACTACCCAGTGCATCATTTAGAGTTAGCATCCATTGTTCACGTAGTTGTGATTTGGACGCACTATCTTTATGGTGTGTCTTATAAAGTATACATGGATCACTAGAGTCTTTTGCAGCTCTTCAATCAAAAGGAATTGAACTTGAGGCAGTAGAGGTGGTTAGAGCTACTAAATAACTATGATATCACACTTCTTTATCATCCGAGAAAGGCCAATGTTGTGTCCTGCAACGACCCGACCAGTCATTTTGAGCTTTAGCATTTCATTTAGTGGTTTGGGGTCTTGCTTAGCTTCATATGATGTATCGCGACTTTCATGTATGGTTGGTTTCATAATTTGAGAGGTTTGGGGTTTATTTGGAAAAGAAATTCTGAATTTCAACGTTTTAAGTTGGAATAATTAGTTGAGGTTTGACCTTTTTGAAAACAGCTCTGGAACGGTGTTTTGATGGTTCCAATAAGTTTGTATAGTAATTTTGGACCTATTCGTATGCCCGGAAAAGGATTTGGAGGTTCCTAGTTAATTTAGCTCTTTTTACAGGATGTTGGCAATTTAAAGGTTTAAAATTTTTATAAGTTTAACCATGGGTTGACTTTGTGGCTATCGGGTTCGGATTTTTTTTCAAGATTTGGAATAGGTCCGCCTTTTCATTGAATCTCTTCTGCAATGTTTAGCATTATTTCAAGTTGGTTTGATAGGAATCAAATGCTTGGTTGTATTTTTAGAAGTTCTTGAGTTTCATGGAAATTTTTGTATGCATTTTGGTGTTCGATTCATTTTTATATGTTATTTTTATGATCCAAGTGTGCGAACGAGTTAGTATGATGTTTATGTACTTGTGTGGATGTTTGGTGTGGTGCCCCGGGAGCTCGGGTGAGTTTTTGATGTGTTCCGGGCCATTTTTAGTTGAGTTCAGTTGTTGCTGGTGTTGCTGTTCTTACTTTTGCAACAAGATGGTCGCATTTCCGACCATTGCATTTTCAAGATTCTTCTCGCTTTTGGAATGTTGGGTTAGGGAACCAGTTTCGTATTTTCGTTGGGGATTTTTGCATTTTCGAATGCTAAAGTCACATTTTCAACATTATGCTGGGCTGGGGAGGTTCGCTCTTGCAACTATTTTATCGCATTTACGATAATTGCAGAGGAATCTTGGCTTTGCATTTGCGGACCTGAGGTCGCTTTTGTGGTAGCCCCATTTGCAAACCTCTGGTCACAAATGCGACATTTGCTGCTTGTTTATAGCTGGACATTTCGGAGCACGGTCTTATTTTACATATTTTAAGCCCTAGACTATGTGGGAGGCAATTTTTGGTGGGGATTTTGACATCTAGCTATTGGGTAATTGTTTATGACTCAATTTCAATATTTTAACTTGATTTCTTAAGGATTTTATAATTAAAATCATGGGATTTAAAAGGAATTTTTGGTTATGTTTTGAAAAATAAAAATTTAAAATCTGAGAGTCGAATTGGAATCGGATTTGAAAACCAAACACATAATTTGACTCATGGGGTTATGGGTATTCAATATATACCTTTCGACTCGGGTTTTGATCGGGCGGGCCCGAGGTTCATTTTTGTTGACTTTTGAGGAAATGGATAAAGATCTTAAAATTTATTAATCAAAATTAGTTTCTCTTGCATTGTTTGATATTATTAAGTCGTTTTTGGTTAGATTTGAGCCGAGTGGAAGCGAATTTCTTAGGAAAAGCTGTTTTTGAGTGTTCATTTGGCAATTTAAGATAAGTATCTTGCCTAACTTTGTGTGGGAAAAATTACCCCTTAGGATTTGGTTTAATCGCTTATTTGTGATATGTGTGCACGACCAGTACATGGGGTGACGAGTGTGTACTCGGTCGTATGCATGAATGATGATTGGATTTTACTCGAGGTTGCTTTTATTGCATTGTTTTGATTTAGAGATCTCTGTACTACATGTTTTCATTTTGGTTATTTCATTGAGTTTATGTTACATGCTATACATTATGTTTTAGGATTTTAATTACTTAATTATCCAAGTTGGATATTTGCGAGATTATTAGCATTATCCAAGTTGGATATTTGCGAGATTGTTGCTAATGCAAGTTAGTTAAATTCATGCTTATATGTTGAACATTCATCCACTTTTCCTTTATTGGTTTGTCTTTGTGCAATGCATTGGCGGATTGTGAGTACATGTCTTGATGACAATTATTGGCATGTTATGTTGTTATGATTATGGCACATGTGGAGTTGTACGACAGATTGTTCAGGTGTTTACATGAGGTTTCTGTCACGCTATTGTTATAATTGATATTGCACGTGGCAAGACAAGACGGGTTATATCGGGTTCGCACATATGGCAAGACATGGTGGGATGATTATTAATATGCGTGTGGCGAGACAATGCGGCATTTACTTTACTGGTTCGTATTTGGTGATATAAAGGTGGCTATGTGGGGATGATATGTGATGGCCTGGGAGCGTTTACTGATGATGTTTGTGTGGTGGTGAAAAAGGGTTATTCTTTTTGTGCTTATGACTTTATTCTGTGTATCATGCATTTATATATGATTTGTTGTATGATTTCTATCATGCCAATCTATGCCATTATTATTACTTAATGTCTCGGTTGTCAAGATTGATTCACCTACATGGAGTTGTCTACACTTTATTTGATTATTGGAAAGTTCTCTTGAACATGTTATATGGAAATTGATGCAAAATCTGACTTATATTGAGGCACGAGGTCTTTTCTATGCAAGTGTGACTTATATTATGGCTGAGGTGTTTGTCGTGCAAGTGTGACTTATATTGTGGCACGAGGTCTTCACATCATAAGTGTGATTGATATCGCAACACTAGGTCTTTGTTGTACACATGTGATTGGTAATGTGGGCACGAGGTGCCATATATGTGTGATCTATTTGATGACTCGTTGTTGAAGTTGAGCCTCTATTTGTTTTAAGCTATTATAACTTGTTCTGATAAGATTCCGGCTATTGCCTTCTACTATTCTTCCTGTTGCCGGTCTTTGATATCTTATATAGGTTATTGACTAGTGGGTGTCTTGACTTCAACCTCGTCAGTACTCCACCGAGGTTAGTCATGATACTTACTGGTTACCGACTATGGTGTACTTATACTATGCTTCTGCACATTCCTTTTGCAGATCTAGTCTCACAGCGGGCAGGTAACTAGTGAGCTGATTCTAAGTTGTTGTGGAGACTTCAAGCTATACATGTTGTTCCACTCATAGGCCTCGAAGTCATGTCTACTTTTTCTTTACTACTGTTTCTCTTATTTCCAAATAGTGTTGTATGTTGAGATTTCTGGTGTACTATTTGTAGATCTTATGGCCTACTAGGTTTTGGGTTGTATTATTGTACTTTGCAGCTTTAATTAATAATTAAGTTGGTGATTGATTATGTTCATCTTACTATGTGATAGGCTTACCTAGTTTTAGGAACTAGGTGCCATCACGATCCCAAAGGTGGATGGTACCAGACCTCAATGGTCATATGTTATACGAGTCATAAGAAACTTTAGTAGAGTCTTGGGGATCAGTACAGAGATGACTATACTTATATTCGATAGGCTATGGGACAATTAGGAAATATCTTTTCTTTTATTCCTATCGTGCAAATTTATTGATATTGGAGTTTGAGCTTTTTTACCTATTCTATCACAGATGGAAAGCACGCGAGTTGTTGTTATTGATGATGTTTCCCCCCGGGTCGTTGTTGCTAGGGGCCATACTAGAGGAAGAGGCCGAGGAGGGGCACATACTACAGCTGGAGCACCTGCCAGAGAAGCAGTTGGGGAGCCACTAGTAGCTCCGATTGAGGGGTAGACACCCGAGGTACCTGTTGCTACCCCTGGGCTTCAGGAGACTTTGGCACATTTTCTGAGCATGTTTAGTACTATGGCTCAGGCGAGATTGATTCCAGTTGCACCAGCTATTTCTCAGGTTAGGGGAGGATCTTAGACTCCCAACGACCATATTCCAGAGTAGCGGTCTCCAGGTGTTATGCCTGTGCAGCCCATGATTGAGTTTCAACTTGAGGTCGGGCTAGTGGCATCAGAGGAGGACCAGAATAGGTTAGAAAGATTTAAAAAGTATTCTCCTCCTACTTTCAGTGCCACAACTTCTAACGATGCACAGGGTTTTCTAAACAAGTGTCATAGTATTCTGTGTACTATCGGCATAATGGAGTTGAGCAGGGTCATCCTTAATACTTTCAAGCTAACATGTTGGCATATAGATGGTGGCAGGCTTATGAGGAGAATAGGCGAGCTGGCACACGACCATTTACTTGGGCTCAGTTCACTGATATATTTTTGAGGGAATTTGTTCCACAGACCCTTAGGGATGCATTGTGCACAGAGTTCGAGTAGTTTCATCAGGGGACTATAATTGTATCCGAGTATGCTATGAGGTTTTCTAAGTTGTCTCGTCATACACCTGCTTTGGTTCCCACTGTGGGAGACTAATACCCCATTTCAGCAGGTTGTAGAGATCGCTAGAGGTTGGAGTGTATCCACAGATTAGAGAGGGGGTAAAGGAAGGCTAAGAAGCCTTGTGGACCTGAAGGATCTACTAGTCCCTATTTTTTGGGGCCAAGACACCTCATAGTAGAGGTTTTGTTAGTCATCCAGTTCAGTCTGCACTTCAGGTTTCATGTGGTGCTCTATCTATCCAAGGGTCCCAGAGCACTCGTTCTAGATAGCTCCCACAGCCACATCAGTAGACATGTTGCTTTGAGTATAGGGATAACTACTACATGGTGAGATATTATCCCAAACTCCGGACATGTGTGCCTTAGTAGAATACTCAGGCTATGGTTTCCATTCCGGATGCTGCTACACCTGCATAGCCATCTAGATATGGGGAACATGTGACTAGAAGGCATTGTAAGGGGAGGCCAGGATCATTGTTATGCTTTCCTTGGTTGGTTTGAGGCTGCTGCACTAGATGATGTCATTACAGGTATTGTTCCGATTTGTCATAGAGATGGATCAATTTTATTTGATCCAGGTCCTATTTATTTGTGTGTGACGTCCTATTCAGCTTCATATTTGGATATGCCTCATGATTTATGAGTACCTTTATTTATGTATCTACACCCACTGGGGAATTCAACTTTGGTAGACTGTGCATATAGTTCTTTCTGGGTCACTATTGGGGGTCTTGAGAATATGGTTGAACTTGTATTACTTAATATGGTGGTTTTTTTAATTTGATTATTGATGGTTTTGCCAAGAATTGCGGTTGAGGTGCTCTATAGGCATGGGGAGTCTATTGCGTGTTGTGGTTTTGTTTTACAGGATTGAGTTAGCGAAAGGTTTTTGGTTGATTCGATGCATATCCTACTTGTGATTCAAGTTGAGGATGGGATCCTCGTGTTTTCAAGTGGATAGGCATGTTTGGATCGGGCTACGTGCCGCGGTGGGGGTTATGTTAGGACGAGATTCTTTCTGATTGTTTTGAGTGTTTTACTTCTCCATTGGGGGATGGACTTGTAGTAAGGTACTGATGGGGAGTTGTACCTGTTGGATAGTTCTCTCATGTGTTTCTCTTTCCATATTCAATTATGCTCGACTTGTGTTTGTTGGGTACGGATTGCGTCGTGTGTGTCTAGGTGGAGTTTTGCATGGCTTGTTAGTTGTATAGCTTGTACTATATGAGATGAGATCTTTGGACATGGACTTAGTGTGATCGAACTTAGTTGAGGTATCTCAGGATATTAATGTCGTTGATCAGCTTAGTGTATGGTGTTGGTTCTAGCCAGGTGAGAGAACTTTACGACTTGTCTGTTGGGTGATTGCTTTGAGTTCCACATGTTTCTTACATCATTTGTAGTGTTGTGAAGGTTTGGAACGAGGTTCTAGCTGATATGAGGTTGTTTACCTGTACCGGGTTTGGTGATAGGCAGTTATAGTGGTCAGAGTTATAAGTATAGGTTTGTGAGTGATATCTTTTGTCGTATGGTCATACCTTGTAAATAAAATTATGATTTGATGTAGTTGGTTGAGGTTGATAAATTGTTTATATGTGGGAATCAGGTTTTAGGAAAGAGGAATGTATGTTGAGAGTTAGTCCTAAGGCTTATCTATTTAGGTTGGAGGAGTAATCCTCAGTCGAGGTTCTGTTGACAGGGCTTATATGGATTTTGGTGATGCGGGGTCGCCTGTGAGTATGTGTATGGTCAGTTTATTTAGTGATCTGAAGGCTCAGAGCGACTCCTAGCATGTTTGAGGACAAACGTTTGTTTAAGAGGGGGAGATATTAATGACCCGACTGGTCGTTTTGAGCTTTCACATTTTTTTTACTGGTTTGAGGTCTTGAGTAGCTTCATATGATGTATCATGACTTGTGTGTATAGTTGGTTTCAAGGTTCAAGAGGTTCGAGGTTTATTTAGAAGAGATACTCTCAATTTGAAAGCTTTATGTTGGCAGAGTTGATCGAGATTTGGCTTTTGTGGAAACGACCTCGGAATGATATTTTGATTATTTTAATAGGTTCATGTGGTGATTTTACACTTGGGCATATATCCAAAAGTGTATTTGGAGGTTCCTAGGTTGATTTAGATCTTTTTGCTAGAAATTGGCAATTTGAAGGTTTATAAATTTTCTAAGTTTGACCATCGGGTGACTTTGTGGATATCAGGTTCAGATTTTAGTTTTGGGACTCGAAATAGGTCCGTTTTGTTATCTAGAAATTGTTTGAAAACTTTGGCATTATTCTGAGTTGGTTTGATAAGAATCAGACGTTTGGTTGTGTTTTTAGAATTTCTTGAGTTTTATGGCGATTTATATGTGTTCAGGTGTTCTAAATTTGTGGTTTTATATGTTATTTTGAAGATCCGAGTGCACGAGTAAGTTTGTATTATGTTTATTTACTTGTGCGTATGTTTGGTGTGGAGCCCCCGGGGCACGGGTGAGGTTTGGACATGTTCCAGGCCATTTTGATTTGTGTTCAATTTTTGCTGCTGCTGCTGTTCTTGCATTTGCAAGGAGATGGTCTCATTTGTGGTCACCACAGTTGTTACATCTCTCATTTTCGTACGTTAAAATTTCATTTTCAGTTAACCGACGTAGACTCAGGGATGAGATAATCTTGTCGTTAACGCATTTATGTTATTTATAACAAGAAATAAATAAGTGCCATGAAGGATAAAAGGTACAAAAATTAAATAGAATGAGTTTCGTTGAAAGTGACCGATTTGGAATAAAATACGGGTGGAGCGATAATACCGGATAATTATGAACTAATACCATGCAAGGTACCACATGACCACGGTAGTATAATATATAAGGTATATATAAAGTATTTTAAAAATAAAAAGAATTTTAAGTAATTTCTGGTAATTTTTAAATTATGCGGATAATTGATTAATTATCGGGTAACAGAACATTACCCAGTTAACACATAAGTGGACAAAACATAATTAATTACACCCAAAAGAAACATGGCAGTAGACTACCATTTAAGCATATGTCTCATAGTCATATATGCTTCATACTAAAGTAACGCGTAAAACATATAACTCATAAGAATGAGTCATCTTTTAAAAGCTTGCTTAACATTAAATTGCTTGGTCTCTTTTGCACAAGAAAATAGTAGTATGTCCAAAACATGGTTACAAGTCTTACATGTAAGACATGGATATAATCTTCCTTGTTAAAAATTCAAAAAAATTGTCTCTGATCAAATAAGAAAACGGGGACAGAAGCAAATTTTCAAAGTTCAACAATTAAGATTGAATCCATATCTGTTTTTAGTACACAAAAACGTTAGAAGCAGAACAAATTCGTCCAAGATTTTAAGGAACACAAGTGTAAATTTTACAGAAGTAGATTCGTTCAAATAATTCAAGGAACAGATATGTTAAGGCCCTCCCTTCTTTCTTCTGGCATGGTCCAAATAACACTGAAGATATGAGCAAACACACAGTTTCTATAAATTACTCTATTCATAGAAATAGTAGGGGTCTCTATATTCTTGATTCCCATGATAATTTCTATTATCTTTTGTTCATGGGTCTCAGAATAATACACTGTTGGAAAAGTTTATCCGGAAGGAATATTGAGATTATTACGCATTTTTCATGCATTTCACTCATTTATACATGTGCATTGACCCATGATAAGATGTCATTATATACGCGTATATATGTAAATATATGTATATAGGATATGGGAAAAGGTTACGACGTTATATATGCATCACCACCTGATCAACTGGTATATGTTGATGATGTTGCCAACAGTGGCCGAGACGATATGATGGGATGCCCTCAGTGGCTTGAAGATATTATGTACACCCATACCTATGCATGGCACAATATTTATACGCACGTGCATGACATTATAAATGTTTCAAAATTTACAAAGTTATTCAGATTTAAGGATGTGTTTCTTTATTCCATGTTTCATCTACGTCTTTTACGTACTAATTTTGATGCCTTACATACTCAGTACATTTTTTGTACTGACGCCCTACTTCACGAGGCCTGCATTTCATGCCTGCAGGTGCAAGTAGGCAAGCTGACAGTCCCCCTTTGTAGGATCCCTGATCAGTGAGAATTGGCGTGCTCCACTTGATCCAGAGATGCTTTTGAGTTCGGTACGATATGTTTGTATATATATATATATACAAATATATATATATATATACAAATATATATATATATATACAAATATATATATATATATATATATATATAGGTATAATGTGGCTCTGTCCCATCTTTGTACAATTATGTTTCCATTAGAGGTCTGTAGACAGTATGTCTAGTTGGGTTGTATGTGTCCTTCACGGATTTCAATTTTAGATGTATAGTTGTCTATAGCATCATTGCCGGCTCGCCCACTATATTCTACCTGTATACGTACATATGCCTTGAAGGCAAGTTTCCTTCTTGTATGTTACTTCCATAACTCAACAGATGTTATTCAGGCTCGTATCTCAGACGCATACTTAGGGGTGTTTGATAGGTAGGACTCAGGCACCCGTCGCGGCCCATCGATTTGGGTCGTGACAAAAGTGGTATCAGAGCAGTTTTGTCCTACGGTTGTCTACAGATCGTGTCTAGTAGAGTCTTGTTTATGGGTGTGTTGTGTACCACACTTCTAGACACGAGGCTACAGGGCATATATGACGTTATCCTCTCTTCTTATCTTAGATCGTGCAACATGAGCATTCGTGTTCCTAATGACGTGTTACGTTTTTAGCGACGCCTCCGAAAACTACTGCCGCTAGCACAGGTCAAGAGGTTATGAAGGTTTTAGAAAGAGAGATAAGTTATAATATGGATTTAGACCCATCATAGATCATGGGTTCTATTGAGGAGGATCCATCCAAGGATCCATATGAGTCATCCGTTTGAGCTGTTTCGACTACTCCGGTGGTAGATGAGGTGAGAGGAGTTCCGAGCTCACCAAGGCCCTTAGTTTCATAGCCCGTTGATCAGGGTATGACGAGAGTAGTGCATGGATTGAAACAGCTGAGATTCCCTCAGGCTCAAAACTATGTCAAGGCATTTGAGGACGCCAACTCTTCTAAAGTTTCGGATAGTCCACAGTCTTAGAAGTCTGTCAATCAAGGTTCGTCAGTGTATGTTATGGGATACGTAGAAGAATAAGATAATAGTCGGGCCAAGAGGAGGAGGGTAACTGATAAGGATATGAAGATTTTGCTTCGAAGTGTGTCCGATCGAGGTTTTTATATAGGACAAGGCAAGGACCCTCTATTATAGACTTCCTCCAAGTGTCAGCTTTTGGTTGGTGAGTTCCACCTATTCTTTGAATATTACCAAGTCAGGGTTCTAAATGTGTTTGGTTGTTTTATGAGGAGGTAGGGAGCCTTGTCCCGACATGTATATATTATGGTTATGCCTACTTAGAGGTTTTGTGGACAGTATCCTGTATATAGTTTTGGGTATGATATGTCTACGGCCTAGTTGACCCCTATGTATATAAACCTTTTTTCTCAATTAGTTATGCGGGTTAAGTTTTAATATTGTTACCTATATATATGAATCTGGCCCGAAATGGCTCGTGATAGATTTGATAATAAACAAGGATAAGGTATGTGGTGTTCGGTTGGGTAGAACTTGATACTATAATGGGTATGGATTGGTTGGCCTTTTGTTATGTTAACATCAAGTGTAGATTGATCAGTAATACGACGTCACCGAAATGCAGATTTATTTCTTATCTCAAAGCAAGGAAAATGATCAGTAAGGGTAGTACTTATTACTTAGTTCGGGTTCAGGATACGGAAGTAGAGTCACCAACCATTCAGTTCATCCCAGTGGTTAGTGAGTTTCCCGATGAACTTCCGGGTCTTCTGCCAGAGCGAGAAATTGAGTTTGCCATTGACCTACTACCAGATACTCATCCAATATCTATTCCCTCTATAGTATGGCCCCCGCAAAGCTGAATGAGTTAAAGGAACAAGAGGCTTGCTTGAAAAAGGTTTTATCAGATCCAGTATGTCACCATGGGAAGCACCTATGTTGTTTGTGAGTAAGGAGGATGGTCCCTTATGAATGTATGTTAATTATATGCAGTTGAATAAGGTGACGATCAAGAATAAGTACCCGCTCCCGAGGATTGAGGATTTATTTGATCAGTTACAAGGTGCCAAGTGTTACGGAGGAAGATATTCCGAAGACAACATTCAGGACCGGATACGGGCACTTTTAGTTTCATGTTATGTCGTTCGGTTTGACTATTACCCCAGCAGTATTCATGGATTCGATGAATCGTGTTTTCATTCCCTTTTTAAGATCTGTTCATAATCATATTTATCAATGATATATATTGGTATATTCTCGTTCAAAGGCTGAGCATGCAGATCACTTGCGTACTATGCTCAGAGTTCTACAAAAAGGGAAATTGTACAAAATTCTCTAAATATGAATTATGGTTGAACTCTATAGCTCTCCTTGGGCATATCATTTCGGGTGAAGGAATCCGGGTGGTTACACAAAAGTGAGGCATTAAAGACTTGACCTAGACCCACAACACCGATGAAGGTTCGTAGCTTCTCCGTTTGGCAGGTTATTACAAGAAACTTGTAACGAAAATTTCTTCTCTTCTAAGCACCTTTGACCAAAGTGGTATGTGGTGTCTTGCTTGATGTTCCGGAATAACATAAGGAAATCTATGGTGCAAGTAGGTTGAAGAAAGTTTGCGAATAAGTATAAATAGATATGTGTAGGTCACAAGCTAAAGTATGCTAGAGCGACAAGGTTCTAGGAAGACATGAGGAAAGATAAGAAAAGATGAGTGAAAAGGTGTTGAGAATGGATAAGCCCTGGGGGTTAAGCTCATGAGATAGCTGATAGTTTCTCTAAGTTATAGAAGGCTTCGTATGGGTTGAAAAAACTTAAAGGAGTCTAAGACTACTAATGTTTAGAATAGATGAAATACTACCCTAATAGTGGGATAAATGCGTAATTGTGATGGATAAAGGATGAAGTTTCGGCCTCCGAAGAGGGTAATTTCCTAAATTGTAAAAAAAATTAGGATACCCATGTAAGTTAACTCAAAAGGGAACTAAGTTTCAATGAACCAATCCTTGCGAACGGAGTTTCCGGGCATTGAAGGACATATTAACTTCAGCACCGGTTCTACCTCTCCCATAAAGGATCAATGGTTGTGTTATCTATTGTGACACTTTAAGTGTGGGATTGGAGCGTGTTCTGATGCAGCTTAGTAAGGTTGTAGCTTATGCTTCTGGACAACTAAGTAAGCACGAGAAGAACTACCTGACCTATGATTTAGAGTCAGCTGCGGTGATTCGTGCACTAAAGATGTGGAGGCACTACTTGTATGGCATTCATGTTGATATCTATACGGACCATAGGAGCCTCCAGTACATCTTCAAGCAAAAGGAATTGAATCAACGTCAAAGGAGATGGTTGGAGCTACTTAAACACTATGACATTGATTTTTTATACCATCCGGGCAAGGCAAACGTAGAAGCCGACGCCCTCAGCCGTAGACCTATGGGTAGCCTATCGTATTTACAGCTAGAAAAGAGGGGAATAGCTCATGCGGTTCATCAGCTAGGTAGTCTTGGAGTTCGGTTGCTGCACTCAAGTGATATTGGAATTACTCTTTAGGATACAACAACATCCTCTTTAGTAACTGGAGTAAAGGAATGCCAGTACGAGGATCATGTGTTAGTTCATTAGAGGGATACCACCCTTTAGAAGGAGAAGACGCCATTTGAAATTACAGAAGATGGGGTCCTCAAATATCGAGGAAGATTATGTGTGCCTAATGTTGCCGGGCTGCGTCGGCAGGTTATGGGAGAAACTCACTATTCTCGTTATTCTATCCATCCAAGAGAAACAAAGATCTACCATGATATCAGGGAAGTGTATTGGTGGGACAGATGAAAAAGGATATAGAAGTGTTTGTTGCTCAGTGTCCTAACAGTTAGAAGGTTAAAATTGAGCATCAACCGGTGGGTTATTGCAAGCTATGGAGATTCCGACTTAGAAATGGGAAGTAATCAATATGGACTTCATCGTAGGCTTACCTCGTACCCAGCATAAGTTCGATTGAATATGGGTGATTGTGGATGGTATTACAAAGTCAGCCCATTTTCTGCTTATTAGAACTACATAATCCTTAAAGGATTATGCGTGTCATGCCCCAAAAACCGAGGAGCGCGACCGGCGCTCAACCGAGTAAACCCGACTGAGCAGGCCTGCTAGGTTTCAGTCTACCCAAACTAATTCATGAATAAATAAGAGATGGACTCCATTAATCTTACTTTGTAAGTATTTCATTAACAACACCCCCTTTATTTCCATTAGCAGCTTAAAACATAATTATCAAAATATTACAAGTTTTATAAATCTTTGCCAAACATCAATATTTCTATTTTAATTCCAATACCCGACACTACCCACAACCTGTCTACGGAGCTTCTAAACATAACTGAAGAGTAATGTAATATGGAAATGCCAGTAACAAGGCTCCGGCTATACCTAAAAGACAAAGTACATAATAAACAGATGAAACAGGACCCCGAAATGAAGTGGGGCTCACCAAGTCAGTTGAAAGGATGATGCGGCACTAGTTGCGACCAACATTCCCTGCTATAAAAATACCTACATCCATTTAAAGACGTAGCGCCCCCGACAAAAGGGACGTTAGTGCCATCGAATAGCACTAGTATGTATAACTAAACACCATCTAGTTAGGAAGAACTTTCATACAATAATGAGGAAATCACAAGTACAACTCAAACACTTTAAATGATCACAACATTATCAACTAAAAGAAACATGCAATTTTCACATCATTTCCCATAACTTTTGGTTTTGGGGCATTTCATACTATTGCACATTGTTCACATCACCACTGCTATCTTGAACGGAGTCCGATTTCGACCCGATCGGCTAGGCCGTCTCCCGAAGACGTTATCAATATTCCATTCACACTTTCTAGTTTCAATTATCAATATGTTACTACCATATAAATATATTATGGTGTCCGATCACGGCCCAATCGGCTAGGCCGCCTTACCGAGGCATTTCCCTTTTTCGATCAATCATCTCATTTCAATCTTTGTTCCCACAAATCATTTCATAGGCACTTGGGGCCATAACTGTCACATCATATATTTGGCACTAGGCCACATCTCACATCATTCCCAATTCCAATGTTAGGTTTGCAACTTAAGAGAGTATGGGCACACAAGAGCAAATAAGATGTAAGCGTAGATGAGATTTCACATAGATGGCACAACAACGCACTTCAATTTCAATCTAAGGTCTAAGCATTTCAATACATGATTCATAGTCCTTGCACTTTTTTCAAATTATCAAGAATAGCACATTGATCATATTGGAATACATTTGTGACAAATATAAGTTAGCAACCCCAAATTCATGTTGAACAATAATCAATTTAACAATTCAACTTTAATCTTACCGTATTCACACAAACACCGACAAAGCTCACTTTCTAAAAGACGGGGTTTTAGCCATACATACCTTGTTTAAGCTTTCCTTAAGTTACTACGACATTCCGGAAATCATAGCAATCCCAATCTACTTTGAGACATAATAAAATTGAACACAAATTAGAAAGGTATTCATGGTTTTAGCTCATTTGAGCATTTTATCAAATACTAGTTGATATCTTGATTTCAAATCTCTTTTACAAGGTTTCCTTCATTCCCCAACCCAATCTTTACTTATTTATGTTCAAGAATCTTTCCACAATCCTAATTTGTACATGCATGAATACATAATAGTATTACACCCAAGAATCATACCTCAATACTCCATCTTATACCCCAAACTCGAAATTTAAGTCTAATGTATAGAATCTTACCTCTTAGATGAAGAACTTGTGATTGGGTTCTTTGATTCTTGATGATTGATGCAAGATTGGATGATTGAATGCTGGGTTCCTCCTTCTCTCTCTAAAATGCTCTCAACTCTCTCTAAAATCAGTAGAAAAATGCCCCAAATGAAGCCCAAAAAAATATATATTAAAATGGGGTTGGGTTATAAAAATAAGAATATTAACCATACGAATGCGGGTCTACGGTTGCATAATGGACCGTAGAATGGGAATGCTGGTCGCAAACGCGTCGCAAAACTCGGTGCCCAAAACTGGGTTACACTAGTGCAGTTTGCGACCAGATTTGCGATCGCAAATCAAGTATGCGGACCGCTTAATGGTTTTTGCGATCACATATCTGACACAGGATCGCATATTTCCAGCCTTTGGTAATTTGACCATAACTTTGTGTCGGAATGTTCAAATGACGAACGATTTGAAGCGTTGGAAACTAGAATCAAAGACCTTTAATTTGATAGGTTATTAATCACATAAAACGTTATAAATATTTAGATATGATCATTCAAAGTGGGGAGTAGTGCAAGTACCTTTGGAATCTTAGCCTGTTATGAAACTTTTTCCATTTGGCTTACACCTAGTCCTCCTTGGACCCTAAATTACTTACCACAAGAATTGTACACTTATATACCAAATATAATTGATTCCCACCATGTTAATAGCACAAAAAAATATTATAATTAGCCTACGTGGCACCACAAAATCCTAAATTACTTAGCAAAATTTTTCGGGGCCTTACATTCTCCCCCCCTTAGGATCATTCATCCTCGAATGCGGAGTAGAGTCCGACTTAAACACTTAGAATAATAAATATCTTTCTAACCTACCTCAAGTCCCTAAAGTTTGGCTAACTCCCAAATTTTTCAGAAATTTCGGCAGAGTCTCCTTTGTAGCTAGGCCTATCCACCTGTCAGAGAACCACCAAAACCATCCTAAAAACTCATCCACAACTCGACAAAGTACCATAATGTATATATCAATAACAAGAACCTCAACATTACAAACACCACATTATCATGATGATACCTAGACATGGACTGCACATTTTAAATCATATCACCTATAAGGTACCTTTCAAATCAAAACTAATTGTT
Organism: Nicotiana sylvestris; assembly: GCF_000393655.2. Classification (NCBI taxonomy): domain Eukaryota; kingdom Viridiplantae; phylum Streptophyta; class Magnoliopsida; order Solanales; family Solanaceae; genus Nicotiana; species Nicotiana sylvestris. The sequence goes on from NC_091065.1 coordinate 122,514,617, forward strand.
ACACAATCAAGCGAATCTTTCCATGACACTTTTGTCCTTCAAGGTGGCCTCCTAGACTTACAGGCTTTACCACAACCCATTCGCGAAAACAATCCCAACCTTCAAACTTATCTAACAAGGATGACAACTAGATACCTCGTATAAGCTAATTATCCATTAATTTCACGTTCAATAGTTTCCACCGGGATGATTCACAAAAAGGTCTCCAACTACCTTCTTAGACATAGACATATGAAAACACATAATACATGTAGAACAATGATGGTAAAGATCATACTTATAGCACGACCCAATGTGAACTACACTTATGAAACCTTCATTATCAACTCGCATAACATCTTTAGGGGAAAGTATTGAGAATAACCCCTTCACCTTCCTAAACTCTAAATCTCTACACGAACGCCCATGCTAAACCTTTGATGACCTTTCACAATTACTCTAAGATGTGCTATCATAAACTGACGACAAAATTACCTATTGAATATATGTGATCATACTGGGATGCTTCCTTTTGACATGTTTGAACCTTCAATACCCAATAGATTTAATACAATGAGGAGCAACAGAGTTCAAGATCGGGCTGATATTATTCAAGAATCCATTAAGGCGTTGAGCCGAGTACTTCCTGAGGTTATATGGGTAACTAGTACCTTGGCAATATGAATCATTAAGGAGGAATATTCAAGTATGTGACCCAGTCATCTCCTAGAGTGTAGGGAAAATCCAGTTATCAAGAATGAGAATATTCCGGCACCTTGAATGCGATATGGGTTTCAAAACACATGAAGTTGAATTACACTCTTAATGTTAGTTGACAAAAGGAATCTATGCCACAAGCCCATGAGGATGAAAAGAAGTCGAACACTTATGAGATTATCATACTTCAAGCAACTTAACCCTTCCTGATAACTGATACTATATGAGAGGAGTAAATATACAATAACTTGTCTTCCAAATCAATATGCTCATGATATGTGCAAAAAACTGAAGGCATCTAATCTCAACCTTTCACGAGTGAAACCATATCGCTAGGACATTCTACCATGGGGGTGAAATCATGTACTGGTTAGAGGAGTTCCAATGGTTGATGTAATGCTCTGGGAAGAAAGACAATTAAAACTACTATCCTCCTTAAGGAGGTGAAACTCCAGGGGTAGCAAAATTTCCCGCATATGGCAATGACGTTGTCAATAATCCTAGAAGCCGAGTGAGTAGAAGGCTACATAACCCATCCAATCTGACCCGTTTAAGACTTTTGAAAAGGGACGCACTTTGGTTTGAAACTATGGCAATATAAGCTTGAACTTAGGGGAAATAATTACTTTTGGAACCCACGAGACAAGCCCACGTTGCCCTAGAAAATCGATAACAATGGCGAGAAAGTACTTAAAACCATTAAAACTTGGCATAAAACAAGGCCTCAAAGTGCCCACATGGATAAGTTTGAAAGAATGAGACATCTAAATGCATTTATGGGGGAAAAGTAACCTAGGTTATCTAGTCATAGAGACAAGCAGAGCAGGTAAATGATTGTTAGAAGAACATCTACAAGGAATACCAGCAATATTTATTTATTCCAACAAAAGCAATATATCCACATCCTTAATGCTACAAGACTTCCTCTTTGATGCCATGAAACATAAATGAATTTTACAATGAGAGTTATCAGATGAAATAGATAGTAGGGTAGCAAAACTAATGAGCACCATTTGGAACAAACAAGCTTAAACTAAGTCGAAGACATTAGAGGCCTATAGTAAAGGGGGATTTACCCACTTTCAGTGTCCTTTTAGAAAAGGGTACTTGCAGAGTACATAAAAATGAGGTGAATTTAATCGAATCGTATAGTGTCATAACTAGTCGAGACATTGAGGTAATATCGCATTGAAGATTATGGGTAAACAACACACGATGCAAGACAAATAAAAAGAACGTCAAATAGCCTTATGGAGGTAACCTTTACATTGTAACCACTAGGAAGGGTAGTAATATTAAGCGATTACGATAAGCTACATTTTTGAAAGAAGATCTCTATATGAAGTCACATGATGTATAGCTCCGGAATTTTAAAATCCAATTATGTTTAGCAACTCTACTTCATAATGAAGCACTACAACACACTTCTACACAACCAACTATTACAAACCATACTGGGAAATGCTATAAGACTTGATTGAGAGAAAGGCTTTGACATATGAATGTGTTACTAGGTGTATTTCTCCTTGGTCAACCCAAAACCTAAAGGCGAGAGTTAGACTGATAAGCAGATCATTGGACTAGCGCATGTGTAGATAATCCATTATCGAAAAGAGATCATTCAATCTCAGCAATTGCAACATGCCATCAACCCTTGATGAACTTGAAGTGATATGGGAACCCAATGATATAGTATAGAATAATCATGGAGGGTTTGCAGATGTTCATAATGAGTTCTTCATGGATTTTGACTTGAGAACTACCCAGATGCTAATGAAAGACAGAAAAACACGAGAAATAGGCTTTGTGCTATAATAACCCCCAAAGGTGTGCTTGGTCTTGATGAACCTAGTACAGGTCCTTACGGGAAAGGAAGTGTTACAATGGCTCATAGAAGGATATGTTCTCTCATGGTTATCGAACGAGTGTGGGGAAACTAGCACAATGAATTCACTAACTAAAGAACACAATTAACACATGTTATGGAGGTGTACAGAGAAACTGAACATCTGGTTAAGTTGGACATGCTTCTGCTATATTAACTCCCAACTGCCATATACGACCATGCCTCGAGAAACCACAATACTAGGACAAAATGAGCTACTTACTGCGGGATGTCCCAAGTGGACACGAAAGTTATGGAAACACAATATCTTCCTATGACGGGGATGTGAGGATCCCAGTTTTCAGAGAGACTTTATGCATACGTTGACCATTTCAATTGACATGCACTCATGTGATAGGTGTTAAGGTAGGCTCTTCTGTTACTAGGCAGTGAGAAGCTTTCATGATGATATTCGCAAGAGAGTAGATTGACTGTTCAAACCATATAAGCCATATACACAATAGAGTAAAAGAGTGACTCGAGAAGGATCGCAACACTGGGATGCTTCACATGGAACTCGACACCACATAGGTAAACTTTACGACGGTGCATGCATAGGCACAAGTGGGCAGATGTTGTCCATTTCAATAAAATATTCTGTAAGAAATTCATCAGGTATAGTCCCTCGTTAAGAATTTAGGAAAAGAAAGTGGGAAGTATTAATCCTAGAGTTATAACTCCATTCAAGGACGTATTTATAGAACTTAATTCCATAAGAGGATGAAAATAAGAGAATTTGTAAAAGAGTGGATTCACGAATAATGCGTCTTGTTTCTAGAGTAGATACTTGCAATGTTTTGTTATTCAACACCTTGTTAAGACCATGTTTATGAGAATTCTTCAATATGGATGTACATATACAATGAGTAGAAATTTTGATTTGACTCACTTAATGACTTTAGGTTTGTAGGGCAATAGCTTAATCAATACTCCTCGACTCAACATCCCTAACGTACGTAGGTAACATACTGATATACTACATGATCTGGTGGTGCAGAGACATTAATAGGAATAAGGGGACTCCCCTTAGCAACAAGTTCTACCAATCCCTCTATGGATCCATACATTCTCCTAACAAACACTTGGGTAATCTCCCTCATATTCAATGGTGGGGGCATTCCCTCCTTACTGCTTCAAAATCATGAATTACTCATCTTAAGATTTAGACATAGAATGGAAACTATCTCCCTATCTTGAGCTCTACTGCACGATCTTGGAGTACCAAAGAATGGTATAATTCCTAAATGTCCAAATAGCCTCCAACTTATAGATGTGGTCGACTACACACCGATAAGAAGGACTCTACAAGACACTACTCCGAGACATCCTAGGACACTTTAAAACCTTAGGCTCTGATACCAAGTTTGTCACGCCCCAAAAATCGGGGAGCGCGACCGACGCTCAACCGAGTAAACTCGACTGAGCAAGCCTGATAGGTTTCATTCTACCCAAACTAACTCATGAATAAATATGAGATGGACTCCATTAATCACACTTTGTAAGTATTTCATTAACAACACCCACTTCATTTCCATTACCAGCTTAAAACATAATTATCAAAATATTACAAGTTTTATAAATCTTTGCCAAACATCAATATTTCTATTTTAATTCCAATACCCGACACTACCCACAACCTGTCTACGGAGCCTCTAAACATAACTGAAGAGTAATGTAATATGGAAATACCAGTAACAAGGCTCCGGCTATACCTCAAATACAAAGTACATGATAAACAGATGAAACAGGACCCCGAAATGAAGTGGGGCTCACCAAGTCAGTTGAAAGGATGATGTGGCACTAGCTGCGACCAACACTGCCTGCTATAGAAATACCTACATCCATTTAAAGACGTAGCACCCCCGGCAAAAGGGACGTTAGTGCCATCTAATAGCACTAGTATGTATAACTAAATACCAACTAGTCAGAAAGAACTTTCATACAATAATGAGGAAATCACGAGTACAACTCAAACACTTTAAATGATCACAACATTATCAACTAAAAGAAACATGCAATTTTCACATCATTTCCCATAGCTTTTGGTTTTGGGGCATTTCATACTGTTGTACATTGTTCACATCACCACCGCTATCTTGAACGGAGTCCGATCTCGACTCGATCGGCTAGGCCGTATCCCGAAGATGTTATCAATATTCCATTCACACTTTCCAGTTTCAATTATCAATATGTTACTACCATATGTATATATTATGGCATCCGATCACGGCCCAATCGGCTAGGCCGCCTTACTGAGGCATTTCCCTTTTCCGATCAATCATCTCATTTCAATCTTTGTTCCCACAAATCATTTCATAGGCACTTGGGGCCATAACTGTCACATCATATATTTGGCACTAGGCCACATCTCACATCATTCCCAATTTCAATGTTAGGTTTGCAACTTAAAAGAGTATGGGCACACAAGAGCAAATAAGATTGTAAATGTAGATCAGATTGCACATAGATGGCACAACAATGCACTTCAGTTTCAATCTAAGGTCTAAGCATTTCAATACATGATTCATAGTCCTTGCACTTTTTTCAAATTATCAAGAATAGCACATTGATCATATTGGAATATATCTTTCACAAATATAAGTTTGCAACCCCAAATTCATGTGGAACAAAAATCAATTTAACAATTCAACTTTAATCTTACCGTATTCACACAAACACCGAGGAAGCTCAATTTCTAAAAGACAGGGTTTTAGCCATACATACCTTGTTTAAGTTTTCCTTAAGTTACTACGACATTCCGGAAATCCTAGCAATCCCAGTCTACTTTGAGACATAATAAAATTAAACACAAGTTAAAAAGGTATTCATGGTTTCAGCTCATTTGAGCATTTTATCAAATACTAGTTGAGCATCTTGATTTCAAATCTCTTTTACAAGGTTTCCTTCATTCCCCAACCCAATCTTTACTTATTTATGTTCAACAATCTATTCACAATCCTAATTTATACATGCATGAATACATAATAGTATTACACCCAAGAATCATACCTCAATACCACATCTTATACCCCAATCTCAAAATTTATTTCTAATGTATAGAATCTTACCTCTTAGATGAAGAACTTGTGATTGGGTTCTTTGATTCTTGATGATTGATGCAAGATTGGATGATTGAATGTTGGGTTCCTCCTTCTCTCTCTAAAATGATCTCAACTCTGTCTAAAATAAGTAGAAAAATGCCCCCAAATGAATCCCCAAAGACTATATATTAAAATGGGGTCGGGTTATAAAAATAGGAAGATTAACCCTCCGAATGCGGGTCTGCGGTAGAATAATGGACCGCAAAATGGGTATGCTGGTCGCAAAGGCATCGCAAAATTCGGTGCCCAAAATTGGGCTACACTGGTCCAGTTTGCGACCAGATTTGTGATCGCAAATCAAGTATGCGGACCACATAATGGTTTTTGTGACCGCATATCTGACACATGATTGCATTTTTCTAGCCTTTGGTAATTTGACCATAACTTTGCGTAGGAATGTCCAAATGATGAACGGTTTGAAGTGTTGGAAACTAGAATCAAAGACCTTTAATTTGATAGGTTATTAATCACATAAAACCTTATACATATTTAGATATGATCGTTCAAGTTGGGGACTAGCGCAAGTACCTTTGGGATCTTAGCCTATTATGAAACTTTTCGCATTTGACTTACAACTAGGCCTCTTCTTTGACCCCAAATTACTTACCACAAGACTTGTACACTTATATACCAAATATAATTGATTCCCACCATATTAATAGCACAAAAAAATATTATAATTAGCCTACGTGGCACCACAAAATCCTAAATTACTTAGCGAAATTTTCCGGTGCCTTACAATGCGAGGCTTTATATTAAGGAGATAGTACGACTGCATGGTGTCCCTGTATCTATTATCTCGGATAGAGGAGCTCAATTTATAGCTAACTTCTGGAGGTCCTTCCAAAAATGATTGGGGACTCAAGTAAGTCTTAGTATAGCATTTCATCCCTAGACAAACGGACAGGCTGAGTATACTATGCAGACACTGGAGGATATGTTATGAGATTTTGTAATAGACTTCAAAGGTAGCTGGGATGATCATCTGCCGCTTATTGAGTTCGCGTATAATAATAGCTTCCATTCCAACATTTAGATAACTCCATACGAAACTCTTTACGGATGAAAGTGTAGGTTGCCTATAGGGTGGTTTGATGTTGGAGAATCTAAATTACATGGGCTACACCTAGTTCAACAAGACATATAAGAAGTAAAGCTTATCCATGATTGACTATTGATAGCTCAGAGTCGTTAGAAGTCATATTCGAAAGTGCAGCGATGAGAGTTACAATTCGGGGTTGATGACTGGGTATTCTTAAAGGTGTCACCTATGAACGGTGTAATGAGGTTTGGCAAGAAAGGCATACTTTGCCCACGGTATATTGAGACTTATAGAATCATTCAGAGAGTGGTCCAATTAGCTTATAAGTTAGAATTGCCCTCATAATTTGAGCCTATCCATCCGGTTTTTCACGTATCTATGTTACAGAAGTGCATTGGCGATCCTACCTGAGTAGTGCCCATGAATGATGTACAGATTATAGAGGACTTGTCATAAGAGGAAATTCCGGTTGCCAGTCTAGACTGACAAATCCGCAAGTTATGGAATAAGGAGGTAACCTCCGTGAAAGTACTTTGGAGGAACAATAATGTGGAAGAAATGAATTGGGAGGCCGAGGAAGGCATGAAGTATAGATATCCCTGCTTAATTCCTCCTCCAGAGAAGGGTCCGACTGAGATGTCATAACCTCAAGGTGGGTGTACGAATTCTTGTGCTAGCTATTGTTATTGGTCGTGTGAGGCCATCATCATTATTAATGATTGTGATCCTATGTGGCAATAAATTACTAGGTTTCTACAAGAAGAGTTGGTAGTGGAGTTGTTACAAAGGCGACTCTACCAAGCTTATATAAATTCCGGAGAGTTAAACATTCGAGGACAAATGTTTCTAGGGGGGGAAGGATGTTACATCTCGCATTTTCGTACATTAAAATTTCGTTTTCAGTTAACCGATGTAGACTCGGGGATGAGATTATCTTGTCATTAACGCATTTATGTTATTTATAACAAGCAATAAATAAGTGTCATGAAGGATTAATGGTACACGAATTAAAGAGAACGAGTTTCGTTGAAAGTAGCCAATTTGGAATAAAATACGGGTTGAGCGATAATACCCTATAATTATGAATTAGTACCATGAAAGGTACTATATGACCACGGTAGTACAATATATAAGGTATATATGAAGTATTTTAAATATAAATAGAATTTTAAGTAATTTGTAGTAATTTTTAAATTATGCGGATAATTGATTAATTACCGGGTAACAGAATATTACCTAGTTAACTAATAAGCGGACAAAACTTAATTAATTACACCCAAAAAAAATGTGGTAGTAGACTACCATTTAAGCATATGACTCATAGTCATATATGCTTCATACTAAAGTAACGTGTAAAGCATATAACTCATAAGAATGAGTCATCTTTTAAAAGCTTGCTTAACATTAAAGTGCTTGGTCTCTTTTGGACAAGAAAATAGTAGTACGTCCAAGACTTGGTTACAAGTCTTACATGTAAGACATGGATATAATCTTCCTTGTTAAAAATTCAAAAAAGTTTTGTCTCTGATCAAACATGAAAACGTTGGTAGAAGCAAACTTTCAAAGTTCAACAATTAAGATTGAATCCATATCTGTTTTTAGTACACAGAAACGTTAGAAGCATAAAAAATTAGTCCAAGATTTCAAGGAACCCAAGTGTAAATTTTGCAGAAGCAGATTCGTTCAAATAATTTCAGGAACAGGTATGTTAAGGCCCTCCCTTCTTTCTTTTGGCATGATCCAAATTACACTAAAGAAATGAGGAAACACACAGTTTCTATAAATTACTCTATTCATAGAAATATTAGGGGTGTCTATATTCTTGATTCCCCATGAGAATTTCTATTATCTCCTGTTCATGGGTTTCAGAATAATAGGCAGTTGGAAAAGTTTATCCGGGTGCGTATTGAGATTATTACGTATTTTTCATGCATTTCACTCATTTATATATGTGCATTGATCCATGACCAGATGACGTTATATATGCATATATATGTAAATATATGTATCTGGGATATGGGAAAAGGTTATGGTATTATATACGACATCACCACCTGATCAGCTGGTATATGTTGATGATGTTGCCCATAGTGGCCGAGATGATATGATGGGATGCTTTCAGTGACTTGATAATATTATGTACACCCATACCTATACATGGCACGACATTTATACGCACGTGCATGACATTATAAATGTTTCAGAATTTACAAAGTAATTCAGATTTAAGGATGTGTTTCTTTATTCATGTTTCATCTACGTCTTTTATGTACTAGTTTTAATGCCTTACACACTAAGTACTTTTTCGTACTGATGCCCTAGTTCACGGAGCCTGCATTTCATGCCCGCAGGTGCAGGTAGGCAAGTTGATGATCCCCCTTCTTAGGATTCCTGATTAGTGAGAGTTGGCGTGCTACACTTGATCTGGAGCTGCTTTTGTGTTTGGTACGATACGTTTGTGTGTGTGTGTATATATATATTGGTATGACGTGGCTCAGTCCTGTCTTTGTTTCCATTAGAGGTCTGTAGACAATATGTCTAGTTGGGTTGTATGTGGCCTTGACGGCTTTCAGTCTTGGATGTATAGTTGTCTATAACAGCCTTGCCGGCTCGCCCACTATATTATGCCTGTATACATACATATGCCTTGAAGGCAAGTTTTCTTCTTGTATGTTACATTAGTAACTTAACAGATGTTATTCAGGCTCGTATATCGGACGCATTCTTAGGGGTGTTTGATAGGTAGGACTCAAGCACCTGTCACGGCCCATTGGTTTGGGTCATGATAGCAGTTGTGAGATTCTTCTCACTTTTGAGATGTTGGGCAATGGGACCAGTTTCGTATTTGCAAAGCTAGGTTCGCATTTGTGACAAGTTCTTGGTTTGCTCTTAAGGACCCTTGATCGCATTTGCGATGGTTTTTCTGTTGGGGATTTTCACATTTGCGAATGCTGAAGTCGTATTTGCCACATTATGTTGCACTGGGGAGGTTTGCCTTTGCAAATATTTATCGCATTTACGATGGTTTCATAGGCATCATGGCTTCACATTTGTGGACTTGAGGTCGCTTTTGCGGTAGTCGCATGTGCGAACCTCTAGTCGCAAATACAACATATGCAGCTTGTTTCTAACTACTGGTTATTTTGGGACTTAGTCTCATTTTATCAAATTTTGAGCCCTAAAGTTCGTGGGAGGGGATTTTCCCATCTAGTTATGGTTAAGTATTTTTTTTACCTAATTTCAATATTTTATTTTGATTTTTTTATGGATTATAACATCAAAATCATGGGATTTGAAAGAAATTTTTGGGGATTTTTGACTATGTTTTGAAAATTAAAATTTGAAATTGGAGAGTCGAATTGGACTCGGATTTGAAAATCAAATACATAATTGGACTCGTGGGGTTATGAATAGTAAAGATCTACCCTTCGATTTGAGTTTTTACTAGGTGAGTCCGAGGTTGGCTTTTGCTGACTTTTGGGGGAAATGTGTAATAATCTCAACTTTATTAATCGAAATTGGTTTCTCTTGCATTGTTTTTTATATTATTAAGTCATTTTTGGTCAGATTTGAGCAGAACGGAGGCGCATTTCATAGGAAAAGCTATTTTTGAGTGTTGAATTAGACAATTTGAGGTAAGTATCTTGCCTAACTTTTTTGTGGGGGAAATTATCACTTAGGATTTTGCTTATTTGTAATATGTGTGCACAATAGGTACACGGTATTACGCGTGTGTACCCTATTGTATATGTGACTGATGACCAGATTTGACCCGAAGTTGCTTTTATTGCCTTGCTTTGATTGGGAGATCTATGTACTACGTGTTTCCACTTTGGTTATTTATTTGAGTTTATATTCCATGCCAGAGATCATATTTTAGGATTGTAATTCCTTAATTGGCAATCCTAAAATATAATTTGATGTGTGATTTCTAACATGCATATCTATGCCTTTGTTATTACTTGATATTTCAGTTGTCAAGATGGACTCACAAACGTGGAGTTGTCTGTACTTCATTTGATTCTTGAAAAGTTCTCTTGAACAAGATATTTTAAAATTGATACGGAACCAGAAGAATATTGTGGCACGGGGTCTTTGCCATGCAAGTGTGACTTATATTATAGCACGAGGTCTTTGTCGTGCAAGTGTGACTCATATTGTGGCATGAAATCTCTGTCGTGTAATTGTGACTAATATTGTGGCAGGAGGTCTTTGCCGTGCGAGGGTGATTGGTAATGTGGTCACAAGGTGCCATATGTGGGTGATATATTTGATGACTCGTTGGTAAAGCTTAGCCTTTATTTGTTTTTAGTTATTATCACTTGTTCTGATGAGATTTTGGATATTGCCTTATACTATTTTCCTATTATCAGTCTTTGATATATTGTAGAGGTTAGTTGACTAGCGAGTGTCTTGACTTGAACCTCGTCACTACTCCACTGAGGATAGTCTTGATACTTTCTGGGTACCAACTATGGTTTACTAATACTACACTTTTGCACATTGTTTGTGCAAATCTAGGTATCTCAAGAGCGTGCGGGTCATTAGAAAGCTGATTTCTAGTTACTGTGGAGACTTCAAGGTATACATACTATTCCACTCTTAGGCATCAAAGTCACCTTCTACTATTTTTGTAATGATCCGACCAGTCTTTTTTCATAATTGCGCCCCGATTTCCCTTTTGATGCTTCACACATGTGTGTCTATGGTCTTATGACTTACAGGGTTTATTGGTTTCATTCCGGGATTTCGGGTTGAATTGGACCCTTTGAGTCTTGGCTTAGAAGGCTGAGTTGTTTATGTTGACCAATGGTTGACTTTTGTTAAATCGATCCTAGAACCAAATTTTGAAGGCTCCGGTAGCATCATATCATGATTTTGGACTTGTGCGTATGACCGAAATCAAATTTGAAAGTTTGTAGATTGATTTGTGTTGTTTTGCCGAAAATTGGCAATTTAAAGTTTAGATGTTTAACCATAGGTTGACTTTTGTCTCTCGGATTTGGAATGTGATTTAGGGACTTGGAATAGATCCATTATGTTATTCAGAATATTTCTGAAAAAATTGGTATCATTTGGAGTTGAATTGATAGGATTCAGACGCTTAGTTGGAATTCTAGAACTTATTGAAATTGACTTTGACATTCATACGTTTTGGTGTTTGATTCACAGTTATAGATGTTATTTTTGTGTTTTGATCATGCGGCAGGATGTTTTTAAACTGGTGTGGATGTTTGGTTTCGAGTCTAGAGGACTCGGATGAGTTTCAGACAAGTTTTAGAATGTTTTGGATTGAAAACAAAATCTAGTGTGCTGATGCCTCTAGGTTCGCAATTGCGACCTTAGATGGGGGGAGGGGGGTCTTAGGTATCGCAATCTCGATACCAGGGTTGCAATTGCGATGTAGTTCAGGAAATTGGATAGTTCACATTTGCGACAAAAGAGTCCCATTTGCGAGGAGGACATGCTTCGCAAATGCGAAGCCAATGTCGCATTTGCAACCTCCTCTTAAGTTGTCAATGGCCACATGTGCGAGGAATTCTTTGCAATTATGAGGGTTCGCAATCATGGAAACATCTGCAATTGAACAAAAGGTTATAAAAGTGGGGATTTCATCTCATTTATCGCATTTTACAACTTTAGATTTGGTAGGAACCTATTTAGAGAGGGGATTTTCATCTACAAACTTTGGGTAAGTTATCCTAATCAATTTCCAACTATATTTCATGATTATATCTTAGATTTAACATCAAATTTATGTGAATCAAAGAGAAAAAATTGGGAAATTTTGTCAAGTTTTTGAAAATAAAATATATGGACTCATGGGTTTATGTGTTGTTGGAATCTACCCTTGGACTAGAGTTTTGACTAGGCGGGCCCAGGACTGACTTTTATTAATGTAAGGCCCTATAAAATTTTACTTAAACCTGGGGTTTTGTGGAACCGAGGTAGGCTAATGTGTTGGAGAGTTGGAGGAAAATTATTGTAGAACGTGGTGTTTATGCAGCGCATTATATGACAGTATAACTGATCTGCGAACCGCAGATCTATCGCAGACTAGATCAGTCCAGCCCAGTTTTGGAGAACCATTTTGCGGTCCACTTTGCGGGCCGCAAACCTGATCTACGGTGCACTCTGCGACTGCAGAGTTGAGTTTGGAGGGTTCATTTTCTAATTTTATAACCCGATCCCATTTTTATAAAAGCCCTTGGGGATATTTTAGGAGGTTCAAACTGCTATTTTAGAGAGAGTAAAATTCTCTAGAGTGATAGGAGGAATCCCTAAGCGTTTTATTTATCAATCGCTTCTCAAGTCTTGGAGAATTCACAAAAACTCACAATGTCTTCACCCAAGAGGTAAGGTTCTAGCCCTATCTTTCCATTTCGAGTTTGGGGTAGAAAATGGGTAATGGGGAGTGCGATTCTTGGGTATAAGAGCATTATTTATGCATGCATGTACCGACGAGGTTTGTGGGAACGTTGTTAAGCTCAAAAGGGTAAACATTGGGTTGTGGGATGAAAGAATCCACCATAGAAGAACTTTGAAATCATAATGCACACCTAGTGCTTGATAAAATGCTTCTATGAGCTGAAACCACGAACATCTTCCTAATTATGGTTCAATTTTGTTATGCCTCTAAATAGATTGAAGTTGCTAGTATTTTCGGAACATTGTGGTAATTTAAGGAAAGCTCAAAATAAGGTATGTTAGCTAAACTTCTCTCTTAGAATTGAATCCCATGATGTTCTCGTAAGTCTCAAGTATGATGTGCCAATTTCTTATTTCTCATGCCCTGAGTTATTCATTATAAATTTTACTATTCCGAGAAAACTTTGTGTCAAAAGAAATATGCTCAAAATGTGTTCCAAGAGATCTCATCATATTGTGTTATCCGTCTGGAATGTATTCAAGTGTGACCATATGTCAAAATATTATGAATTCTATAATGTCTCAATTGCAAGTTATTATGCCAAATTGTGGAATAAAACTCAATATGTTTAAGACTCTTAACTAATCATATGTGTACTTAAAGTCTTTATCTGAAATGCCTTGTTGTTGATAATCCATGATGGTGCTTGAAAATGAAAGGGGTGAGCATGAAATATGAAGGTAAATTTCAAGTAAGTTTCAATATTTTAAGTTGGGAGACCTTAGCAACGATACACAACCGTATTTTTAGCACGAGATCCGATCTCAGCCTGATCGGCTAAGTCGTCTCACCCTGAGACATCCACTTATAATACCACCATGTGCGGGACATGACATCCGATCTCAGCCCGATTGGCTAAGCCGTCTCACCACAATGTCGTGTGTTTCGACATTACATCACATCTTGCTAGCACTAATCCCATCCCATTAAGGGGAAACATCTCAATACATCAATTTCATCCCATATAAGGGAAAATAACCTTATCACGTTAACACATGGATTTACCCCTCAATCACTCCTACATCGGCATGTGTAGTTTCAGGGTTAGGTTATTTTGACCTATCCTTCCTTGGTGACTAAACGATACTCCCAAAACATTTATTATTTAAAGGATTGCCACTCATTTCATAATATTTTACATATCATTCACTGCATTGGCACCAATGGCTGTAACGCAAAATCATTCTTGGCAAGTTGGCCGCACATCATATTTTATTCTCTTTTCTTTCACTTTCAAATTTCATCATGGATAATCGACAACGACGCTTTCCAAATTAAGACTTTAAATATACATGTGAGAAAATAAGGGTGTTAGACACATGGATATTTCTTACACAATTTGGTATAACAAATTCCATTTGAACTTGACTTAAGTCACAATTGTTTAATGCATGACTCATGCTTTGGACACACTCCCGAAGAACAACATAATATTATAAGAACACACACACACACACGCATAAATATATATATATATATATATATATACACCAAGCTTATATAGAATAGAAACTTTAATGTGAACAACTCGGAACTTACACAAACATCGTGGGATTTAATTCCAAGAGAGATGTTTAGCTGACATACCTCGCCTTGAGCTTCATTAACTTACTACAATGTTCTGAATTTTTATCCACTTTGATCTATTTAGAAATATACCAAAATTGAACACAAATTAGGAAGGAGTTCATGGTTCTAGTTCATTTAAGCATTTTATCGAACACTATGTGGGCATTATGTTTTGAAGGTCCTCCTATGGGGGATTCCTTCATTTCATTACCCCCAGTCTACTCAATTAAGCTCTACAATCTTCCTACAACTCTTGATAGTACATGCATGCATAATGAACAACTTCCACACCCAAGAATTGCTTGTCTTATTACCCATTTTTAGTTAAATCTCGAAATTGAGGGTTAGGGAGTAGAATCTTACCTCTAGGATGAAGACCTTGTGAGGTTTTCTTGTGAACTCTTCAAGACTTCAGAAATGATTGGTAAACAATTAGTTTAGGAACCCACTCTTACTCTACAGCACTTCCCCACTCTCAAAATATCTATTTTGTACCTTGCAATTGGTCTCCAACGACTATATATTAAAATAGAGTCGGGTTACAAAATTAGAAAATATGAAGCCCTGATGCAATTCTACGATCGCGTATGTGACAACATAATAGACCTGATTGAGTTAGATATGGTAGAATCTGGTGTTATAATGTGTATAGATTGGTGGGCTTCTTGTTATGATAACGTAGATTGTAGATCAAATACGGTTCAGTTCTAGTTTCCTAGGGAGCCATTTCTGGAGTGGGAAGGTAATACTGCATCGTTGAGAGGTAGGTTTATTTCCTATCTCAAGGTAAGGAAGATGATGAGAAAGGGTATATTATCAACTAGTTCAGGTTCAAGATATGTAAGAAGAGTAACCGACTCTTCAGCCTATCCAGGTGGTTAATGAGTTTCCCGATATTTTCCCGATAAGCTTCCAGGCCTTCCGCCAGAGCGGGAGATTGAGTTTGCTATTGACATCTTACTAGATACTCAGCCTATATCTATTCCTCCTTATAGAATGGCACTTGCAGAGCTGAGAGAGTTGAAATAACAACTAAGGAATTTTCCTAAAAAGGCTTTATCAGACCTAGTACGCTCCTGTGTTATTTGTGAGAAAGAAAGATGGTTCCTTGTGGATTTGTATTGATTATATGTTGTTAAATAAGGTAAAGATCAAGAATAAGTACCCACTCCCGAGAATTGATGATTTATTTGATTAGTTGCAGGGTGCCAGGTGTTTCTCGAAGATAGACTTGAGGTCTGGGTACCATCATGTAAGTGTTAATGACAATGATATTCCGAAGACAACATTTATCACCAAATACAGCACTTTGAGTTTTGTGTTATGTTGTTCGATTTGACCAATGCCCCAAAAGTATTCATGGACTTAATCAACTGTGTGTAAACACCCTTTATAGATCTGTTTGTGATTGTATTTATAGATGATATTTTGGTTTACTCCCATTCAGAGGCATAACATGTAGATCATTTGCGTAATGTGCTCAGAGTTCTACAAGAAATGAGTTGTACATAAAATTCTCTAAATGTAAATTCTGGTTGAGTTCTATAGCTTTTTGTGGGCTTATTATTTCTGGTGAGGTTATCCAGGTTGATAGACAAAATATTGATGTAGTGAAGACTTGGCCTAGACCCTCGACACCAACGGAGGTTCGTAGCTTTATGGGTTTGACATGTTATTACAAGAGATTTGTAGAGGGCTTTTCTTTTCTTTAAGCACCATTTATAAGGTTGACTCAGAAGGCAATTACGTTTCAGTAGACTGATGCTTGTGAGCAAAGTTTCCAGACATTGAAGGACAGATTGACTTTAGCACCGATTTTGACACTCTCATACTAGAGTGATGGTTATGTGTTCTATTGTGACACTTAGGGCATTGGATTGGGTTGTTTATTGATGCACCATGGTAAGGTTATCGCTTATTCTTATAGAAAACTAAGAAAGCACAAGAAGAATTACCCGACCCACGATTTAGAGTTAGTCATGATGATTCATGCACTAAAGATGTGGAGGCACTATTATTATGGCATTCATGTTGATACCTATACAGATCAAAGAGCCTTTAGTATATCTTCAAGCAAAATGAGTTGAATTTACGTTAGAGGTGATGGTTGGAGCTACTGAAAGATGTTGATATTATATACCATCCAAGGAAGGCCAATGTAGTAGCCAATGCCCTCAGTCGTAGATCTATAGGTAGCCTATCATATTTATAGCTAGAGAAGAGTGAGACCTATGAGATTCATCAGCTAGCTAGTCTTGGAGTTCGATTACTGGTTTCAGGTGATACCAGAGCTGCTATTCAGAGCACAACATTCTCTTTAGTAACTGAAGTGAAGGAACACCAGTATGAGGATCATGTACTAGCTCATTATAGAGATACAACCCCTCAAAAGGAGAAGACACCATTTGAGATTACAGGAGCTGGAGTACTCAGATATCGTGGTCGATTATGTTTTCCTAATATGGCAGGGTTGTGCCAGCAGGTTATGGGAGAAACTCATAATTCTCGTTATTTTGTTCATCTAGGAGCGACGAAGATGTATCATGATATTAGGGAAATATACTGGTGGGTCAAAATGAAGAAGGATATAGCAAGGTTTGTTGGTCTGTGCCCTAATTGTCAGCATGTTAAGATTGAGCATCAGAAATCCGGTGGATTATTACAGGCTATAGAGATTCCTACTTGGAAATGCGAAGCAATTAATATGGATTTCATCATAGATTTACCTTATACGCAGCATAAGTTTGATTTTATATGGGTGATTGTCGATAGACTTCATGGTGTCCCTATATCTCAAATAGATGTGCTCAATTTACAGCTAATTTGTAGAGGTCCTTCCAAAAAGGATGGTACTCGGTTACGTCTTAGTACTTCATTTCATCCCCAAATAGATGGTCAGGCTGAGCGTACTATTTAAATGTTTGAGGATATGCTACAATGTGTGATAGACTTCAGGGGTACCTAGGATGATCATCTTCCATATATAATAATAGCTATCATTCTATAATTTAGACGGCTATCATCCTACGGATAAAAGTTTAGGTAACCTAATGGATGGTTCAATGTTAGGAAACTAAGTTAGTCGGACCAGAGTTGATACAACATGTAGTTGAGAAGATTAAGCTTATATGGGAAAGACTAT
The DNA here is from genome assembly GCF_000393655.2 of Nicotiana sylvestris. NCBI lineage: Eukaryota > Viridiplantae > Streptophyta > Magnoliopsida > Solanales > Solanaceae > Nicotiana > Nicotiana sylvestris. The sequence goes on from NC_091065.1 coordinate 122,532,482, forward strand.
TATCAACTCAGAGTGGGTAGAAGTCCTGTGTAGATAATCAACATCGAGATATGATTTTTAGGTAGACGAATAGGTATTCCTAATGGTATCACCAATGAAAGGTATTATGATAATCGGTAAGAAAGGAAAGCTTAGTCCTCGGTACATTAGACCTTATAAGATCATACGTGGAGTAGGCCAGGTATCATATGAGTTTGACTTGCCTTCTAACTTGGAGTCCATACATCCAGTCTTTCATGTGTCTATGCTCCATAAGTGTATTGGAGATCCTTATAGAGTAGTTCTAGTTGATGATGTTTAGTTCACAGAGCAGCTATCATATGAGGAATCTCCCAGTGCTATACTAGATAGACAATTCAGAGATTGAGAACTAAGGATGTAGCTTCAGTTAAAGTACTTTGGAAAAACAAGAATGTGGAGGAGATAACTTGGGAAGATTAATAAGACATGAAGTCTAGGTATCCTCACTTGTTTTCGCTTTCGGAGAAGGATCAGACTGAGACATCATAGCCTTTAGGTACGCATATGATACTAGATTCTTATGTTAGTTACTCTCATTGGTCATGTGAGGCCATTGGTGTTATTGATGATTGTGGTCTGGTGTGGCTTCATATTATTGGGTTTGCTGCATGACAGGTTGGTAGTAGTAATGTTGTAGAGGAGACTCTACCAAAATTTCTATAGATCTCTGGGAGTTTAACATTCGCATATGAATGCTTCTTTGTGAATGTAATATGAAGAACAAAGCAAATTCTGCAGTACTTGAACCCTGATGCCAAATTATTTCTTGTTTCAATTCTTTTATTTCTAAAACAATAGTTATTCTATTATGTAATCTAGTGCTATTGAGAGCCTGAGTATGTATTTTATTTCAATCTTTATTTTATGAAATCGTAGTTTATCTATTATGCAACTTGGTGTTGCTGATTTTCATGTTTTAAATATATCGTGTGTCCATTGAATCGTTATGAACTTATATCATGGCCCAAAATCTCTCCTAGGAGTCATGATGGAACTTAGTCTCTCAACTAGGTAAGTTAGTCAATAAACATTGTTTAGAATAATAAACGCATGAAATAATAAGATACAGTCAAACTTAAAATGGAAATATGAGTAATATAGGCCAGGCGGCAAATACTCAACATAATAACCCAGAACTATATGGTATAGAGTCATATGCTCTAACTGAATACACAAAATCTTTCTCAAAATATAAGGTGAGAAGTAACTTGTGGCTCAACCAAGACAAGTCTTGTTGGTGACTTGGTGGGAGAATTTTATGAGAGAAAAGGAGTTTTTGAGGTTTTCTTTTGCTAGAGAAAGCTAAATTAGAGGATCTCCTTAAGGATATCTCACAAGCATGATAGTATATATAACCTTGGATAGAGATGAACAAAAGGTGGCTGCCCAAAAATTTTCTTCTTTGGATAAATACAAATGGGTGGCTGCTCAAAACCGTAAATATATAATGTATTTCATAACAATTCATCAAATAATATTAAGTGTTACACATAGCAAAACCATGGAACTTATTTGTCAATATTAAAACAACCTAAAATAAGTAATTTTCATATATCATCAAATTCATGTTTAGGAAGTGGGAAGTAAAATCTATCCTCATTATAAAGATGCTCAATCGAGAATGCAAATATTAATTAAAACTTTGGGGTGTTACAGAATTACCCCACTCATGATTTGGAGCTCGCAACCGTTATATTTTCTAGGAAGGCAAATGCTGGTGCTGGTGCATTAAGTAAGAAATCCATGGGTAACCTACGACATATGGAAGATTATAAGTTGGAAATGACTTAAGACTTGTACCGGTTGACTAATTTATGTGTACGATTGCTCGATAATTATAGCATAGGAGCTATAGTTTGAAATGATATCGAATCTTCCCTAGTAGCTGAAGTAAAAGCACGAAAATTTGACGATCTAGCCTTGGTGAAAATAAGAGAAAGCATTTCCTTTCAAGGGAATCAAGTGTTCGAGAGTCCTTATATACAAGGAATTATTGTGTGTGCCCGATGTTGGGGGACTCTAAGAGCATATCATGACGGAGATTCACCAATCCCAATACTCTATCCATTTCAGATCAACCAAGATGTATCAAGATCTTCGACAACTATACTGGTAGAACGACATGAAGAGGAGCATTGCTGAATACGTCACTCACTGTCCAAATTTCCAACAACTTAAGGTTGAACACTAGTAAGCAGGAGGATTTCTTCAGAATATGGAAATTTGGACCTGGAAATAGGAGGTGATCAATATCGATTTTGTTATCGAGTTACCACGATCACGCAGAATATTTGATTCCATATGGGTTATCATTGTTACACCCCTTATTTTCATACGTGAAAGTATGCCATAAGTGAATTGATGAATGCTCGGGAATGAGATGTTACATCCCGTATTTTCGGACGTTAAAGTTTCGTCGTAAGTTAATCGACGCAAGCTCGGAAATGATGTTATTTCGAGGTTACAAGCATTATGCAATTTCAAACAAGGGATAAGTAAATTCGTGAAGGCGAGAGGGTAAGCAAATTGAAGAAAATAAGTTTCGTCGAAGTTTGATAATTTACGATAAAATACGGTCCGAGCTATAATACTCGATATTTATGGACTAGTATCATACAAGGTACCACATGACCATAACAGTAATATGTTAAAAGTGAGTGGTATTTTAAGTAATTTGAGATAATACCAAATTATGTGGATAATTTCATAACTATTGGATAATGGGGAATTAACAAATTAATTAAGAAATTAAGTGGTTAATTGTTGGATAAGGATGAGCCAAAAACGTGGCAGCATTACAAGATTTAACTAAGTGAATCTTAAGTCATGAAACTTGGTGTCACAATTAGAAGAATTTTTGGCCAAGTCATCACAAAAAGGTAGGGTCCACAAATCTCAAAAATAAGAGATTTTAACACATCTTCTAAATAACAAAAGCTTATTTTCCTAAGATAATGGAAACCTCAAAAAGATAAGAGGTTTTCATACCTTGATTGCTAAGGATTTTTCATATGGATAAATCTAACAATTTTAAAGAAGTCTTTTTACTTCATTAAGGTTTGAGGCAAAGCTTGCTAAGAAACGGATGGAACTCAAGTAATTCGTTTGAAACTTCACAATGTGATAATACATGAAATTTGCGATTCTAAGGGATCACGTTACATTTTCTCAAAAATATCATACAGATTTTTCTCTACTTCAATCCGTTGTTACGTGTTGTCACAATTGACGTGTGTTAGAGAGATTCCCAAGATAATCGTCTCCGATATGTTAAGGCTAAGCCCTTCCTTCATTTTTGCATGATCACGTAATTACATGCATTTGATAATGAGACATAAAGAAAAATTCATATTCTGGAATTTATGTATATTTTCTTAGTCTCGTAAGTTACAATATTCATTTTCCTTATCGGGAATTCACATTCAATTGAGTATTTCCTTCTTCCAGTCAAGAGAGAAGAGAGTCTATATATACAGTATTAAAGTATTTTCATTACCATCGAGCTATAATCGATGGGCAGGCCCCTATTGGGCAACCTCTGATTAGATGGTAAGTTATATACCGAGCCTACTATGGTCGAGCACCTATGAGCGAGCCCAGTTGGCCAAGATACAGAGCTTAGTATTGCTGAGCACCTATGATCGAGCCTACTACAGCAGAGCAGTTATATATATACCGAGCCTTATAAGGCTAGACAACTATTTTACTTACTGTATTGAGAGAGTTGAGTCAGTATCAACAGGTAAGCATATCTTCAGATTATCTTTGATTCCCAATTGCTTTCAGTTATTTATTATCAGTTCAGTTTCAACTTTCAGTATATTACCTTACATACTCGGTACATTATTTCGTATTTACGTCCCTTTTCTGGGAGCACTGCATTTCATGCGTGCACGTTCAAAGACATACGGGTTGACCTCCTCATTAGATGTTTCCCGAGTTTAGCTTGATCGGCAAGCTTCATACCTTTCAGAGTTGCCAGGTCTAGAGCTTTATGTACATCTTGTATATATATATATATATATATATATATATGTTATGAGTAGACCGTGGCCTTATTCCGATTACAGTATATCCATCAGTAGAGGCTTGTAGACATATCCTGTCAGTTTGTGCAGTATGTTAGGCTTATAGGCCTTGTTATGTATATTTTGTTAGTTTGTCTGTTGTAGTAGTTATGACGGCCTTGTTGTCCAAGCTTTATATTGATGTCTAGTCAACATTTGTAAATTGTCTTGCAATGTGGCCCATGGCCAAGGTATGACATTATATGTTCAGAGTCCGTTAGTTGCAAGTTGGTACGCAATAATAGGTGAGGCATCGGGTGCCGGTCTCGCCCACAAGGTTTGGGGCGTGACAATCATAGATCGACTCACCAAATCTACTCATTTCCTACCAGTTAAGACTACCTTCTCAGCTAAAGATTATGCAAAGTTATACATTATGAAAATAGTTCAGCTTCATGGGATGTTGGTTTCCATCATACCAGACAGAGGTGCCTAGTTTACATTTACCTTCTGAAGCTCATTCCAAAAAGGATTGGGGTACCAAAATCAACCGCAGCACAGCTTTCCATCCACAAATCAACGGTCAGGATTGAGGACATATTATGTGCATTTGTTTTAGACTTTAAAGGAAATGGGAATATCTCCTACCACCCATCGAATTTTCCTACAATAATAGTTACTGTGATACAGTTCGTATGGCAGGTATGAAACACTATATAGACAGAAGCACGGATCTTCTATTGGCTTGTTCGAAGTTGGTGAAACGAAGTTATTGGGTCCTAAATTGGTGCAACGGGATGTGGAAAAGGTGAAAACAATTCAAAGTCAATTATTAACCACGCAAAGAAGGCAAAAGTCTTACTTAGATACCTGACGACAAGATTTGGAGTTTGCAGGGAGACTATGTATTCCTAAAGGTGTCGCCTATGAAATATTGGATGAGGTTTGGTAATAAGGTTAAACTCAATCCCCGGTATATTGGGCCATATCAAATTATTTAGAAAGTTAGTCAGTGGCTTATAAGCTTGAGCTACCCCCAAAATTGAAAACAGTGCATCCGGTATTACATGCGTCTATGCTCTGAAAGTTCTTGAGTGATCCATCTTCTATTACCCCTATTGAAGATATTCAAGTCACGGAGGACCTATCCTATGAAAAAGTTCCGGTGGCTATCCTAGATCATCAAGTGCGTAATCTGCGAACCAAAGAAGTAGCTTCAGTTAAAGTACTTTGGAGGAACAATAATAATAAAGAAATGACCTGGGAAGCTGAAGAAGACATGAAATCCCAGGACTCCATTTATTCCATAGTAGGGGGGGGGCAATTATGAAATTAGTAAATTGGGCTCCACTTAGAATTACTAAAGAAGTTGCAAGGAGTGACTATGATTCAATATTCAAGGATGAATGTTCTGAAGGGAGGATGATGTTATACCAAACATATGAAGTTGGAAGATTTATGAGGTTTAGGTACAACAACCTAGATGGCGGTATTAATAGGCAAAAGGAGTGACTGATAGTGACAAGATTTCACCAGCTGTCCCACTAGGCATAGTAGTAGGCACGGGGCGACCCATTTTGCATGTGGAGCAGCGTAATTTCCTAGTATTGATATTTATTAAATAGGCAATGTAGCTCTTTCTGTCTCATTCTAGAAGATATCCCCAACATTAATTCTCCCGAAATGCTCTCAAATCCCATTCAGAATTCCCCAAACGATCTAAGGCAAAATCGAAGGCAAATCTAGCTAGATTTGTCGTGAGGAAGCTATAATCATCACTGTAGTATCTATTACCTTGTTGTATTGGTGTTAGAGGCAGAGTTAACCACTATAGAAGTGTAGCTAGCTCCTCAACAAGGTATGTAGGAAAACTTTCTTTCCTCGCATGACTTGGTGTTAACGTCTTTCTCTCTAAAGGATTTCTATGTTGTAAGATTGGTTTGTTCTAAGACCTTCTCAGTAATGTTGCTTCTATTCTTATATATGTTCTCATTGGTAACATTACGTTTCTCTCAAGTTGAAGTATTTTTAGATTGTACTTTAAAGTCAGAAAGTATTATTTATTTTCAGTTAATCTTGGTATATCCTTGAAATTTACCTTGTATTGCACTTATATATATTTATCTATCTTACTTTACCAAGCCGTACTATTGTCAGCCAAGTATGGAACTTATTGTGTAACCACTAATCAGCTGGGTATGATGAGACATGATATGAGATATTACTGGGCATTTGTCTGGCCGGGTATGATGACGTGTGATGTGAGGCTATCGAGTCCTCTTGAGGCTAGCTACACCGAGTTCTATTGAGACCAGATTTAGCCAAGACCTCCTGAGGCCCAGTACAACCGAGTCCTCTATGTGGCCGATTGTGGAGCGATGTGTGATGTGAGGCTACCGAGCCTTCTTGTGGCCGACTATGTCGAGTAGTGATGAGGTCGGCTAAATTCGATACCTCCTTAGGCTAGGTATAATCGAGTCCTTTATGAAGATGGGTATGGAGTGAAATGTGATGATATTCCCCAAAGAGTGCTTGGTTTTACAAAAGCTTGCATACATTCATGTTTCATAGCTATAGTAATGTACGCCCCAATGGCTTGTCCACAGTATACATGTTAAGCTTGTATATTTCTATCACTTATGTAATGCCCTTGATTTACATATTTTATCCATTTTACATACTCAGTACATCTTTCGTACTGACGCCCCTTCTCTTTGGGCAGTGTGTTCATGCCTACAGGTAGAGATAGACCCGGTGACGTCCATCCCCAATAGGGCGTTTGTTCCAGCTGATTGGTCTTGCACTCCACTTATTCAGAGTAGTTGTTCAGAGGTCACTAGGTATTGAAGTGCATGTTCTAGTTATTTTGAATATGGTGGGGCCCTGTCCCGACCAATTTGTGTGAATGTATTATGTTTTGACACTCTTAGAGGCTTGCAGACTAGACTAGTTGTTGGGTATGTTTAAAAGATAGTTATGACTCTGATGGCAATGGATGTATATGTTACACCTTGTGCGTCCCAAAGTGACGTATAATGAATATGAAACTTGGTAATCATGATTTAAATGAGTTTAGAGTCATAATATGACTTTATATGACGTTTGGATATAAAATATAAAGTTTGGAGAAAATAGAATTTATATTGCGGAAAAATCGACAAAGGATTTGCCTTGTAACGATGTTTTTTGAGAAATACATATCGTGTTTTATATGAGGTCTTTGTAGGACATATTATATACCTAATTGAAGGTCTTGCATGTAGTTGCCAACACTTTTAACCGTTCATTCACACGACATCCGAATATAAATATATATATAAGCATATGAAGATCACCAATGCTAGGGTGCCAAGCTAGCACCACTTTGACTTTTCAAAAGTGGATATATGCTTTAAGTCTTCTTTTTCTTCATTTTTCCATAGAACACGAATAGAGAAGACCGATAAACTTATCCTTAAGCTTCCTACAAGGGCTACAAAAAGGATTAACATCTCGGGTACGAAATCAAAAGGCGATAGCATTAGAATGATACCTACGACGTAAGTATCATTATACCACCTCTCTTTTTCTTTGTAGTTTGAGTTTTGGAATGTATTACATAGTTAATAAAATGGCTAATTTCTGTATTTATGCTTTTAAATCTAAAGTAAGGTTGATAAATTTATTTTCTAATAGTTAGACCTCATGGGATGGTGATTGGATGCCGTGAGTTTGATTTATTCCACTTGTACTGGACTGTTTTGTAGTCCACTTTTGTTGGCCACTTATGCTTCTGATTTATAGAGTTTGGAAGGATAAACAACATGGAGAAATGCCACATGTGATAGGGTAGTGGTCTTGTCACTCGTCATTGCAATTTAAAGATAATTGATAGCTTTTTGAATAGGTAGATTGTGATATCTCTGGGGTTTTTGTTGTATGAAATGTCCCGAATTGTAGTTAGTTTTTTTAGGTGCTTAATATATTGTGTTGTTGTCTCTCCTATAGTAGGATTGAGTAAGGAGTAAAATTAGGGGAATTGCTTCTTGTTTTACTACAGACTAAGTTACTTTTGTTATATAAATGAGAGAGGCATTCGTAGCTTTACAATAGTTTCATTGTCGTTGTTGTAGATTAAGGTGTAGTGAGCTATGTTTAGAATTGTTACTGTACGGATTTCTATAAGGTATGTTAAGGTTATCCCCCCTTTGGCATGATCCATATGATACAACAAAACGCGCAAATATGCAACTTTCACAAATAGCTCTATTCTTAGAAATACTAGGGTTGCCTATGTTCTTGATTCCCAATATATCTTATTATTATATCGTATGTTCATGGGTCTCAAAAAAAAAAATAAGTGATAAATTTTATTTCGTGATATTAACCAAATGCATATTGATGTTGTGACATCCCGAGAGATCTTATAGACCTGCTTCTTATGCATTGCATTCATTTATACATGTACATTAACCCATGACCATATGGTGTTATATATGCGTATATTATATGCACATGGGGAATAGAGAAAGGTTACGACATAATATACGTACCATCACCTGATCAGTTTGTATACGTTGATGATTTCGCCCACTAAGGCCGAGATGATATGATGGGATGCCCTCAGAGGCTTGACGATTTTATGTACGCATATACCTATGCATGATATGACATTTATATACATATGCATGAAATTATAAGCGTTTCATGATTCACTGAGCTATTCAGACTTACAGGTTGAGTCCTTTACTCTATGCTTCTTTCATGTCTTTCATATACTGATTTTTATGCCTTAAATACTCAATACATTATTCGTATTGATACCCCTATTGCCTAGGATCCAGTGTTTCATGCCCGCAGGTACAGGTAGACAGGCTAACGGTCCCCCTTCTTAGGATCCTTACTCAGCGAGAATTGGTTTATTCCATTTGATCTAGAGCTGCTATTAGGGTTTGGTACAATATTTTTGTATATATATATGGGTATGAAGGGGCCCAGTCCCATCTTTTATACAATTTTACACTTTATTAGAGGTCTGTAGACAGTTAGTAACCCAGGCTCTTCAGCCAAATGCACCAGGTCAGGAGATGAGAGATGTTATTTAACTATTGACTTGATTCGTGGCGGCACATGCTCGGCACCACGAAGTATGTATTTGTCATGCAGATAGGGCCATAAGTGTGAGGGTTCATGATTTCATTAATTCGGATCCTCTGGTATTCACTGGAGCAGATCCAACTGAGGACCCTTAGGTATTTATCGATAGGATAGAGAGGACTTTGAGGGTAATGAAGGCCACTGCGACTGAGTGAGTTGAGCTAGCTTTCTATGGACTTTGGGATGTTGCAGTTAATTGGAATGAGTCTTGGGAGTTGTCCATAGGTTAGGATGCCCTTCTAGTAGTATGGCAAGAGTTTACAAAGTCTTTTCTTCGTCATTATTTGCCACCGGAGCTTAGATGTACCAGAGTTGATAGGATCTTGGCCCTTTAATAAGGTAATATGAGTGTTCGGGAGTACAACCTTTAGTTTTATTCATTGGATTGGTATACTACTGCTATTGTAGCTAAGATGGAGGATCGGGTTCACTGTTTCATAATGGGGTTGGAGCTAAACCTTCTTAATGACTGTATGTCGGTTTCGATTCAGCCAGACATGGATATTTCTCGTATTCATGCATATGCTTAAGGCTTAGAGGAGCGCAAACAGAAGAAGAGGGCTGATCGTGAGCATGATAGGGGCTAGAGTAAGAGATCAAGATCTTCAGGTCCTTCTAGTGAGTGTCGAGGTGGTCAGAGATAGCAGTACCCGAGGTACCCACCCCAGCTATCGGGTAGTGTACCCCCTCAGTTTGCCGGTTGGAAATTTGATCATCCCATATATTTAGGGCCCAGTCAAAGTTCCAGGGCCTATAGTTCTCAGTATAGAGGTGAGTCAAGTCAGATAAGGCGGCCCTTTCCACAACATGCTCTGTGTGGTAAGCAGCATGTCGGATAGTGCCTTGTGGGGTTGGGTGTTTGTTATACTTGTGGTTATCAAGGCCACATTACGTAGGATTGTACAACGAGAGGTGGTGCAAGTATAGTTCAACCAGCAGACTCTATAACTTGTTCATCATCATTAGTACGCCCCCTAGGCAAGGTGCACATTGACCAGTCAGTCGTGGTAGATGCAGAAGTGGAGAATCTAGCTCGAGTAGTTCTCAAAACCGCATTTATGCATTAGCGGGTCAACAGAATCAGGAGTCGTCACCTGACATTGTAACACATATATTATTAGTCTCCTTATATGATTTATATATATTAATTGATCCAGGTTCCACCTTATTGTACATAACTCTGTTGGTTGCTAGTAAGTTTGGGATAGAACCTGAGTTGATTGAACCTTTTGAGGTGTCTACACCTGTTGGGGATCCAGTGATAGCTCGATGGGTATATGGAGATTGTATAGTAGTACTTCATAGTTGTTCTACAATAGCAGACCTGATTGAGTTAGATATGGTAGAATTTGATGTTATATTGGGTATGGATTTGTTAGCTTCTTGTTATGATAATGTTGATTGTAAATTAAAGACGGTTTAATTCAAATTTCCATGAGAGACAGTTATGGAGTGGAAAGGTAATACTACGTCGCCGGGAGGTAGGTTTATTTCCTATCTCAAGGCAAGGAAGATGATCAGAAAGGGCTAAATTTATCACTTAGTTAGGGTTCAGGATGTGAAAGCAGAGTCACTGACACTTCAGTCTATCCCGGTGGTTAATGAGTTTCCCAATGAGCTTCCAGGCCATCCGCTAGAGAGGGAGATTGAGTTTTCCATTACTAGATCTCAACGAACATCTATTCCTCCTTGTAGAATGGCACCTACAGAGCTGATAGAGTTGAAAGAATAACTAAGGAATTTGCCCAAAAAGGCTTTATCATACCCAATACATCACCATAGGGAGCACCTGTGTTATTTGTGAGAAAGAAAGATGGTTCCTTGCGGATCTGTATTGATAACATACAGTTAAATAAAGTGATGATCAAGAATAAGTAGCCTGCTCCCGAGGATTGATGATTTATTTGATCAATTGCAGGGTGCAAGGTGTTTCTCGAATATAGACTTGAGGTATGGATACCATCAGGTAAGTATTAAAGAGAATGATATTCCAAAAACAACATTTAGGGCCAGATTCAGGCTCTTTGAGTTTCATGTTATGTCATTCGGTTTGACAAATGCCCCAACAATATTTGTGGACTTGATCGACCGTGTATTCAGACCCTTTGAAGATCTGTTCGTGTTTGTATTTACAGATGATATATTGGTTTCCTCTCATTCAGAGGCTGAGCATGCAGATTATTTGCATATTGTTCTTAGAGTTATACAAGAAAGGAAGTTATACGCAAAATTTTCTGAATGTGAGTTTTGTTGAATTCTGTAGCTTTCCTTGGGCATATTATATCACGTGAGGGTCTCTGGGTTGATACACAAAATATTGAGGAAGTGAAGACGTGGCATAAACCCACGACACCGATGGAGGTTTGTAGCTTCTTTGGTTTGGCGGTTTTTACAAGAGATTTGTAGAGGGTTTTTCTTCTCTTTTAGCACCATTGATAAAGTTGACTCAGAAGGCAACTAAGTTCTAGTGGACTAATGCTTGTGAGCGGTGTTTCCAGGAATTGATGGAAATATTAACTTCAGCACCGGTTCTGACACTCCTAGAGTGAAGCGATAGTTATGTTATATATTGTGATGTTTAGGGCATTGGATTGGGTTGTGTATTGATGCAGCATGGTAAGGTTGTTGCTTATTCTGATAGACAACTAAGAAAGTACGAGATGAATTACCTGACCCATGATTTATAGTTAGTCGTGGTTATTCATGCACTAAAGATGTGGATGCACTATTTGTAAGGCATTGATGTTGATATCTGTACGGATCATAAGAGCCTTTAGTATATCTTCAAGAAAAAGGATTTAAATTTACGTTAGAGGCGATGGTTGGAGCTACTAAAAGACTATGATGTTGATATTTTATACCATACAAGGAAGGGGAATGTAGTATTCAACGCCCTTAGTCATAGATCTATGGGTAGCCTATCATATTTACATCTAGAGAACAGTGAGATATCCCATGAGATTCATCAGCTAGCTAGTCCTCAAGTTCGATTACTGGATTCAGGTGATACCAGAGTTGCTATTCAGGACATGACAACATCCTCATTAGTAACTGAAGTTAAGGAACACCAATTTGAGGATCCTGTGCTGGCTCATTACAGTGATACAACCCCTCAAAATAGAATACACCATTTGAAATTAAAGGAGATGGAGTCCTCAGTTATCGAGGTCGATTATGTGTTCCTAATGTGGTAGGGCTGCAACAGCAAGTTATGGGAGAAACTCACTATTCTCGTTATTCTGTTCATCCAGGAACGATGAAGATGTATCATGATACTAGGGAAATATACTTGTGGGACAAAAGGAATAAGGATATAGTAGAGTTTGTTGGTCAGTGCCCTAATTGTCAACATATTATGATCGAGCATCAGAAACTCAATGGATTATTACAGGCTATAGAGATTCTTACTTGGAAATGGGAAGTAATTAATATGGATTTCATCATAGGTTTACCCAGTACCAAGCTTAAGTTCGATTCTATATGGGCGATTGTCGATAGACTTACAAAATTAGACCATTTTCTTCTTGTTAGGACTTTGTATTTAGCATAGGATTATGCAAGGCTTTACATGAAGGAGATATTCTGAATTCATGGTGTCCCTATATCCATTATCTCAGATAGAAGTGCTCAATTTACAACTAATGTTTTGAGGTCCTTCCATAAAAGGATTGTGGACTCAGGTAAGTCTTAGTACATCATTTCATCCCCAAACATATGGTCAAGCTGAGCATACTATTCAGACACTTAATGATATGCTACGGGCATGTGTGATAGACTCAGGGGTTGCTGGGATGATCATCTTCCGCTTATTAAGTTTGCATATAATTGCTATCATTCTAGCATTCAGATGGCTCCATATGAAGCTTTTTACGGATGAAAATGTAGGCCACCTATCGTATGGTTCGATGTTGGGGAAAATAAGTTAGTAGGACCATAGTTGATACAACATGCATTTGAGAAGATTAAGCTTATACAAGAAAGGCTATTAGCAGCTCAGAGTCGTTAGAAGTCCCATGTAGATAATCGACAACGAGACTTGGAGTTTGTTTACAGTGGAAATGGTAATAACAATTAAATTTGTTTATGAGACTCTAAAAATATGTGATCTATTTTTATGCTGGTTGTTAGTCAGTTGATGCTATATATGTGAGACTTAGAAACGAAATGAGAGTTAAGGATATGGCGATAATCAAACCGTTGAGCCAATTATCGGTGCCTCGAGTTTTGATTCGGGGCGTCGTGGTCGATTTCAAAGCTCGACTGTGATTTATCGAAGGCGGTCGAAGTATGGCTAACAGTTATGACAAAATTAATGGAGACTCTCTCCGACCAATGATAAGCAATAAATGATGAACAAACATGAAGAAAATAAATGAAAGCAATAATATCAAGGGAATATGTTAGAGAGCAAATATAATGTTCTCGTATATTTCATGTGGAGAAGCTGAAGCAACAGACCTTTACAAAATAACAAGGATTCCCTTGATATAGGAGAGGAATCCTCACATAGTACAAAATTCATTAATTACAAATATATGGGGATGGGACAGCTAGGTGATGCCCTGATTCGGGCTTAGAGTAGTCCACTAGGCCCTATCAGTCCTGGCCACGTGCCTTGGGAACTACTCATTTTTATAATAGATGCGGTCAATGTTATCCCAAGATCGGGCCTCGACGAACCTCGAGGGAGGAAACTCGACCATGACCTTGTAGCTAGCTGATGAATCTCATGGGATATCTCACTGAGGTGGTCTTCTGAGGTGCCTCGATGATAAGAAATTGGACCCTCCGATTTCGCCGCATACAGATAGTCCTCGCATTTCTTAGAGAGGAGCGATGAGAAACGATTATGAGCTTTTAACTCGAGGGTGTCATCATTGTGACGTCAGCCTACCAGAGCATTAAATTCCATGCCCAAAAAACTATGCAATGGTTGCTGTCAAATGCGACTATCGAGAAGCCCATGAACCGCTACTAGTTTGTCCCTTCTGCTTCCCACAAGGGACCTATAAAGGCACCAATTGTTGGATAACTCTTAATTTCCCAACTACTTCATATTTGCAAAGCCAGACCCATCCCTACTTGCATCCTTTCTTCTTACTTTCTCAAAGATATTTCACCATCATCATTGCTAGAACCTCCAAAACGGTTCCTCAGAAAGACGAGGTTGCTCCTTCATCTCAAACGTCTAAAAGGAAACCCAAAGTAATACCTACCTTGGGACAATGTACTCCCACCAAGCTTGATATGTCGAAGGACTTTACAATAGACAACACTTCATCCACACTGGGCTGATACATGTGTCCCGATACATCAGTGTCGTGACCAACATAAAGACGGTAAAGACAGACTACCAATGGAATGAGGCAGTGGAGGTGGAGATTCCCAGCCCTGATGAAAATATAATGGATCACAAGGTTGTCTTACTTCACGTGTATACTTACCTGTTCACTTTGGGTCCTGCTGATTCCTCTCCCCCGGAGATATATTCGGTAATCCTCAATTTTTGTGACAAATATCAAGTGACGCTTGGTCAAATCTATCCTTCTTTCTGAAGGATAGTGTTGGTGCTCCACTATTTCACCGAAGGGGTTGTGTGCAAGACCTTTACCCTCAACCATTTGATTAGGTTGTATAGCCCTCGATTTTATTGAGGTTTGATTAGGCTTCACCACTGATCCAAAAAATCATTTTTCTCGACCACCGACGAGGGGAAGGATCGAGGGTGGATGAGTAGGTTCATTTGAGTGAGGACTCAGACATAATTCTGGCCAGGAGGATACCTTTCCCGGAGAAGTAGAACACACTGCGTAGGCATTTTTTCCTTAGTCATGTTTTGTGATTTTCTTTCCTTTCTTCTGGAATAATAACCTCTTTGCGTTTCCTGCAGCCACCACTTGGTACCTCGAAGTGGTCTCGAATTTGCTGGGGTGGATTGAACAGTTGGACATCGTGTTCCCATATCTTGTTCGGTCTTGGCCCGACCTGGCTAAGGATTGATGGGTAGCCAAGAATCATGGTAGAGCTTCCTCACCACCTATGTCTTAGATTTACATTTATCCTCATATCCTTTGTGTCAATAAATTATGGTTACTGTGCTCGTGCAGGCCTTGGTGAGAATATGTTGTTGAGGCCTCCCCCTAGTGACGAGATGGAGGCTTTGGAGCTCGGTAAGGGCAAGAAAAGGAAAGGTAAGGTAGCTGCCGATCCTTCTGTGTCAAAGAAACCTAAGTCACGCGAGCCTCGAGCTATTACTAGGACCTCGTATTCAACTTTTGGAGCAAGTCCTGGCGTTGAGGATGAGGAAGAGGATGACAATGAAGATGATAACGAGTGTCGGTTGGAACGGAGGACGAGGTCGAGCACGGGAGACCTGCAGGTGCCTCGACCGGAGGCTGTTGAATCGGGAACGACCGACTCAGATCGGTCCCGTAGATCGAAAACCCTCGAGGAGGCTATCAAAGTGGCCTCGGACCCCATGACCAGGTTTTGTACAGTTTTTGCTGGGAGGACCATTGCCGCTAACCCTGAAGGGTTGAGACCCGGAGATTTTTGGGAGCAAGAGTCCCATTGGAGAAATCGATGACATAGATGATTTCATTTTCGGCTCTCTGTTCTCGTCAGGGGAGCTAAGGGATGCTCAAGATGCTAGTGCTGCCAAAGCCGGGGGTCCTCTCAAGGGGGGAGGCACTGTTGGCAATATTCTTGATAATGTTAGTGAGAACATCGATCTTGACGCTCCTGGCTCTACCAAGGCGGCGGAGAGGTTCATGAAGGAGGTGGTAGCTGCGTTAAGTATATTTCCTTTAGTCTCGAGCAACTTTCTTCATTATTTTAACACTTCTATTTTGCTGTAGTGTAAGGATATGTATGATCATGACCTCTCTAGGCTTAACGAGAAGCTTTCATGTCATGAAAAAGGAGCTTGAGAGGCTATCCTTGAGACTACGAGAGTAGGAGGTTCGTTCTTCCCGAAAGGAGAAAGAGCCAGGCGAGCTCCGGGCTACTTTGGAGGAAGCGCTCCGAGAAAAAGCTGCCCTTGCCGAGAAGGTATTGTGTTATGCATGAGTCTTTCCTTCGCTCCCATAATTCGATTCTGAATGGTTTACCTTTCCCTTCCCAGATTGGTCAAAGGGATTCGCTGATTAGGCAAAAGGATGTGGAGATCCTCGGGCTGAAGGAACGAAATGAGGTGGCTACCTTGGAGCTGACATCAACCCACGATCTTCTCCAAAATGATCGAAAGGAGGTTACTGTATTGGTTACGGCCAAGTCCGAGATCGAAGGAAATGTTGCTACTTACCTAAAGGATGCAACCACGGCAAATCAGATAGCCCGTGACGTATTGATAAAGGCCGATCAAAAACTGGCTTAGGCTATCGAACATGCTAGGGAGGAGGCGAGGAGAGAAACCTTGGAGGAGATTGAGGCCGGAGGCATCGATCTGTCAGTTAAAATTAAGGAGGCCCGAGAGCTGGAGAGAATGTTGGCGCTTTTGATCGCTCAAGATGAGGATCTTGGAGATGGTTCGGAGGATAGTGGAGATGAAAAGTAGGCCTTATGTCACTTTTTCTTTTTTCCTTTTTTCTTTATATGCATGTACTCCCGGGGGAGTGAGTTTTGTAAACACGTCCCTTGTAAATATATTTTTGGCAATGAAAAATGGTTTTTTGGCCCCAAGTATTTCCATTCTTTATATCTTGTTGCTCTTGCGGAGCTAATCTTTGAATTGTAATATTAACCCTTTGGAGCCCATTGTTGGAGTAATCAGGACCCCTAAAATTGGGTTCTATATCGATGTTAGGTTGATAGCTGCTTTGGGGCCGGTGTTTGTGATGGCAAGAAGCCCCCGAGGTCTTGAAACCTCTCGACTCTTGTGGGGTAGTAGTATTCATGCGATTTGATATAAGGGGGCCCTAGGGTGATCTCGAATGGTCCCACCAGTACATTTCCCAAGGAAAAAGTGACGTTACCATGGCCAAGATTAATTGGCCGTCTAGGTAGGCGAGCAGCCGCTACTTTGCCCCTATATATTTATTCACTTGCTTCCTCAGTTTAGATTTTGCTACTAAGAGTAACCATTTCTCCCATAGAACTTGGTGCTTTGCGCTAGTTCTCTCGTTTCATTAACACAAAATTTTTGCCCAGATCTATATCCTCCTACTCTTATTCTATAGTAGCCATGACTGCTACGTCGATATCCGCCTATCAAAGAGAAGGGAGTTCTGGCTCTATTTCACGTCCGGTCGGTGGTACACTGCCAGTGCCCGGTGAGCGGGCCTCGAGGTGCTTTGTCACGAGGAAAGACTTTATGTTGGAGAGACCTCCAACATCCAACGACATCGGGAGCACGCATCGAGGTTCATCTTATCAGTAGGGGAGGAGCACCTCGAAATGATCAGAAAAGACTATGGATGGGGAGAAGGGGTGGTGCTGCAAGTACCTTCCTCTGAGGAGAGCATCATGACCTATGTCAAGGGGTTTTTGAGAGTGTATACGCACACTTTTACATCGGGTCCCCCCGACCGGGTCATGCTTGAGTTCTGTCGGGGATACCAAGTTACATTGGAGCATGCTCACCCATCCCTTTGGAAGATAGTGTAGATAATAAGATACTTTGTAGAGAAGGCCGAGATTGACTTTATCCTCAGTCAGCTCGTGAGGTTATATCGGCCGCTGCATTATCGGGGTTTTATTACTCTACAACATCGATCTACCCAGTCTCCTACGGCTGACGGTGAAGAGAATGAAGATCGAGGATGGATGAGCCGATTTAGTCGATCTTGAATGATCGATATCATTCCTGGAGAGTTTCTGCCCTTTCCTGAGAAATGGAATTTCACATGTAAGTGTCATACCTGTATTTTTATGACTTTGTCTGGAGGCGGGATCCATAATGACATTTTTCTGAATATATATTTTTTTGTAGAGATTCCTTGGTTGCCAAACGAGGTCCCAGATTTGACCGAGTGGTCTCGTAAGCTGGCTGCTTGTTCAATCTATGATAAGCGCAGGTAGAGAGACTTGTCTAAGGGGAGATGGGAGGCAAAGCATCATGGTAGGCGCTTGGTGGCTTATTTCCTCAGAATGGTACTTTTCTCTTTAGCGTACTAACTTTGCTGCCGCATGTATTGGAGATTTTTCCCAAATGAGGACATGTCCTATTAGGAGGAGGAGAGACTGCCGACCTCGGAGTCGAGGGTCGATGATAAACGAAAAGAATCTCTGGGGTGTGAGGAGGGTCACAGTGGGGCGAGTCCTTCTCAGTGGTTCAAGAGAGGCGATTCGATCGATCATTCGGTTTTGGAGGCTTCCGTTCTCGAAAGAACATTCCTTGTTTCTGTTAATGGCACTTCAAAGAGTGAAAAGCGTGTGGTGCCTTCTTCTTCTCCTGATAAAGGCACTTCGGGGGATACTAAGCCATCAGACATTGGCTCGGCCTTTGGTAAGGCTCAGCGATTCGGCTTTATGATAAGTTTAGTAACTGGCATACGACATTTCAGGCTTTACACTCTTCCTTTCTCATTGAATTTTCTTTCGCATGCCTTTGATAGGCTCATATCCGAGCTACTTCGCTATGAGGCTCGGTTGCGGAAAGCATCGGATAGGGAGAAATCCAAAAGCTTCTTTTTGAGATAAAATAAAGCGAGCTGGTATCCCTGCTGTGCGAGGCAGATCAAAGTTGGAGCCGCGAGAGCTATCTCGAGAGATAGGTATCTTGTATTTCATATTGATGTATGCTCCTTCTTTAATTTTCGGAGGTTAATGTTTCGATATTTCAGTTGGAGAGCAAAATAGAGGAGCTGGAACAACTTTGGGGCGAAGTTGGCAGGGTCAAACGTGAGTTCGACGAGCTACGGCCCCAAGTAGATGCCCAAGTTGCGGCCAAAGAGAGTGCTTTGGCTAAGGTTTCCACCCTGGAGATGCAAATCTGGACCGCTCGTGTGAGTGATTCTGCGCAGGCAAGCATGATCGCAAGGCTCTAGTCTGAGCTCTCGAAAACGAAGGCCGAGGTGGTGAATGTCCGGGCCGAGGCTATGATAAGCAGCTCTAGGGTGGATCAGAGAGCGGCGGCCTATTTGAAGAGTGTTGTCACTATTAGAGCTGAGCTAAGGAGAACTCTTGGTCTTGCGAGCAGCAGTAAAGAGTACGAAAAGTACAAATCTTGGAGGGAAACTCTCGAGGAAGTTCACACTAGGGGTTTCGATCTTTCGGAGTAGATCGAGCAAGCCAAGGTGGAGGAGTATGATGCCAAGTTCCTTCTGTCCGATGCCGAAGATGGCGAGGACGGTGTCATCGGGCTGTAGTCCCCAAGGGGGGCGTCTATTTTCTTTCTTTGTCTTTGTATATAGTGCTTTCACAGTACACTGTAAATGGAGCTTCTATTTTATTACATACATGTACAAGGGGGAAACCTCACAATTTTTGTATCTTTTGGGTTCCTCTTTGTCGAGATTTCGGCCAGATCAATAGACCTTTGAATTGGTAGGGATCCTTAGATTCGTGATACGGCCCTAAGGCTCGTTGGGCTGGCCCGTAGGCTCTTACGCGCTTGGTCTATGTGACATTTTATGTGGGCTGGCAACAATGGCTCATACGCCTTGGGCCGATACAGCCTTTTTTAGTGTGGGCTGGCGACAACGTCTCTTACTCCTTGCTCTTAAGAATATTTAGTCAACTATTTTTGGTCTAGTCTTCGAATCGGGTTATGACTCGAGCTTATTCAACCCTTAAGTTTTGTATTTGTGTGGACTGGCGACAATGGCTCTTATGTCTTGGGCTGATGCAACCTTTTAGTGTGGGCTGGCAATAATGGCTCTTACACCTTGGGTCGAAATGACCTTTTATTGGCTTTATTTTTTCCTCGATAAGGATAAATAGTGTTTTCCTGACTCTTCAATGGCTTAATAAAAAAACTCAATTGTGAGTCGTTATATGACGATGATCGAGCACCTCGGGAGGTTTGGCTCGGAGGCTGAGTATCTCTAAGCCAATGTTTAGGAGTTGACATGGTCGAAGCTCTTTTGCCTGTATCGAGGGTAGCCTATTTAACCAGTTCTTTTTGAAGTAGATTCGAAGTAATTGAAGGCCTGTGATTTTGTAGCAAAAGTCAAGAGTCCCCGAGTCGCATTAGTTCGGCTGGTACAGTCTAGTGACCGAAGTCACTTATGTTTGGCCGGATCCTTTGAGTCCCAAGTGAAGTAGTTTCAGCATCTATATCGAGGGTATGCCTTTTTAGGGGTCTTACAAGTTCTATATATAATCGAAACTTTGAGATCCGGTTTATGCCTTTAATAAGGTCTTACAAGTTTTTCATGCCTTTGAGGTCTTACAGCTTTGGATACTTGGTACAAGTATTGTTAATGCCTTGCTTGAGGTCTTACAGATATTTTCACTTGGTCCAAGTGTAGTTCATGCCTTGCTTGAGGTCTTACAGATATAGTTGCTGCCTTATGTAGGTCTTACGGGACCGAGTCTGCCCGCTCGGGGTCTTACATCCTCGGGTTTTTTAATTAATAACGATTGGCGACAGTCCTTGAGTCATTGAGTGTACCTTGGCTCGGAAGCCGTTACTTGTAAATTTTGTATTGCCTCATTGAGGGCTTACAATTTCGGAGATCTCGACCCTGAGGTCATGTGTTTTTTGAGATTTTAACGCCAGCCTTGAACACTTGTTGGAGGTTGATTGCAAAAGAAGCCTTGAACACTTGTTGGATCTTCCTTAGGTAGCATAAGTGTTGCCTCGGTAAAACCTTGTCGGTAAAACCCTTTTAGGGATAAAAACTTGGTCGAAGGAAAAGAGTGAAATGGATGCTTTAAAACCTTAAGTTCATCGAGCTGGGTTAGCGCTTTGACTGCTTCGGTCAGGCGCCTGCATAAGGGTTAGTATGAAATATGCAATGAAAAGGGAGATGGTTATACCTTCGTGTGGGATGTGCCGACGATGTTTCGAGGACCGATATGTCCTAGTTACTCGAGATAAGGACGCTGTACGGTCCTTTTTTTTAATCGGGCATAATATAAAGTATGGCTTGATTACCCTTCAGCTCTTTTGCGAGCGGAGGTATTGGTGCCGGTGCCATGTCGTGCACCGCGAATATTTCCCTCGCTGCATGATGTTACCTGTAAACGGTTTTAATCCCATCCTTTGTCGGAAATTTCATCATTTGGTGTAGAGTGGACGGTAGTGCTCTCATGCAGTGTATCCACGGCCATTCGAACAAGGCGTTGTACCTCATGTATCCTTCGATAACATGGAATTTGGCATTTTGGGTTGCGCCAGCCACGGTCACTGAGAGGGTGATTTCTCGTTTCATTTTTTCACTTGCCATGTTGAATCCGTTGAGGACTCGAGATGCGGGAAAAATCTGGTCAAGCAGTCCAAGATAGTAACACCCTCGATCTGATAATATTGGCCGAGCTACCTGGATCCACGAGTACACACTTTATTTGAAAATAATTTACAAGGAAAGAGATTACCAGTGCGTCATTGTGAGGTCGAGACAAGGTCTCAGTGTCCTCTTTGCTGAATGTGAGGGCATCCTCGGGTATATACCCCCGGGTTCACTTTTCTCTGGTGATGGATATTTTTGTCCTTCTCATCACGGGTTCTAGCGGGGCATCAATGCCTCCCAAGATCATGTGGATGACATGTTGTGGCTCATTTGTTTCGTTCTTCTTGGCCGCCTATATTTCTAGGAATTGATTTTTGGCTCGATCACTGAGGAATTCCCAGAGGTGACCTTTGTTAAGTAGTCGAGCTACCTCTTCTCGGAGTTGGTGGCAATCCTCGGTCCTGTGGCCGTGCGTGTTGTGAAACTCGCACACTAAGTTATGATTCCTTTGTGAAGGTTATGATTGTATAGGCCTGGGCCACCTGGCGTCTTTGATTTTGCTGATGGCGAACATGATGTCCGATACATTGACGTTGAAGTTGTATTATGATAAGTGAGGTGCCCCCGTTGGCCCTGCGTTCCTATCTAATTTGGCTCTGTTGATGAGTCCCCGAGGATCCTATCCTTGGTCTATCCTTCGATCATTGCGAGGTGGGTTGCGCCTCGGGGCGTTCCTTTTGTCTTCGCTATATGGCTGATACCTTTCTTTGTTTGGCTTTGGTTCCTTCGTTGGAGGTCTGCTTGGATATAATGAGCCCGAGGGGGCTCCCAGCTGGTCATCTTCGGCCCTGATCTTCGACTGGTATCGGTTGTGGAACCTCCTATTTTGCCGCATACAAAGTTTTAGGTAGACAACTGGGTATTCCTACAAGCAACAACAATGAAATGCGTTATGAGATTTGGTAAGAAAGGAAAGCTTAGCCCTCGGTATAGTAGACTTTATACGATCATATGTAGAGTAGGCCAGGTAGTATATGAATTAGACTTGCCTTCTAACTTGGAGTCTATATATCCAGACTTTCATGTGTCTATGCTCGGTAGGTGTATTGGAGATCCTTCTAGAGTCGTTCTAGTTGCCGATCTTCAGGTCATAAAGCAGCTATCATATGAGGAATCTCCCATTGCTATACTAGATATACAAGTTTAGAGATTGAGAACTAAGGATGTAGCTTCAGTTAAAGTACTTTGGAGAAACAAGAATGTGGATGAGATGACTTGGGACGCAGAAAAAGACATGACATCTAAGTATCCTCACTTGTTTCCGCTTCTGGACGAGGATCGAACTGAGACATCACAACCTATAAGTACGTATATGATACTGTATTCTTATGTTAGTTACTGTCATTGGTCGTGTGAGGTTAGTGGTGTTATTTTTGATTGTGGCCCCATGGGGCAATGTATTTTTAAGCTTGCTGCGTGACAGGTTGGTAGTAGTACTATTATAGAGGAGACTCTACAAAAATTTCTATAGATCTCAAGGAGTTTAACATTCACGGACGAATGTTTCTAGGGGGGAAGATTGTTACATCCTGTGTGTCCCAAGTGACGTCTAATGAATATTACACTTGTTAATCATGATTTAAATGAATGTAATGTCGTAATCTGACTATATATGATGTTTGGATATAAAATATAAAGTTTGGGAAAATCGGATATATGTTGCGAAAAAACCGAATAAGGATTTACCTTGTAACGAAGCTTTTTGAGCAATATATTTTGTGTGTTATATGAGGTCTTTTTAGGACATATTTTATACCAAATAGAAGGTCTTGGAATGTAGTTTCCAATGCATTTAACCGTTCATTCATACGACGTCCAGAAAAAACATCTGAATATTGGCCAACGCTCGGGTGTCAAGCTAGCACCTCTTTGAATTTTCAAAACTTGATATATAATTAAGGCATATATATATATATATATATATATATATATATATATATATATATATATATATATATATATATATATATATATATATATATATATTAAGTATTCGTTTTATTCATTTTTCCATTGAACACGAACAGAGAAGACCGATAAACTTATCCTTAAGCTTACTATAAGGGTTTCAAAAAGGATTAACATCTCGGGTACGAAATCAAAAGGCGATAGCATTAGAACTATCACACCCCAACCTCGGGAAGCGTGACCAGCACCCAATCGAGTGAACCCAACTGAGCAAGCCATTTAGACACCTTCTACCCGACTCACTGTGATTGAGAAACCATGATTTCATTTAAATTAGACAGTAGGAAAGATCTTACATGAAACATTGCTAGTTCATGTTATATAACAATCTTCAAACCATAGTTAAGTTTCCAAAATTTCATACAGTTACAGTTTAGAGGAAACAAGAGTTTAGAAATTACAACATTGACCGATCCAATACCCGTACAGATTCCACACAAAACGTTTATGGAGACTCTAAGGATAAAAAACATAGTTATGATAATACCGGCAATAAGGCCCCGGCTATACCTCAAAAGTGGAAATTTATAACAAAAGGTGTACATTATAACCCCTGAAGGAAAAGGGGCTGGGCTCACCAAGGAGAGGAGGATGTTTCGCTACCTGCGATCGGAATTGTCTGCTATGGAACCACTTACATATATTGAAAAAATGTAGCGCCCCCGGTAAAAGGGACGTTAGTACCATGGAATAGTACTAGTAGGTATAACTAAACACCATCTTATTAGAAAGAACAACCATACAAGAATAAGGAAATCATAAGGACTATCAATGCTTCAAACAATCACCACATCATCAAATAAAAGGGTTCACATAGCTTTCGCATAATCTCAACAACTTTAGGTGGGGACATTTCATACTGTTGCATCATCATTCAGAATACCACCACTTTCTTGCGCAGAGTCCGATCACAACCCGATCGGCTAGGTTGCCTTATTTGAGACATGTACCTCAGTCTCATTCTCACTTTTTGGTTTCATTATCAGCACAATACCACCATGTGTGTAGCATGGCATCTGATCACGGCCCGATGGGCTAGGCCGTCTTACCAAGATATGTTTCCTTTTTCCATCAGTCATCTCATTTCAATCTTTATTTAACATATATCAGTTCATAGGCACTTGAGACCACAATTATCACATCATACTCGGCACTAGGCCTCATTTCATTATTCAAACTCTTTTCCCCCACGTTTCACATCATTTCCACTTTCAACATTAACCATGCAATTTGAGATAATAGGCACACACAAGAGCAATTCAAGTTGTAAGCAAAGAGAGAATTTCACATAGTATGGCATAACAATCTCAATTTAAACTTGACTTCGAATCTAGGCATTTTGGCACATAGTTCACATTCTTCACACACTCTCAATCTACCAAGAATAGCATATTGTGCACATTAAAATACACCTTCCGCATATAATCGTGCAATATCGTTTCACTTGAATAACAAGTACTACATCTATAGATTTTCAGACTTACAACATATATATGGACACCATGGGAGCTCAATTTCTAAGAAGAGGGGGTTTTAGCCATACATACCTCAATAGAGCTTTCCTTAAATTCTTACAATAATTTCGGAACTCCTAGCAACTTCGATCTATTTTATGAGAATTACAAGTTGAACCAAGAATTAGAGGGATAATCAAGATTCTAGCTCATTTGGGCATATTATCAAGCACTAAGTGTGCATTACGATCTTTAAGACCCCTTTTGTTGAGAGTTTCTAGCATCCTACACCCCGTTTGTTACATTTTTAGTTCATAATCTCCCCATACCTTTTATTTCACATGCATGCCAGAAAATCCATCCTTATACCCACGAACCCACGTGTTAATTACCTATTCTAGTATGAATTTCGAAATCAGAGGTTAGGGTACAAGTTCTTACCTCTCAGGATGAAGGCTTAGCAACTTTACTTGATAATCTTCAAATATTTCGGCAAGAATTAAATAGTGACTTAGTGAGGATCATTTTCTCCCTCTAGAACACTTTCTTTCACTCTAAATGTAGTATAAAATGGCACAAGAGAGTCTAATGGGGCGTTGTTAACGAAATGTGGTCGGGTTTTAAAAGTTAGAAAATAGGAGCCCCGACTCAATCTGCGGTCGCATATGCGATCGCATAATTGACATACGGCCCGCAAAAGGGACCGCAAAACTAGCCCTCTGACTAGAATGTACTCCTCGAGTATGTGACTAATATGCGGTCTGCATACCTATTCTGCGGTCGCATAATGCACCGCAGAAGAACCCTTGCAAAAATCCCAAGGAGGTTATGCGACGACTACGCAACCCGCATATCTATTATGCAATCGCATAACTGGCCGCACAATTGATCTCAAAATTAACTAGCATACTGACTCACTTTGCGGTAGATATGCGGCCCGCATTGCTATTATGCAATCGCATAATGGGCTGCAAAAACGCGCTTTTTTAATGCACTACGAGCTTTCGATTTTTTGAGTAGAAATTTCATGGGGCCTTATAGTTATATACGTGTATATTATATGTATATGGGGTATGAGAAAAGGTTACGGTGTTATATACATACCACCACCTGATCAGTTAGTATATATTGATGATTTTGCCCAGTAAGGCCGAGATGATATGATGGGATGCCTTCAGAGGCTTGATAATATTATGTAAGCATATACCTATGAATGATCTGACATTTATACGCATATGCATGACATTATAAATTTTTCATAATTCACAAAGCTACTCAAAATTACAGGTTGAGTTTGTTACTCCATGTTTCTTTCATGTCTTTTATATGCTGGTTTTTATGCCTTGTATACTCAGTACATTATTCGTATTGACGCCTCTATTGCTTGGGGGCCTGCGTTTCATGCCCAGATGTGCAGGTAGACCAGCTAACAGTCCCCCTTCTTACGATCCTTGCTCAAGGAGAGTTGGTTTATCCATTTGATCCGGAGCTGCTATTGGATTTTGGTAAGATATTTTTGTATACATATAAGGGCATCACGGGGCCCGGTCCTTTCTTTTATATAGTTGTACACTCTATGAGAGGTATGTAGACATTCATGTATAGTTTGATAGTGTGCGGCCTTGTCGGCTTCTATTTTTATATATAGTTATTCAAAGCAGCCTTATCGGCTCGCCCTACCGTATTCTGCTATATATATATTCGCCCAGTAAGGCCGAGATGATATGATAGTATGCCCTCAGAGGCTTGATGATATTATGTACGCATATACCTATGCATGATTTGACATTTATACGCATATGCATGACATTATAAATTTTTCATAATTCACAAAGCTACTCAAAATTACAGGTTGAGTCCGTTACTCCGTGTTTCTTTCATGTCTTTTATATACTGGTTTTTATGCCTTGTATACTCGGTACATTATTCGTATTGACACCATTATTTCTTAGGAGCCTGCGTTTCATGCCCATATGTGTAGGTAGACAGGCTAACAGTCCCCCTTCTTATGATCCTTACACAAGGAGAGTTGGTTTATCCATTTGATCCAGAGCTGCTATTGGGTTTTGGTACGATATTTTTGTATACATATATGGGTATCACGGGTCCCAGTCCTGTCTTTTATATAGTTGTACACTCTATAAGAGGTATGTAGACATTCATGTATTGTTTTATAGTGTGCGGCCTTGTCAGCTTCTATTTTTATATATAGTTATTGAAAGAAGCCTTATTAGCTCGCCCTACCGTATTCCGCATATATATATATATATATATATATATATATATATATATATATATATATATATGTATGTCCTTTGGGCATCTTTCCTCACGTATGTTATTCACGTGATTCAGCAGTTTATTGATAGATGTTATGAATGACCTACATCTATTTCATGTTTATATCTTAGACGTACGCTTAGGGGTGTTCGACAGGTAGGACTCAAGCACTCATCATGACCCTTTAGTTTGGGTCGGGACAGTATATGTGTACATGTAAATATATCAATGCTCAAGTCTGTTACACAGTTAGAAGTGTACATTTTAAATTCTGGTACTATTACTTAGAGGACTTGTTGCCCCAGATTCCATGTTAGAATGGTCCAAGAATAGACATCGGTATGCACGGGCCTCGGGGCACTGTGTTCTGGTAGCACATCCCAAGGTTGGGGTGTGACATATGTGATATTGATAATTGATTAGTGCTTGGGAAAGGATCCACCCCTCCGGAGTCTGGTATTCACAGTGAGTGTAGGCACAAAGATATGTATGTGCTTTGGTGAGGAGCATTTGTGACAGACACCCATACAGTGTTGAGTGTGATTGCATGTGTGATGTTGTGGGACGTTTGTTCAAGGAACCGTGAGCGTGTTGAGTGTGAGTATACTTGATGAAGTCGCTATGATGTTATTGGCTTGACATGTATATTTGACATATAGCCATAGAGATGTCTTTTCCTCATGCTAGATGGTAATATAGTGTTATTGATTTGACATGTTTATTGCACATGTGGTCATAGATATGTCAATTCCTCATGCTGGATGATAAATTAAATGCTTTACCTATTGTTGTTAAGATGCAAATCACTATGAGATATATAAATTTTCTAACACATATTCTTAACAACACTACAAGATTTCGGGGTTTTGAGTGGAAATTTTACGGGGACCTACAAGAACAATCCCCCTTAATATTATTCATCCTCGAGTGAGGAACAAGATTCACTTATCAGCAACATAGGCAATCTCAGCTTCACACCACATACCAACAGCCCCCAAATTTGGCTAACTCCCTAAATTTCCAGAATTTTTTTGCCAGAGTTTCCTTTGCATCTGGACCTATCCACCTGCCAGAGAGCCCTAGAAACATATCCGAATAGCATATACACAATCGATTGACATGACATAATTCATAACTACACTAACCACTGCCCTATAGGAAATATATAATCAAAACAAAATAGTTTTACATAGACTAATCAAGTGATACAAAGCTCATAGGGACCGAATTCATAGAAACTATTACATGGCTATACAAACAAATGTGGGTACTTTCTTTCCATTTCTTCCTCAGCTTCCCATGTGGCTTCTTCAACCTGCTGATTTTGCCATAACACTTTCACGGAGGGAATTTCATTTTTTCTCAACTTCCGGACCTACCTGTCAAGAATGGAAACTGGAATTTCTACATATGACAGTTCTCCATTAACCTCAATAGTTTCAACTGGCACAATAGTGGATGGATCTCCCACTAACTTCCTTAACATAGACACATGGAAGACTGGGTGTACCATTGATGTCTCGTGTGGTAGCTCAAGCTTGTATGCCACCTGACCGATCCTCTAAATGATTCTATACGGTCTGACATACCTCAGACTCAATTTTCCTTTCTTTCCAAACCACATGATACCCTTCATGGGGGAAACCTTCAAAAATACCCAATCATCTAATTTGAACTCCAAATCTTTGCGACGAACATTCGAATAAGACTTTTGGCGACTCTATGAAGTTTTCAACCTCTCCTTAATAATATTGACTTTCTCCATAGCCTGATGCACGAGGTCCGGCCTTATCAACTCAGCTTCTCTAACCTCGAACCACCCAATGGGAGACCTACATCTCCTACCATAAAACTCCTCAAATGGTGCCATCTGGATACTAGCATAGAAGCTGTTGTTATAAGCAAACTCTATGAGTGGCAAATGATTAGCCTAGCTACCTTTGAAGTCAAGAACACAAGCACGCAACATGTCCTCAAGCGTCTGAATAGTCCTCTTTACCTGCCCGTCGGTCTGAGGATGAAAAGTTGTACTAAGATTTACCTGTGTACCCAAACCTTGCTGAAATTTCTTCCAAAAATTGGTCGTGAACTGAGCCCCTCGATATGAAATTATTGAGACTGGAGTGCCATGCAACCTAACTATTTCTTTGATATATAACTAAGCATACTATTCCGCTGTGTCGGTAGATTTAACTGGCAAGAAGTGTGCTGATTTCGTGAGTCTATCCACGATTACCCAAATTGTGTCAAACTTGCGCGGAGTGCGTGGTAACCCTACAACAAAATCCATGTTGATCATTTCCCATTTCCACATTGGAGTTTCTATGCTTTGAGCCAATCCACTGGGCCTTTGGTGTTCATCATTCACTTGCTGACAGTTCGGATACTTTGCCACAAAGCCCACCACATCCCTTTTCATGTTGGTCCACCAACAAACTTCCTTGAGATCATGATATATTTTCGTAGAACCAGGGTGTACAGAATACTTGGAAGTGTGAGCTTCGGCCATGATCCTTTCCCGAAGGCCTTCAATATCTGGAACACATAGGCGGCCTTGGTACCGTTGGGTACCATCATCCATGCCCAAGGAAAAAGTTGTGGTCTTATGTTTATAAATCCCCTCCTTCAGTTGTGCTAACAATGGATCATTGTATTGATTTTCTTTGACCTCCACTACAAGCGATGATTCAGCCCTATTCTGCACAATCACTCCTCCTTCATTAGAGTCCGCAAGGCGAACTAACCAACTCGCCAACTGGTGGACCTCCCAGGCTAACGGCCTTTGATATGCCTCTAAATGAGCCAAACTTCCCATAGATTTCCGGCTAAGAGCATCCGCCACGACATTGGCCTTTCCATGGTGATAGAGAATATCGATATCATAGTCCTTGAGTAACTCTAGCCATCTTCTCTGTCTTAGATTCAACTCCTTTTGTTTGAAAATATATTGAAGGCTCTTGTGGTCCGTAAATACATCCACGTAGACCCCATACAAATAATGTCGCCAAATCTTTAGTGCGAACACCGCTGCCGCAAGCTCTAAGTCGTGGGTTGGATAGTTCTGTTCATGATTCTTGAGTTGCCTAGAAGCGTAAGCTATAACCTTGTCGTGTTGCATTAACACACACCCAAGCCCGATCCTCGAAGCATCGCAATACACTACAAATCCCTCTATACCCTCTGGTAGGGTCAATACTGGCGCAGTAGTCAATCTTGATTTCAATTCCTTGAAGCTCCTTTCACAAGCATCAGACCACTGGAACTTAATTGCTTTCTGCGTCAATTTAGTCTACGGAGAGGGAAGTGTAGAAAATCCCTGCACAAATCTTCTATAGTACCCAGCAAAACCTAAGAAGCTGCAAATCTCTGTTGGAGTGGTACGTCTAGGCCAATTCCTTACTGCTGCAATCTTTTGAGTATCAACAATAATCCCTTCCCTGGAGATGACATCACCTAAGAACGTGACAGATTCAAGCCAAAATTCACATTTCAAAAATTTTGCATACAGTTGATGTTGCTGAAGAGTCTACAGAACTGCCCTGAGATGGTCAGTATGGCCCTCCCGACATCAGGAATACACAAGAATATCATCAATGAACACTATCACAAAGGAGTCTAGAAAAGGCTTGAAGACACGATTCATAAGATCCATGAAAGTTGCCGGGGCATTTGTTAGCCCAAAGGGCATCACCAGAAATTCAAAGTGCCCATACCGGGTCCTGAAAGCTATTTTTACAATATCCTGCTCTCTTATCTTCAATTGATGATACCCCGGACCGTAAGTCAATTTTTGAGAAACACTTAGCACCTTGCAATTGATCAAACAAATCATCTATCCTCGGTAGAGGGTATTTATTCTTGATTGTGACTTTGTTAAGTTGCCGGTAGTCAATACACATCTGTAGCGACTCATCTTTCTCCCTACAAACACGACCAGTGCACCCCATGACGACACACTTGGTCGGATGAAACCCTTCTCCAACAAATCCCTTAACTATTCCTTCAATTTTGCCGGTGCCATTCTATAAGGTGGAATTGATATAGGATGCATGCCTGACATCACGTCGATCCCAAAATCAATCTCCCTATCTGGTCGGATCCCAGGGAGCTCATCTGGAAAGACATCCAGAAATTCACTCACAACTGGCACAGGCTCAAGGCTAGGTGCCTTGGCATTGGTGTTTGTAACCCAAACTAAATGATAGATACACCACTTCTTGATCATCTTTGCGGCCTTAAGGTAAGAAATAAACCGACCTTTTGGCACTACATTATCTCCTTTCCATTCCACAACGGGCTCATTAGGAAATTCAAGCCTCATAGTTCTAGTCCGACAATCAAGTTTGGCAAAACATGAATAAAGCCAATCCATTCCCATTATTACATTAAAATCGACCATCCCCAATTCAATAAGATCGGCCATGGTATCCCTACCACGCACCGTAACAAAGCAACCTCTATAAACTCGACCAACCGTAATAGACTCACCAACCAGAGTAGACACCGAGAATGGCTTATGTAGCAGATCCGGTTATATCCCAAATTTCATAGCAACAAAAGGGGTAACATAGCACAAGGTAGAACCGGGGTTAATAAATGCATACACATCATGAGATTGGACGCCTGTAACAACATCTGGAGAAGCCTCTGCAATGTGGTGGCCACTCATAGCATAGAACCAGTTGGGTCCTCTCGAACTCTATGCACTACCCCTAGCTACACCACGCCCCGCGGGTGCTGGAGTAACTCGAGCTGGAGAGGGTGCTAAAGATATAGCAACTGCTGGACTGGATGGTTGTGTTGTGCCCCTACCCGCACCTTGGCGGGATAAACGTCAATGTCTCTGAATATAGCCGCTCATCCCACATCCATAGCATATGGTTAACTCCATGTAGCAAATCCCTGAGTGCATCATCCCGCACTTGGGGCACGGGGACCTCTGCTGCTGCTGGGATCTTCCTCCTGACCGACCCTGCTGGTGGGGTCCCCTACTACCTTGACTGGGTCTGAAACGACTCCATTGCTGCTGCTGGCTAGGCCCTGATGGTGGTGCACTGGCTGAACACTATGCAACAGACTGGGACGGCCCTGATGATCCTTCCCTGAAAGCTGATCTCCGCCCAGCTAGTGACTCTCCCATGTTACCAGTAGATCGGGCCTTGTTGTTACCCTCTCTCTCCATCCTGTTCTTCAGTTTATGGTTCTCTATGGCATGAAAAAATGCCACCATATTCCCATAATTCATGTCAGAATTCAAGGCAGTTGTAGAAGCCTCATTAATAGTCAAAGGATTAAGGCCTTGAACAAACCAACGCACCCTGGCCTCCATTGTGGGCAACATATGAATAGAATACTTGGACAGGCGGGAAAACTCCATGTGGTACTCACACACACTCCTACTACCTTGCTTCAGATTCTTAAACTCTGCTGCATGGGCTGCCCTTATCTCAGCAGGCAGGAAATGATCTACAAAGGCATCGGCAAACTCACTCCACCACGCCGGAGGGCTATCCCCCTCACGGGAATCTTCCCACAACTCAAACCACGAATAGGCCACCCCTTTCAGACGGTAGGCAACCAACTCTTCTCCCTCTATTTCAGTTGCAAGCATAACCCTAAGGGTCTTGTGCATCTCATCAATAAAATCCTGAGGGTCTTTTTCTGGATTTGCACCCGTAAACACTAGAGGGTCTAGCTGAAGAAATCTGTTCACCTTGGAACTGGTGGAATCCCCTTGCTGGCTAGATGAACTGGGTGCAACATTTGACCTCTAGACCTAAGAGGCCACAAGCTGAGTCAGCATCTGGATAGCTCCCCTATGATCCCCATCAGAAATACTCAGACCGAAAGCAGGGGCTGGAGGCGGGACAGGAATATCAATGGGAGGGATAGTAACACCCTCAGCAGATGTAGGAACCGGTGCAGGAGAACCAGGCAGTGTAGTAGTCGAGGAAATGTCCTCACCCCTCGGGTTCTCACCCGCACCATCAATTACGGAATTGACTACTGCTCCTGGGGTAGCATTGGCTCCTTGGCTAGTTCTAAATTTCTTCTTTGGTGCCATGTACTGAAAGTTGAGGGAATGCACTAGGTAGAGGGGGAATAGTTTCATAACAAGTTTTGCTGCAAGATCCAGAATATCAAGGAAGGGTGTTATTCCTAAATGCCCAAGTAGACTCCAACTTATAGATGTGGTCGACTACACACCGATAAGAAGGACTCTACTAGAAACAGCTCCGAGACATCCTAGGACACTTTAAAACCTTAGGCTCTGATACCAAGTTTGTCACGCCCAACCTCGGGAAGTGCAATCGGCGCTCAATCGAGTTAACCCAACTGAGCAAGCATTTTAGACACCTTCTACTTGACTTACTATGATTGAGAAACCATGCTTTTACTTAAATTAGACAGTAGGAAAGATCGTACATGAAACATTGCTAGTTCATTTTATATTACAATCCTCAAACCATAGTTAAGTTTCCAAAATTTCATACAATTGTAGTTTAGAGGAAACAAGAGTTTAGAAATTACAACATAGTCTGGTGACCCATCCAATACTCGTACAGATCCCACACAAAATGTCTGCGAAGCCTCTAGGGATACAAAAGACAGTTATGATAATGCCGGCAACAAGGCCCCGGCTATACCTCAAAAGTGGAAATTTATAACAAAAGGTGTACATCATAACCCCTGAAGGAAAAAGGGCTGGTCTCAACAAAACTTCTGAGATGAGGATGCTCCCCTACATGCGATTGGCACTGTCTGCAATGGAACCACCTACATCCATTCAAATGATGTAGCGCCCTCGGCAAAAAGGACGTTAGACATGGAATAGTACTTGTATGTACAACTAAAAACCATCTTATTAGAAAGAACAACCAAACAAGAATAAAGAAATTATAAGGACTAACAAAGATTCAAACAATCACCACATCATCAAATAAAATGGTTCACATAGCTTTCACATAATCTCCATAACTTTAGGTGGGGACATTTCATATTGTTGCATCATCATTAAAAATACCATGGGTTTCTTGTGCGGAGTCCGATCACGACCCGATCAGCTAGGTTGCCTCATTTAAGACATGTACGTCTTTCACAATTTCATTCTCACTTTTTCGTTTCATTATCAGCACAATACCACTATATGTGTAGCATAGCGTTCGATCTTGACACGATCGGCTAGGCCATCTTACCAAGACATGTTTTCTTTTTCCATTAATCATCTCATTTCAATCATTATTTAACATATATCAGTTCATAGGCACTTAGGCCACAATTATCACATCATACTCGGCACTAGGCCACATTTCATTATTCAAACTCTTTTCCCCCACGTTTCACATCAATTCCACTTTCAACAATAACCATGCAATTTGAGATAATAGGAACATACAAGAGCAATTCATGTTGTAAGCATAGAGATAATTTCACATAGTATGGTATAACAATCTCAATTTAAACTTGACTTCGAATCTAGGCATTTTAGCACATAGTTTACATTCTTCACACATTCTCAATTTACCAAGAATAGCATATTGTGCATATTGAAACACACCTTCCACATATAAACTTGCAACACCGTTTCACTTGAAATAACAAGTACTACATCTATAGATTTTCAGACTTACAACATTTATATGGATGCCATGGGAGCTCAATTTCTAAGAAGAATGGGGTTTTAGCCATACATACCCCAACATTTATATGGATGCCATGAGTGTGCATTATGATTTTTAAGATCCCTTTTTGTTTAGAGTTTCTATCATCCTACACCCCGTTTGTTACATTTTTAGTTCATAATATCCATATACCCTTTATTTCACATGCATGCAAGAAAATCCATCCTTATACCCATGAACCCACTAGTTAATTACGTATTCTAGTATGAATTTTGAAATCAAGGTTAGGGTACAAGTTCTTAACTCTCAAGATGAAGGCTTAGCAACAATACTTGATAATCTTCAAAAATTTGGGCAAGAATTTAATACTGACTTAGTGAGGATCATTTTCTCCCTCTAAAACCCTTTCTCTCACTCTAAAAGTAGTAGAAAATGGCACAAGAGAGTCTAATGAGGTGTTTTTAATGGAATGGGGTCGGGTTTTAAAAGTTAGAAAATAGGAGCCCCGACTCAATCTGCGGTCGCATATGCGATCGCATAACTGACATGCGGCCCGCAAAAGTAGCCCTGAGACTTGAGTGTATTGCCGAGGTATGTGACCAATATGCGGTCCGCATACCTGTTCTACGGTCGCATAATGCACCGCAGAACAGCCCTTCGCAAAAATCCCAAGGAGGTTATGCGACGACTATGCAGCCCGCATATCGATTATGCAATCGAATAACTGGCTGCACAATTGACCTCAAAATTAGCTAGCATACTAACTCACTCTGCGGTAGATATGCGGCCCGCATTACTATTATGCAGTCGCATAATGGGCCGGAGAAATGCGCTCTTTTAATGCACTACAAGAGTTCAGATTTTTGAGTAGAAATTTCATGGGGGCCTTACAAGAACAATCCCTACGACATAAGTATCATTATACCACCTTTCTTTTTCTTTGTAGTTTGAGTTTTGGAAGGAACTTCATAGTTAAAAATATGAGTACTTGCTGTATTTAAGCTTTTAAATCTCAAGTAAAGTTGATAAATTTGTTTCCTAATAGTTAGAACTCATGGGAAGGTGATCGAAAGCCGTGAGTTCCATTTATTCCACTTGCGGTAGGGTAGTGGGCAGGTCGCTCGTCGTTGCAATTTTAGGTTAATTGATAACTTGTTGATTGCGTGTATTATGGTATATTTGGATTTTTTTTATTGTATAAAAGGTCCCGAATTGTAGTTAGGCTATTTGGAGTTGCTGATTGTATTGTGTTGTATTCTCGCCTATAGTAGGCTTGAGTAATGAGTAAAATTAGGGGAAATGATGCCCGTTTTACTATAGATTAAGTTACTTTCATTATATAAACGAGAAAGTCATTTGTAGCTTTACAATAACTTCACTATCGTTATTGTAGATTAAGGTGCAGTGAGTGAGTTTAGCATTGTTATTGGACGGATGTCTATAAGGTATGTTAAGGTTATCCCTTCTTTTCTTTTAGGATGATCCATATGATACAATGAAATTAACAAACACACAACTTTCACAAATGGCTCTACTCTTAGAAGTGCTACGATTGCATGTGTTCTTGATTTCCCATATGTCTAATTATTATAGCGTCTGTTCATGGGTCTCAGAAATACATAAGTAATAAAGTTTATTTCGTGATATTAGCCGAAGGCATATAGATCTTATGACATCCTGAGAGATCTTATTAACTTACTTGTTATGCATTGCATTCATTTATACATGTACATTAACCCATGACTAGATGGTGTTATATACACGTATATTATATGTATATGGGGTATGGGGAAAGGTTACGGTGTTATATACACACCACCACCTGATCAGTTAGTATACATTGACGATTTCGCCCAGTAAGGCTGAGATGATATGATGGGATGCCCTCAGAGGCTTGATGATATTATGTACACATATACCTAGGAATGGTCTAACATTTATAAGCATATGCATGACATTACAAATTATTCATAATTCACAAAGCTACTCAAAATTACAGGTTGAGTCCTTTACTCCATGTTTATTTCATATCTTTTATATACTGGTTTTTATGCCTTATATACTCGGTACATTATTCATATCGATTCCTCTATTGCCTGGGGGCCTGCGTTTCGTGCCCACATGTGCAAGTAGACAGGCTAACAGTCCCGCTTCTTATGATCATTGCTCAAGGAGACTTGGTTTACTCCATTTGATCCGGAGCTGCTATTGGGTTTTGGTACGATATTTTTTATACATATATGGGTATCACAGGGCCTAGTCCTGTCTTTTATATAGTTGTACACTCTATAAGAGGTATGTAGACATTCATGTATAGTTTGATAGTGTGCGGCCTTGTCGGCTTCTATTTTTATATATAGTTATTCAAAGCAGCCTTATTGGCTCGCCCTACCGTATTCCGCTTATATATATATATATATCTGTGTGTGTGTGTGTGTCCTTTGGGAATGTTTCCTCAGGTATGTTATTCACGTGATTTAGCAGTTTATTGATAGATGTTATGAATGACCTACAACTATTTCATGTTTATATCTTAGACGTATGCTTAGGGGTGTTTCACAGGTAGGACTCAGGTACTCATCATGGCCCTTTAGTTTGGGTCGTGACAGTATATGTATATATGTAAATATATCAATGCTCAAGTCTGTTCCACAGTTAGAAGTGTACATTTTAAATTCTAGTACTATTATTCAGAGGACTTGTTGCCCTAGATTCCATGTTAAAAGGTTCCAAGAATAGACATCGGTACGCACGGGCCTTGGGGCGTCGTGTGCCGGTAGCACATCCCAAGGTTGGCGTGTGACATATGTGATATTGATATTTGATTAGTGCTTGGGGAAGGATCCACCCATCTGGAGTCTGGTATTCACAGTGAGTGCATGCACAAAGATATGTATGTGCTTTGGTTAGAGGTATTTGTGACAGGCACCCATACAGTGTTGAGTGTGATTGCATGTGTGATGGTGAGGGGAGTTTGTTCAAGGAACCGTGAGCGTGTTGAGTGTGAGTATACTTGATGACATCGCTATGTTGTTATTGACTTGACATGTATATTTGACATGTAGCCATAGAGATGTTTTTTCCTCATGCTAGATGGTAATATGGTGTTATTGATTTGACATGTATATTGCACATGTTGGCATATATATGTCAATTCCTCATGCCAGATGATAAATTAAATGTTTTACCTGTTGTTGTTAAGATAGAAATCACAGTTCTCTTGATAAATTCTTGTTTTAATTTCGGTGGTAATATTTGTGGTAAGATTTGGGACTTTGACGGTTATACTTGAAAATCATGTCTAATTTTCTGTATTTGTTAACGAGTTGAACAAGATATCTCTCAAGTTGTTCTCTTTTACCCCCATCATTATATCATGTGTTGTTATGGATTAATTGGTGTTGAACACTGTCCATTCTTCCAAGCACGTCACTACTTTCAGCCTAAGGTATGTTCGTTACTTATTGAGTACATAGGGCCGGTTGTACTCATACTACACTTCTGCACCTCGTGTGCAGATTTTGGAGTTGATGTTTTTGTTTATGGTTGGAGCTGGTATTGAAGATGCACTTGCTTTTTCGGACATAGCTACCACTTGTCCTTGGTAGTTTTAGATTTGTATTCTATT
Organism: Nicotiana sylvestris; assembly: GCF_000393655.2. NCBI lineage: Eukaryota > Viridiplantae > Streptophyta > Magnoliopsida > Solanales > Solanaceae > Nicotiana > Nicotiana sylvestris. The sequence continues at coordinate 122,570,993 of NC_091065.1, forward strand.
TATGTATATTCCAAATCTTATCATACCAACTTTGTAAATCTAAGTCCCAGTAGCTCGTTACTTGTACTACCGATTCTTAAGTTAATGTATAAAAATTTATTTATTGATCTCTTATTATTTTAATTTGAATTTTTTAATTGTTTCTTGGCTTACCTAGCGGATTGGGTTAGGAACCATCACAACATTTGGTGGATTTTTGATCATGACAGATAGGGAGGCTAAGAAGCCTTGTGGTCTTGAGGATTCAGTGGCTCCTACTTTGGGGCAAGTTCTGGCATGGCAAAGTCATATCAGTCGACCAGTTCAGTTTGCACTTCAGGTTACCCGTAGTGCTCCAGCTAGCCAAGGACCAGGAGTACTCATATCGGACAACCATCTTTCAGTGCACCTTCTGCACGGAGTTCCTACAACGATTATTCTAGTCGTATGTAGCAGACTCAATACTAGCAGCCACGCCCACCAAGGGGTTATTTTTAGTGTGGTGATACTAGGCATATCATGAGAGATTGCCCCAAACATCGGAGGAGTGGATCTCAGCAGGGTACTCAGGCCATGGTTTCTCTCTAGTTCCTACTTGACCTACATAGCCAACTAGTGGTGGAGGACAAGCGGGTATAGGATGTCCTATAGTGGGAGTCCAAGTTCATTGCTATGTTATCTCTAGTAGGATTGAGGTAGTCACATCATATGTAGTAACCACAACTATTGTTCCAGTATGTCATAGAGATGCATCGGTTTTATTTGATCTGGGTGCTTCTTATTCGTCTGTGTCATCCTATTTCGCTTTATATGTCTCGTGATTCTTTGGATACACCTTTTTATGTGTCTATTGTGGTGGGCCATGTCTATCATTCTTGTTTGGTCATTATTGGGGGCTACAATACTAGGGTTGACCTTTTGTTACTTAATTTTATGGATTTCGATGTGATTTTGGATATGGTTTGGATATTTCTATATCATGTTATCCTTGATTGTCATGTTAAGACCATGACGTTGGCTATGCTAGGGTTGCCAAGGTTGGAGTGGAGAGGTTCCTTGGGTCATGATCCTAGTAGGGTGGTCTCTTTTCTAAAGGCATAGTGGATGGTTGAGAAGGGGTGCTTGGTGTACCTAGCCTTTGTTTGAGATGTCAGTTTTGATACTCCTATGGTTGACTCAATTCCCATAGTAAGAGATTTTCTATATGTGTTTCCTATAGACCTACTAAGCATGTCACCCAATAGGTATATTGATTTTGGTATTGATTTGGTGTCGGGCACTCAACCCCTATCTATTCAAATGTACCACATGGCTTTAGACGAGTTGAAAAGAACTAAAGGAACAACTTTAGGATCTTCTAGATAAAGGTTTCATCTAAGCGTGTCTTTCCCCTTGGGGTGTTCAAGTTCTATTTGTGAAGAAGAAAAATGGTTCCATCATAATGTGCATTGACTATAGGAAACTGAACAAGGTTACTATCAAGAACAAGTATACACTACAGTGTATTAATTATTTATCTCATCAGCTTTAGAGTGCTAGGGTATTCTCGAAAATTGACTTGAGGTCAGGGTACCATCAATTGAAGATCAGGGCTTCTAATATTCTTAAGAAGGTTTTCAAGACCTATTTTGGGCATTATGAGTTTTTGACGATGTCTTTTGGGTTGACCAATTCCGTAGCAGCTTTCATTCATTTGGTGAACAACGTGTTTAAGCCTTATCTTGATTCCTTCGTTATTGTGTTTTTTAATGATATATTGGTGAATTCTTATAGTTGGGAGGATAATGAGAAGCACTTGAGGATCATGCTCCATACTTTTAGGGAGAAGAAGCTATATTCGATGTTCTTTAAGTACGAGTTTTGGTTAGACTCAATTGCATTCTTTGGTTATATTGTGTCCAATGAAGGGATTAAGGTGGATTCTAATAAGATTAAGGTAGTTCAAAATTGGCCCGAACAATCTACCGCACTAAGATCAAAAGTTTCCTTGGGTTGGTTGGATATTATCATCGCTTTATGGAGGGGTTTTCTTCTATAGCAGCGCTATTGACTAAGTTGACGCAGAAAGGTATCCAATTCAGGTGGTCTGATGAGTGTTAGCAGAGCTTTCATTAGCTCAAGACTGCTTTGACTACAACTCCAGTTCTGGTTTTGCCTTTAGAATCGGGTTCATATACAGTTTACTGTGATGCATCTCGTGTTACATCACGCATTTTCGTACGTTAAAGCATTGTGTTCAGTTAATCGGCATAGACTTGGGGATGAGGTTATCTTGAGATTTACGTATTTATGCTATTTATAACAATCAATAAATAAGTGTCATGAAGGATTAAGGGTACACGAATTAAAGAAAATGAGTTTCGTTGAAAGTGACCAATTTGGGATAAAATACGGGTTGAGCGATAATACCCGATAATTATGAACTAGTACCATGCAAGGTACCATATGACCACGGTAGTATGATGTATAAAGTATATTAAAAATAAGTATTATTTTAAGTAGTTGAGATAGTTCTTAATTATGCAGGGAATTGGTTAATTATCGGGTAACGGGACACTACCTAATTAATTAATGAATTATTTAATAAGATCAACCCCCTCCCCCCAAAATAACGTGATATCCATGCAACTTGCAAACAATGACTCTTGTCATTTTTGGATTAGGTGGCATAATATGTCACATTTCACTCCTTTTTAAAGATCTTACATATTAACTAAAGACTAACCCATTAGATTCATAATGATCCTTACATAAAAGCTCCCTCAACCAAAACCCAAACATTAGCCATTTTTAGAGAATATCCTTCAACCAAAAGATCCTAAAACATTTGCTTTGCACTTCAAATGTGAGCTTATTTCAAATGTGATATTCTTTCTTTATCTTAGATATATAAATGCTGACAAAGAATTCCAACAACCTGCAAACCTTACAATTTGAACATTAGCTATAAATTAACAAGTTAAGGAGCACTATAGGACGTTAGCTATTTTTAAGGTTTTCAACAAAAAAGTGGATTCTTGCAACTAAAGGAAATCCAACGAGAATTGTTAGTAACGTAAAATTTTGCGGTTCTAAAGGTGTATGGTGCAACCTTTTCCAAGAACATCATACGGATTTTTTCCTACTCCAGGTATGTTACGGCTATCCCTTCTTTCTTTTTGGCATGATCCAAGTATATAGAAGAAACGAGCAAACGCATAATTTTCATAAATGACTATATTCATAGAAATACTAGGAGTCTCTGTGTTCTTGATTCTCCATGTGACATATTATTGTATCTTTTATTCATGGTTCTCAAAATAATACGCAGTTGATAAAGTTTATCCGAAAAGAATATTGAGATTTTTAACATATTTTCATGCTTTCTATTTATTTATGCATGTACATTCACCCATGACTAGACGACGTTATATACACATATTTATATGTATATATTTATGTATATGGGATATGGAAAAAAAGTTACGGCGTTATATACGCACCACCACCTGATCAGTTGGTATATATTGATGATGTTGCCCACAATTGCCGAGATGATATGATGGGATGCCGTCAGACGCTTGATGATATTATGTACACCTATGCCTATGCATGACATGACATTTATATGCACGTGCATGAAATTATAAATGTTTCAGAATTTACAAAGCTATTCAGATTTACAAATGGATTTCTTTATTCCATGTTCCATCTAGGTCTCTGACGTACTGATTTTCATGCCTTACATACTTAGTACATTTTTCGTACTGACTCCATATTTTATGGGGACTGCGTTTCATGCCCGCAGGTGCAGGTAAGCAAGCTAACGATCCCCCTTCTTAAGATCCTTGATCAGCGAGAGTAGGCGTGTTCCACTTGATCTAGAGCTGCTTTTGATTTTGGTATGATATACTTGTATATATATGGGTATTACGTGGCTCAGTCCCGTCTTTGTACAATTGTATTTCTATTAGAGGCTTGTAGACAGTATGTCTAGTTGGATAGTATGTAGCCTTGGCGGCTTCCAGTTTTGAGATGTATAGTTGTATATAGCAGCCTTGTCGACTCGCCCTATGTATGTTACACGTATATATATGTATGCCTTTTGGGCAAATTTCCTTCATGTATATTATTCTCGTAATTTAGCAGATGTTATTTAGGTTTATATATTAGACGCATGCTTCGTGGTATTTGACAGGTAGGACTTGGGCACCCGTCACGGCCCATCGGATGGTCATAACAAAAGTGGTATTAAAGCATTTCTATCCTAGGATTGTCTACAGACCATGTCTAGTAGAGTTTTGTTTATGGATGTGTTGTGTACCACACTTATAGCCAGGAGGCTACAGGACATATAGGATGTTATCCTCTCTTTTTATCTTAGATGGTGTGATATAAGAAATCATGTTCCTAACGATATGTTACGTTTTTAGCGATACCTCTGAAGTATACAACCGCTAGCACGGGTCGGAAGGCTACAAAAGTGTTAGAAAGAGATATAAGATACACTATGGAGTCAGACCCATCAGAGATCTTGGGTTCTATTGAGGAGAATCTATCTGAGGATCCATATGTGTCATTCGTTCGAGCTGTTTCGACCATTCCGGCAGTAGATGGGGTGAGAGAAGTTCTGACCTTACCAAGGCCCTTAGTTTCATTATCACAGCCCGTTGATCAGGGTATGAGGGGAGTTGTGCATGTATTGGGACAGCCGGGTTTCCCTCAGACTCAAAACTATGTCAGGGTATTTGGGGAGACCAGCTCTTCTGAAGTTCCAAATAGTCCACAGTCGTGGGAGTTCATCAATCAAGGTTCGTCGGTGTATGTTATGAGATACGCAGAGGAAGAAGATAGTATTCAGGCCAAGAGGAGTAAGGTAACTGATAAGCACATGAAGCTTCTACTTCGAAGTGTGTCCGATTGAGGCACTCATATCGGACGAGGCAAGGACCCTCTACTCTAGACTTCCTCCAGATGTCAGCTTTTAGTTGGTGAGCTCCACTTCTTCTGGGAATTTTAAAAATTCACGGTTCGGCATGTGTTAGGTTGTTTTATAAGGACATAGGGAGCTCTGTCCTGACTTGTATATATACTATGGTCATGTTTACTTAGAGGTTTTGCAGACAATATCATGTATATATTTTTGGGTATGACATGTCTGCGGCCTGGTCGACCCCTAGGTATATAAATATTTTTCTAAGTTAGTTGTGCAAGTTATGTTTTAATATTGTTACCTATATATATAAATGTGGCATGAAATGGCCCGTGATAGATTTGATAATAAAGAAGGATAAGGGACGTGGTGTTCGGTTGGGTAGAACTTAATATTATAATGGGTATGGATTGGTTGGCCTTTTGTTATGCTAACATCGAGTGTAGATCATAGATGGTTTGATTTCAGTTCCCAGAAGGGTCTGTTTTAGAATGGAAAGGTAATACGGCATCGCTAAGAGGTAAATATATCTCCTATCTCAAGGCAAGGAAGATGATCATAAAGGACTATATTTATCACTCAGTTCGGGTTTGGGATATGGAAGTAGAGTTACCAACCATTCAGTCCTTCCCGGTGGCTAATGAGTTTCCCAATGTTTTCCCCGATGAACTTTAGGGTCTTTCGCCAGAGCAAGAAATTGAGTTGTTATTTACCTACTACCAGATACAGATCCAATATTATTCCTCTTTATAGAATGTCCCCCGCATACCTAAAAGAGTTAAAGGAACAGCTCAAGGATTTTCTTGAAAAAGGCTTTATCAGGCCTAGTACATCACCATGGGGAGCTCCTGTGTTATTTGTAAGGAAGAAAGATGATTCCTTACGCATATGTATTGATTATAGACAATAGAATAAGGTGACGATCAAGAATAAGTACCCTGCTTCCGAGGATTGATGATTTATTTGATCAGTTGCAAGGTGCCAAATGTGTTGCGAAGATAGACTTAAGGTTTGGGTACCATCAAGTAAGGGTTAAGGAGGAAGATATCTCGAAGATAGCATTCCGGACCAGATATGAGAACTTCAAGTTCCGTGTTATGTCGTTCGGATTTACCAATGACCAGCAGTATTCATGGATTTGATGAACTGTGTGTTCAGGATATTTTTTGATCTATTCGTAATGGTATTTATCGACGATATATATTGGTATATTCTCATTCAGAGGCGGAGCATGTGGATCAATTGTGTACGGTGCTCAGAGTTCTACAAAAAAGGGAAGTTGGATGCAAAATTCTCTAAATATGAATTCTGGTTGAACTAGGTAACTTTCCTTGGGAATATCATTTCGGGTGAAGGCATCCGGGTGGATACACGAAAGATTGAGGCAATGAAGACTTGGCCTAGACCCACAATACTGACGGAGGTTTGTAGCTTCTCTATTTGGTAGGTTATTACAAGAAACTTGTAACGTAATTTTCTTTTCTTTTAGCACCTTTGACCAAAGTTGTATGTGGTGTCTCGCTTGATGATCCAGAATAACATAAGGAAATCTATGGTTCAAGTAAGTTGAAGTAATGTAGCGAAAAAGTATAAGTAGATATGTGTAGGTCACAAGCTAAAGTATGGTAGAGCAGCAAAGTTTTAGGAAGACACGAGGAAAGATAAGAAAATATGAGTGAAAATATGATGATAATGGATAAGTCCTTAGGGTTAAGCTCATAAGAGATATGATAGTTTCTCTAAGTTATAGAAGGCTCAGTATAGCCTGAATGAACCTAAATGAGTCTAAGACTAGTAACATTTAGAATAGATGAAATCCTGCCATGGTATTGGAAAAAGGGCGTAATTGTGATAGATAAAGGATAAAGTTTGGACCTTCGAAGAAGGGAATTTTATGAAATGTGAAAAATTAGAATACCCATGTAAGTTAACTTAGAAGGGAGACAAGTTTTAATGGACTGATTCTTGCGAACGGAGTTCCTAGGCATTGAAGGGCAGATTAACTTTAGCACCAGTTTGAATGCTCCTAGAAGGGACCGATGGTTATGTTATCTATTATGATGCCTCGGGCGTTGGGTTGGGTTGTGTACTAATGCAGCATGGTAAGGTTATAGCTTATTCTTCTAGACAACTAAGAAAGCACGAGAAGAACTACCCGACCCATAATTTAGAGTTAGCTGCGGTGATCTATGCCCTAAAGATGTGGAGGCACTACTTGTAAGGCTTTCATGTTGATATAAATATGGATCATAAGAGCCTCAAGTATATCTTCAAGCAAAAGGAATTGAATTTACGTCAATGGAGATGGTTGGAGCTACTTAAAGATTATGACTCTGATATTTTATACCATCCGGGGAAGGCGAACGTAGTAGCTGATGCCCTCAGCCGTAGATCTATGGGTAGCCCGTTATATTTACAGACAAAAAAGAGGAGAATAGCCTATGTGGTTCATTATCTAGCTAGTCTCGGAGTTTGGTTATTGAACTCAGGTGATATTGGAATTATTATTCAGGATACGGCAACATCCGCTTTAGTAACTGAAGAAAAGGAATGCCAGTACGAGGATCCTATGTTAGTCATTATAGGGATACCACCCCTCAGAAGGAGAAGACACCCTTTGAGATTACATAAGATGGGGTCCTTAGATATCGAGAACGATTTTGTGTCCCTAATGTTGTAGGGATGCATCAGCAGGTTATGGGACAAAACTCACTATTCTCATTATTCTATCCATCCAAGAACGACAAAGATGTATCATGATATCAGGGAAGTATAATGGTGGGACAGAATTAAAAAGGATATAGTGGAGTTTGTTGCTCAGTGTCCTAACTGTCAGCAGGTTAAGATTGAGCATCAAAAACTCGGTGGATTATTGAAGGCTATAGAGATTCCGACTTGGAAATCGGAAGTAATCAATAAGGATTTCATCGTAGGCTTACCTCGTACCCAACACAAGTTCGATTTGATACAGGTGATTGTTGATAGGCTTACAAAGTCAACCCATTTTCTGCCTGTTATGACTACATATTCCGCAGAGGATTATGGAAGGCTTTATATTAAGGAGATGGTACGACTGCATGGCATCCCTATATCTATTATCTCGGATAGAGGAGCTCAATTTACAGCTAACTTCTGAAGGTTCTTCCAAAAAGGATTAGGGACTCAGGTAAGTCTTAGTACAATATTTCATTCCCAGACAGACGGACAAGCTGAGCATAATATTCAGACACTTGAGGATATGTTACAAGCTTGTGTGATAGACTTTAAGGGTAGTTGGGATGATCATTTGCTGCTTATTGAGTATGCATATAATAATAGCTATCATTCCAGTATTCAGATTGCTCCATACAAAGCTCCTTACGGACGGAAGTGTAGATCGCCTCTAGGGTGGTTTGATGTTCGGAAAACTATGTTAGTGGGACCAAATAATTGTACCGCAGGAAATCGAGAAAATCAAGGTTATATAGGAAAGGCTATTAGCAGCTCAAAGCCGTCAGAAGTCTTATGCGGATAATCGATGGCGAGACTTGAAATTTTAGGTTGACGACTGGGTATTCCTAAAGGTATCACCGACAAAGTTGTCATGAGTTTCGGAAATAAAGGAAAACTTAGCCCATAATATATTGGGCCATATAGGATCATACGCAAGATAGGCCAAGTAGCATATGAGTTAGACTTGCCTTCGGACTTGGAGTTTGTACATCCAATCTTTCATGCGTCTATGCTCTGTTAATGTATCGGAAACCCTCCAGAATCGTGTCAGTTGACGACGTTCAGGTCATATAGTAGCTATCTCATAAAGAAACTCCCATTGCTATATTAGACAGATAGGTTCGGAGATCGAAAACTAAAGATGTAGCTTCGGTAAAAGTACTTTGGAGAAACAACAATGTGGAAGAAACGACTTGGATGGCCGAGGAAGACATGAAGTCTAAATATCCCTATTTATTTCATCCTCCATAAAAGAGTCCGACTGAGATGTCATAACCTCGTGTATGGACTCTGCTGTCAGTTATTGTCGTTGGTCGTGTGAGGCCATTATCGTTATTGAGGATTGTGGTCCTATGTGGCGTTGAATTATTTTCTACAGAAAGAGTTGGTAGTAATATTGTTACAAAGGTGACTCTACCAAGGTTATGTAGATCTCGAAGAGTTAAACATTCGAGGATGTATGTTTCTAAGGTGGGAAGGATGTTACATCTCGCGTTTTCGTATGTTAATGCTTCGTGTTCAGTTAACTGGCATAGACTCGGGGATGAGGTTATCTTGAGATTTACGTATTTACGCTATTTACACCAAGTGATAAATAAATGTCATGAAGGATTAACAGTACACGAATTAAAGAAAACGAGTTTCGTTGAAAGTGACCAATTTGGGATAAAATAAAGGTCGAGCGATAATACCTGATAATTACGAACTAGTACCATGCAAGGTATCGTATGACCACGGTAGTATGATGTATAAAGTATATTAAAAATAAGTAGTACTTTACATATTTGTGATAATTCTTAATCATACTGGTAATTGGTTAATTATCGGGTAACGGAACACTACCTAATTAATTAATAAATTATTTAATAATATCAACCCACCCACCCACCCACCCCCAAAAAAATAACGTGGTAGCTATGCCACTTGCAAATAATGACTCTTAGTCATTTTTGCATTAGGTGGCATAATATGTAGCATTTCACTCCTTTTTAAACATCTTACATATTAACTAAAGACTAACCCATTTGATTGATAATGATCCTTACATAAAAGCTCCCTTCAACCAAAACCCAAACATTAGCCATTTTTACAGAATATCATTCAACCAAAAGATCCTAAAACATTAGCTTTGCACTTCAAATGTGACCTTATTTCAAATGTGATCTTGTTTCTTTACCTTAGATACATAAATCCTTACAAAATATTCCTACAACCTGCAAGCCTTACAATTTGAAACATTAGCTATAAATTGACAAGTTAAGGAGCACTATAGGACGTTAGCTATTTTTAAGGTTTTCAACAAAAACGTAGATTCTTGCAACTAAAGGAAATCCAACGAGAACTGTTAGCAATGTAACATTTTGTGGTTCTAAAGATGTACAGTGCAACCTTTTCCAAGAACATCATACGGATTTTTCCTTACTCCAGGTATGTTAAGGCTATCCCTTCTTTCTTTTTGGCATGATCCAAGTTATACAGATGAAACGAGCAAACGTACAGTTTTCATAAACGACTCTATTCATAGAAATACTAGGGCTCTCTATGTTCTTGATTCCCCACATGACATATTATTGTATTTTTTGTTCATGTGTCTCAAAATAATACGCAGTTGATAATGTTTATCAGAAAAGAATATTGAGATTTTTAACATATGTTCATGCACTTTATTCATTTATGCATGTACATTGACCCCTGATCAGACAGTGTTATATATGCATATTTATACGTATATATTTATGTATATGGGATATGGGAAAAAGGTTACTACATTATATACGCACCACCACCTGATCAGTTGGTATATGTTGATGATGTTGCCCACAGTTGCCGAGACATTATGATGGGATGCCCTCAAAGGCTTGATGATATTATGTACACCTATGCCTATGCATGACATGATATTTATATGCACGTGCATCCCATTATAAATGTTTCAGAATTTACAAAGTTATTCAGATTTTAGATGGATTTCTTTATTCCATGTTCCATCTATGTTTTTACATACAGATTTTCATGCCTTAGATACCTAGTACATTTTTCATACTGACTCCCTATTTCATGGGGTCTGCATTTCATGCCCGCAGGTGCAGGTAAGCAAGCTGACGACCCCCCTTCTTAGGATCCTTGATCAGCGAGAGTAGGCGTGTTCCACTTGATTCGGAGCTGATTTTGACTTTGGTATGATATACTTGCATATATATGGGTATGACGTGGCTCAGTCCCGTCTTTGTACAGTTGTATTTCTATTAGAGGTCTGTAGACAGTATGTTTAGTTGGATAGTATGTGGCCTTGCAGGCTTCCAGTTTTAAGATGTATAATTGTCTATAGCAGCCTTGTCGGCTCGCCCTATGTATGTTGCATGTATATATATGTATGCCTTTTGGGCATATTTGCTTCATGTACATTATTCTCATAATTTAGCAGATATTATTTAGGTTTATATCTTAGACGAATGCTTAGGAGTGTTTTACAGGTAGGACTCGAGCACCTATCACGGCCTATCGGATGGGTCATGACATCTCGGGTTGGCATTAGGTGTGCGTTGATGCAGGATAATAGGGTGATTCCTTATGCTTCACGTTAGTTGAGTCCTTATGAGAAGAACTACCTAGTTCACAATTTGGAATTAGCTGCCATTGTTCACACACTCAAGATTTGAACGCGTTATCTTTATGGCGTGTCTTATGAAGTGTACGAGGATCACTAGAGTCTTCAACACCTATTCAAAAAAAGGATCTGAACATGAGGCAATAGAGATGGTTAGAGCTACTAAAAGACTATGACATTTCCATTCTTTATCATCCTAGGAAGCCAGTATGGTGGTCGATGCCTTGAGTATGAAGGCAGAGAGTATGGGGAGTCTTTCTTTTATTTCAGCTAGGGAGAGACTGTTAGCTTTGGATATTTAGGATTTTGGCCAACATTTTTGCGAGGTTGGAAATTTGGCAGTCTAGAAGCATTCTTGCTTTTGTTGTATCATGGTCATCCTTGTTTGAGCGCATCAATGCGTGTTAGTATAATGATCCCTATTTGCTTTTCCTTAGGGACATGGTGCAACACAGTGATGCTAAGGAGGTGAGTATTGGTGATGATGGAGTCTTGAGGCTTCAGGGATAGATTTGTGTACCCAATTTGGATGTGTTGCGGGAGAAGATTCTTAAGGAGGCCCATAATTTGCGGTATTCCATTCATTTGGATACCTCGAAGATGTACAGTGGATTTGAATAAACATTATTGGTGGCGGAGGATGAATAAAGACATTGTTTAGTATGTTACGTGGTGTTTGAACAATCAATGGGTTAAGTAGGAGCATCAGAGATCGGGTGGTTTGTTCCAGAGGCTAGATATACCGGAGTAGAAGTGGGAGCGCATCACAATGGATTTTGTAGTTGGGCTGCCACAGACCTAAAGGAGACTTGATGTTGTGTGAGTTATTATGGACAAACTGACCAAGTCTGCAAACTTCCTTCCAGTCATGACTACCTACACATTAGAGTAGTTGGCTCAGATTTATTTTATAAAATGGTTGCCTGCACAGTGTGCTCGTGTCTATTATCTCATTTTACATCAAATTTATGGAGAGTCGTACAGTGTGAGTTGGGCACACAGGCCGAGCTCAGTACAACATTTCATCCATGTACAGACGGGCAGTCCGAGCGTACTATTCATGTTAAACCCCATATTTCATACTTAAGAGTGCGTCATAAGTCAATTGATGTAAGCTCAGAAATGAAATCTGTTTACCATGAAAAAATGGTAATAACAATTAAATTTTATTATGGGACTCTAAAAATAGGTGGTCTATTTTTATGCTAGTTGTTAAGCAGACGATGCTATGTGTGATACTTAGAAACAAAATAAGAGTAAGGAACAAGGTGATAATCAAACTGATAGGTTAACAATCGGGGCTTCGAGCTTTATCGATTCTGGGGCCTCAAGGTCGATTCCAGAGTTCAACTGGGAGCTATTGAGGGGGACCGAAGTATGGCTAACAGTTATAACAAAATCAACGAAGGCTCTTTATGGCCAATGATAAGCAATAAGTGATGAACAACAATGAAGATAACAAATGAAAGCAATAATATCAAGAGAATATATTAGAGAGCAAAGAGAATGTTCTTGTATATTTTGTGTCGAGCAACTGAAGCAACATGCCTCTACAAAATGGCAAGGACTACCTTTTTATAGAAAAAGGGGAATCCCAACATAGTACAAACACATTTATTACAAAGAAAAGGGGATGGGACAACTAGCTGACCTCTTGGGTTTGCACCAAGACAACTAGCAGACTAGCCTGACAGACTTTATCGGTTTTGCACCTCTTGGGAACTCCCTTCTTTCCCAATGTAGCAATTTGTCTACATTGCCCCGAGGCCAAGCCTCGACAGCCCTCGAAGGCAAAACTCAACCCCAGTCTCAAGCCCTGGGAAGTATGTTCGCAGGGCATCATAATGACGAGGAAATTGGTCCCTCCAATTTCACCGTGCACAGATAGTCTCCGCGTTTATTAGAGTGAAAGTGATAAGAAAAGACTTTGAACCTTTGCCCCCTCCGATATTCTTGTAACGACGGCAGTCACAAGGTGCCAAAAGATAGTGCACACGCAGCTCACTCCGATATCCGTATTGATTATGGCAGTTAGCTGCCCCTTGGCCTCCTTCAACGCTTGCGCGGGGCTTCTATAAATACTCCCCTTCTTGTTATTTTCCCACTCACTACATTTCGAAAAGACAAAAAGGTTCCTCCTTCCTTTACCCTTGTTCTTTCATAGGGATGTGACTCCCCTTTTTCTTCCGGAAATTTTCTGGTAATGGCGAAAACATTCGCCTCTGTTTCTCAGGAGAATGTGGCCTCATCCTCTTCTCTTTTATCTCAAGGTGAAGTGGCAATGCCTCCTCGTGCTGAGGAATGTGTTCCAGGATTTTTCGTAATGGCTTCTGATTTTATGGTCGAGAGGCCTTCTTCGAAGCTAGGGCGCAGTGAGCCCGTGACTTAGTATATTAGCTTGATAACAGAAGTCGGAAGAGTAAAAGCTAATTGTCATTGGGGGATGTGGTAGTTGTGGAGATCCCTGATTGGGAGAAGGAAATTACAACATACAAAACCGGTTTCCTCAGCCTGTATACTTATCCATTTACTCTAGGGCCGGTAGGGTCATCTATCACACCCCAAGCCTGGGGGCGAGACCGGCACCTAGTGCCTCATCTATCTTTGTATACCACTTGTGACTAAGAGACTCTGAACATGTAATGTCATACTTTTGCTATGGGCCACATTACAAGATAATGTGCGATGCAAATTATAAAACTAAATGGAGACTAACGCTGATTGATGTCAACATGAAGCTAGGCCGGCAAGGCCGTCATAAACTGAAAAGCCAACAAAATATACGTACAAGGCCTACAAGCCCAACATACTTCACTAATCGACAGGATATGTCTACAAGCCTCTACTGATAGATGTACTGAGATCGGAACAGGGCCCCGACCTACCAATAACCTATCTACATATATACATAAGATATACACCACACTTCTAGACCCGACAACTCTAAAAGAAGGGGAGCATACTGATAAAGCTGAACTCGGAAAACACCTACTGAGGAGGTCTACCCGTTTGTCTGTGTGAACCTGCACACATGAAATACAGCGCCCCCAGAAAGGGACGTCAATATGAAATAATGTACAGAGTATTTAAGGCAATATGCTGAAGCTGAAACTGAACTGATTATATAATAACTGAAACACATAGGGAGTCAAGAAAAATCCGAAGATATGTTCATCTACTGATACTGACTAAACTCTCATAATATAGTGAGTAAAATAGATGTCCGGCCCTATATATATATATATATAACTGCTCTTTTGTAGTAGGCTCACTCATAGGCGCTAGGCCATACTAGGCTCTGTATCTTGACCAACTAGGCTCGCTCATACGCGCTCGGCCAGATTAGGCTCGGTATATATCTTACCATCTGATCAGAGGTTGCCCAATAGAGGCCTGCCCATCGATTATAGCTCGATGGTAATGAAAATACTTTTAATAATATATATATGTAAACTCTCTACTCTTTTGACCGGAAGAAGAAAATACTCAACTGAATATGCAGTCCCGATAAGAATAATATTGTAACTTACAAAAATAGAAAAATATATGTAATTTGCGAGACTAGCAAAATATACGTAAATTCCGGGATACAAATTTTTCTTTATGCCTCTTTATCAATTTGTGTAATTACGATATCATGCTAAAATGAAGGAAAAGCTTAGTCTTAACATACCTGGAGTAGGAACAAATCTATATAATTATCCCGTTAGAAACCTTCGTGGATTGAATTTATAACCCAAAAATCGGATTTAAGTATCTGCGCTTTGGATTTGAATGAATGGATTCTGTTCTATTTCTTCAACGTTTTTCTTAATGACCAAGTGTCTTTGAAACCTTTCAAAAAATCAGACTTTTTACATCAAGGTGATTTCTAATCTTTTGTTCAAAAGAATGGAATCCAAAACTCTGATGTCTTTACTTAAAACTTTTCACGTTCTCTTGTCTTTTGGATAAGACTTTACAAGTCTTTTTTTAAGACTTATTTTCAAGAAACCTATACATAAATCATCCTTCCAAATTATTGGCCTTGTGCCACGTGGGAGGGTGATAGAATTTATAATTTTTATCCACTTATTAGTTAATTGGGTAATGTCTTGCTACCCTGTAATTAATCAATTACCCGCATAATTTAAAAATTGCCCCAAATTACTTAAAATTCTATTTATTTCTAAAAATATTTCATATATATTTTATATATTATACTACCATGGTCACATGGTACCTTGCATGGTACTAGTTCATAATCATTAGATATTGTCGCTTGACCCGTATTTTATTCCAAATTGTCCACTTTCAACAAAACTCGTTTTCTTTAATCCGGGTACCCCTTTATCCTTCATGACACTTATTTATCGCTTGTTATAAATAGTGTAAATATACTAACGGCAAGATTATCTCACCCCCGATTCTACGTTAATTAACTGAAGATGAAATTTTAACGTACGAAAAACGCGAGATGTAACATCCTTCCCCCTTAAAACATTCGTCCTCAAATATCTATTCTAATACTTTGGGAAAATCTTTGCCGGAGCCTCTTTCGTATATTACACTAAAACCATCCTGTACGCATCCAGAAAACTTACTATACATGCAACACATGGTCAATGTCTATAACTATCAATACTTGGCTCCACACAACTGTCCATTTTGTATCCACACAACTGTCCTCAAATATCCACCTTCTTACTTTTCCATAAAACCTTCACGGATGCTATCTCCTTATTTTGTAGCTTGCGGATTTGTCGGTCTAGGATGGCAACCGGAATTTCCTCGTATGACAAATCCTCTATAATCTGTACATCATCTGTGGGCACTACTTGGGTAGGATTGCCAATGCACTTTCGTAACATAGATACGTAAAAAATCGGATGAACAGACTCCAATTCCGAAGGCAATTCTAACTCAGAAGCTACTTGTCCCACTCTCTGAATGACCCTATAAGGCCCAATATACCATGGGCTAAGCTTGCCTTTCTTGCCAAATCTCATCACACCTTTCATAGGTGACACCTTTAAAAATACCCAGTCATTAACCCTGAACTTTAAATCTCATCGTCGCACGTTAGAATATGACTTCTGATGACTCTGAGCTGTCAACAGTCGCTCCCGTATAAGCTCTACTTTTTCTTTGGCCTGCTGAACCTGGTCTGGCTCATATAACCCAGATTCTCCAACATCAAACCACCCTATGGGAGATCTGCACCTACGCCCATACAAAGACTCCTATGGAGCTATTTGGATACTGGAATGGTAACTGTTATTATATGAAAACTCGATAAGAGGTAGATGTTCATCCAACTTCTTTTAAAATCCAGCACACCCGCTCGTAACATATCCTCGAGCATCTAAATTGTGTACTCGGCTTGTCCATCTGTTTGTGGATGAAAAGTTGTGCTGAGATTCACTTGAGTTCCTAGACCTTTCTGAAATGACCTCCAAAAGTGTTCTGTAAACTGGGCCCCACAATCAGATATAATAGATACAGGTACTCCGTGTAGTCGCACTATTTCTTTTATATATAACTTTGTATAATCTTTTGCTATATATGTAGATTTGACCGGTAGTAAATGAGCTGATTTCATGAGCCTATCGATTATCACCCATATGGAATCGAACTTACGTTGATAATGAGGTAAACCCATGATAAAGTCCATGTTTATCGCCTCCCATTTCCATGTCGGGATCTCTATTGTCTGCATTAGCCCTCTTGGCTTTTGGTGCTCTATTTTCACATGCTGGCAACTAGGGCATTAAGCGACATACTCAACAATGTTCTTCTTCATATCACTCCACCAATACACATCCTTAATGTCATTATACATCTTTGTCAACCTAGGGTGAATGGAATACCATGAATAATGTGCCTCTGACATAATCCTCTCTCGTAGACCTGCTACATCTGGAACACATAAATGAGTATCTAAGAACCCCATCTCCTTTTAGTTCTAACAACGGCTTCATCTGTTGGGGGACCCGCTCTCTCAATTCGATTAACTCTGGGTCCTCGTACTGCCTCTCCTTTACTTCAGCTATGAGAGATGATTTTGTAGTATTTAGGAGTGCAACTCCTCCATTACCAGAGTCAACTAACTGAACCCCCAAACTAGCCAATTAATGAATCTCTCTAGTTAATTGTCTTTTTCGGGCTTTACATGTGCTAAGCTACCCATAGATCGGCTAATTAAGGCATCTGCTACAACATTAGCTCTCCATGTATGGTAGAGAATGTTAACAACGTAGTCTTTTAATAACTCAAGCCATCTCCTCTGTCGCAAATTCAACTCTTTTTGCTTGAAAATATATTGAGGGCTTTTATGATCTATGAACACATCAACATGAGCACCATATAAATAATGCCGCCATATCTTAAGTGCATGGAAAACCGTAGCTAATTTGAGGTCTTGGGTCAGATAATTCCGCTCATTCTTCTTTAACTGCCATGAAGCATACGCAATTACTTTCCCATGTTGCATCAGGACACATCCTAACCCGACACCTGAGGCATAACAATACATGGCATAACCATATGGACCTTCTGGAAGTGCTAGAACTAGCACCGAGGTCAACATGTTCTTAAGCTCTTGGAAACTCTACTCACATGCCTCTGTCCACTGAAATTTAGTCACTTTCTATGTCAGCTTTGTTAATGGTGCTGAAAGAGAAGAAAAACACTCTGCGAACCTCCGATAATCCTGCTAAGCCTAGAAAGCTACGAATCTCTGTCAGAGTGGTAGGTCTAGGCCAGGATTTCACAGCCTCAATCTGCTGAGTGTCTACCTTTATACCTCCGTCGGATACAATAAGCCCCAAGAATGCTACAGATTTCAACCAGAACTCACACTTAGAAAACATAGCATACAATTTAGTATCGTGGACGGTTTGGAGTACTGCTCACAGGTGATCCACATGCTCATCCTCTAAACGTGAATATACTAGAATATAATCAAAAAAGACTATCACGAACAAATCCAAATATGGACGGAATAGGCTATTCATCAAGTCCATAAGTATGGTAGGTGTATTCGTCAACCCAAAGGACATAGAGCTGGTCGGTGGTCAGAGTTCCCTCGGTCTGGGGTGCCTTCATTTGGTGGTTCGGGGGGGGCCTCGTTCTGGGGCCCTGAATGGACAAGGGATGGTCCTGACTGACCCTGCCAGTGCCGTGGTCGTGATTGATTCTCCTTAGGGAATGACCCTACCTTTTAAAGGAATGCAAGATTCCCAGCACAAAGAATCTCTCGATGCTGGGATGCCTATCAAAGGTAGAGATGTGCTCGAAAGGCTTCCAACCTTTCCCGAGGGAGTCCCTAAGATTTATGCTTCCCTCGCCTTTGGTGAGATGAGCAGGCTTTGCGAGCAGGTAATCTTTGCGAACCCTGCCTGTCGCTCGGGCCTCGGTTGCCTTGACCTTTGTCTTTATAACTTGTCTTTTTTGTGGCTTCAAGCCAAGGCACTTTACAATCAGACTTTCACCTGGTATCAGGTTGAGTTGACCCATCTCGAGCGTGAGAAGGCTCTCCTTACTGAACAGGTTATCTATTCCCCATTTGCCATTATCTGAATGCTTTGCTAGATCCTAGTGTTTTAACATCATGGATCTGATTTGTGCAGTTTGAGAAGGAAGGTTCCTTGCTGAGGGAGGAGCTTTGGGCCAGAGACTATGAAGTCTCCGAACTCAAACGGCGTGAGAGAGAGATAACTTCCGAGAGGGATGCCCTCCAGGAGAAGGTGACCTTAGTTGGGCGTCAGCTTAGTGAGGCGAGGGAGGATAGTAACAAGTATAGAGGTCTCCATTTTTAGTTGGTGGTTTTATTATCTGGGATCAAAATTAAAGTCGAGACGCTTATATATTTGCATTGAGAGGATGCTATTGCGACAAGCCTTCAAGCCGGGGGTCGCTCGAGGGGGCCCAACCAAGATTGACTTGGGTAGTGGAGCGTGCTCGATTAGGATTTCGGAGGCAGACTTTTGGGGACATACATATGGGAGATATCATTTTTCCTACTGAGTTTGAGAGGGTGAAGACCCTAGAGAAGAGAGACGCTGCCTTGCTTGCTTTTGGAGGTGCACTGATCAGTGGCTCACGAGGTGATAAAAATGAACGCGGAGCCCCCGGAGGGGAAGAGGCCATCGAAGAGGGGCCGCTAAAGGACCCGTAGTTATTGGGGTGCAACCTTTGGTGGAGACATCGAAGATGTAGGTTCGATGGTAGATTAGGATTCTGTTTGGTTCTCTCTCTGTAAGGGTTTTTTCAAGACTTGTAAACATCCCCCTAGAGGTTGTAAGAAGACTTTTTATTTCCTATCCCTTCCTTCCCTTTTGTTTTTCGGAAATAATATGTGATGTACTTTGACTTTCGACCCAAGGTCCCAGACTTCGGGTTAGAACCTCGGGCTTTGCCATCGTTGGGCGACTTGGCTTTTATGTATCCGGCCGATACGACCTTTGATTTTAGTGTTGTTGATAGTGACTCATACGTACTAGATCGGTTCACCCTTTTAGAGTAAGCTCGCATTTGAGCACTTATGCTTTTGCTCTCAGACGTTTTTATTAGATTGGTCTCAGTCTCCGAGTCAGATCTCAACTCGAGTTCATCTGACCCTCAAGTTTTTAGAATTTTGAGTTGGCCATTAGGCTCTTACGTGTCGGGTCAGAGCGAATTTATGTGTGAGCTGGCGACTATGGCTCTTATGCCTTGGGTCGAAGCGACCTTTTATGTGGGATGGCGAAAATGGATCTTACGCCTTGGGTCTGAGCGACATTTTATGTGGGTGGCCCTGGGGATCATTAGACTAGCGACAATGGCTCTTACGCTTTGCTCTTAGGCATATTTAGTTAACTATTTTTGGTTCAGTCTCCGAGTCGGGTTTTGAATCGAGCTCATTCGACCCTCAAGTTTCGGATTTGTGTGGGCTGGCGACAATGGCTCTTACGCCTTGGGTCAAAGTGACCTTTTATGTGTATGGCCCTAAGGCTCATTAGGTTGGCGACAATGACTCTTACACTTTGGGTCGAAGCGACCTTTTATGTGGGCTTCATTTTTCCCTCGATAAGGATTTTCTGAAATAGTGTGTGCCTGACTCTTCGACGGCTTAACAAAAAGCCTCAATTGTGAGTCGTTATATGGCAACGATCGAGCACCTCAGAAGGTTTTTGGCTCAGAGGTTGAGTATCTCGAAGCCGATGTTTAGGAGCTGACATGGTCGAAGATCTTTTTCCTGTATC
This sequence comes from Nicotiana sylvestris, assembly GCF_000393655.2. NCBI lineage: Eukaryota > Viridiplantae > Streptophyta > Magnoliopsida > Solanales > Solanaceae > Nicotiana > Nicotiana sylvestris. The sequence continues at coordinate 122,591,427 of NC_091065.1, forward strand.
AAGGGCAGCCTATTTAACCAGTTCTTTTTTAAGTAGATTCAAAGTAATTGAAGGCCTGGACATTTGCTCATGGGTGGTAAGGCGTCAATAGGATTATCTTGATTTTGTGATCCTCAAGGAATTGTGTTACTTTGATCCCGATGAACTGCCTCCCGTTATCGAATGTTATCTCAGAAGGAATCCCGAGTCGGCACGTAATGTGGTCCTAGAGGAAGTTAATGACTTCCTTTTCTCCTACCTTCTCGAAGGCCTGCGCTTCCACCCATTTTGAGAAATAGTCAGTGATTAATAAAATGAATTTAGCTTTACCTGGTGCCGCTGGCAGGGGCCCGACGATGTCCATCCCCCATTTCATGAATCGCCATGGCGATAAGACCGAATGTAGGTGTTCACCAGGTTGTTCAATCATAGGGGAAAATCTCTGGCATTTATCGCATTTTCAGACGAACTCCTTAGTATAGTTTTCCATGTTGTACTAGTATTGGCCTGCCCTGGTTATTTTTCGAACCAAGGAGTCGGCGCCAGAGTGATTTCCGCAAGTACCCTCGTGAATTTCTCGGAGTACGTAATCTGTATCCCCCGGCCCCAGACATAATGATAGGGGGCCATCAAAAGTTCTTCTGTACATAGTCTTGTTTTCATCGAGCGAGAAACGTGCTACTTTGGTTCGCAGGGCCCTCGATTCCTTTGGATCCGCACGCAATTTTCTGTCTTTCAGATAATCAATATATTTATTTCTCCAGTCCCACGTTAGGCTGGTGGAATTAATCTTTGCGTGACCTTTCTCGATCACTGATTTAGATAGCTGAATAACAGCCCCGGGGAGTAGGCCATCTTCTTCAACAGACGATCCCAAGTTTGCGAGGGCATCGGTCTCGCTATTCTGCTCTCGAGGTACATGGACTAAATTCCATTCTTTGAAGCTATGTAATGTGACTTGGATCTTGTCCAAATACCTTTGCATCCTGTCTTCTCGAACCTCGTAGCTCCCATTCACCTGGTTCACTACCAGGAGTGAATTGCATTTTGCTTCGATGGTCTCGGCTCCCAGGCTTTTGGCAAGTTCTAAACATGCAATCATAGCCTTATACTCGGCTTCATTGTTAGTCAATTTTGTAGTTTTTATAGATTGTCTGATCACGCCTCCCATAGGTGGATTTAGGACTATACCAAGTCCGGAACCTCTCACGTTTGTGTGCTGTCAGTGAACAGGGTCCATACCTCGGAAGACATGCCTGATTTCAGTAAAAGTTCCTTTTCTACCTCGAGCATAAGGGAGGGCGAGAAATCGGCCACGAAGACCGCCAGAATCTGGGACATGATGGTCGTTTAAGGTTGATACTCGATATATTACCCCCCAAGTTCGATGGCCCATTTGGACAATCGACCCAATAGTTCGGGTTTGTGCAATATGCTCCGGAGGGGGTATGTCGTTAGAACACAAATATGATGGCATTGAAAATAGGGTTTCAACTTTTGTGATGCGCTTATTAACGCAAGAGTTAATTTTCAAGGTGTGGATACCTAGTTTCGGCATCCCCTAGGGTCCGTCCTACATAATAAACAGGGAATTGCGTACCTTGCTCTTCTTGAACTAGCACGCCGCTTACCGCTATCTTGGATATGACCAAGTATAGATATAGTGTCTCATCCTCCTTTGGCATATGGAGCAAAGGTGGGCTATTCAGATATCGCTTCAGCTCTTTTAAGGTGTGTTATCATTCTGGAGTCCATTCGAAGTTGTTTTTCTTTTTGAGTAAGCAGAAGAAGTGATGTCTCCTATCAGATGACCTTGATATTAATCTACCTAGAGCCACTATTCGTCCTGTTAGTCGTTGCACAGCCTTTACATTATTTACCATTGTGATTTCTTCGATGGCCTTAATTTTATGGGGTTAATCTCGATCCCCTTGTTTGATACCTTGAAGCCTAAGAATTTTCCCGAACCTACTCCGAAGGCACATTTCTCGGGGTTGACCTTTATGTTGTAACTTTTGAGGATGTCGAATGTTTTCTACAAATGAGTTAAATGGTCCTCTGCGCGCAGGGACTTAACTAGCATGTCGTCAATATAAACTTCCATGGATTTACCTATTTGACTCTCAAACATTTTATTAACTAGATGCTAGTATGTAGCCCCTGCATTTTTTAGTCCGAAAGCCATTACATTATAACAATAGTTACCATACTTTGTGATGAACGAGGTCTTCTCCCTGTCTTCGGGGTTCATCTAAATTTGATTGTACCCCGAATAGGCATAGAGAAAGGTGAGGGTCTCGTGGCTGATCGTAGCATCGATCAGACGATCAATGTTAGGCAATGGGAACGAATCCTTTTGACACACTTACTTAAGTCTTTATAGTCTACACAAATTCTTAGCTTATTTCCCTTTTTGGGTACCACTACTACATTGGCCAGCCATTCGGGGTACTTTACTTCTCTAATGGACCCTATTTTAAGGAGTTTTGTTACCTCATCCTTGATGAATGCGTGTTTTATCTCGGACTGAGGTCTTCTTTTTTACTTCACCGGTTTAAACCTGGGGTTGAAACTCAGTCGGTGGGAGGTTATTTCCAGCGGGATACCTATCATATCTAAGTGGGACCATGCAAAATAGTCGATATTATTGATAAGAAATTGAATGAATTTTTTCCTGAGTTCGGGGGTTAATCCCATTCCCAGGTATACCTTACGATTGGGGAGGTGTTCGATCCAAACAGCTTGCTCCAGATCTTCAATTGTCAATTTCGTTGCATCTGACTCTTCGGGAGCAACGAAAGTTTGAGGAGCAAGGAAATCTTCTTCATCATCCTCGGGGGTCTGTATGCTCCCATACACATCCGAGGTCGGGAGTTTGGGGGTCGACTCCTCCTGGTAAACCGCAAACATTTATTTCGCTGCATGATGTTCTCCATATATGGTTGTTATGCCATCCTTTGTCAGAAACATAATCATCTGGTGTAGGGTTCATGGTACTGCCCTCATGCTGTGTATCCACGGCCTTCCAAGCAGCGCATTATACCTTATGTCTCCATTGATGACTTGAAACTTTATGTTCTAAACCGTGCCGGACGTGTCGACTAGGAGGGTGATTTCTCCTTTTGTTACTTCGCCGGTCATGTTGAAGCCGTGGAGGACCCGGGAGGTGGGTATGATCTGGTCGAGTAACCCAAGTTGTTCTACTACCCCTGACCTGATTACGTTGGGCGAGCTGCCTGGATCCACAAGCACACGTTTAACTTGAACGTTGTTTAAAAGAAATGAGATTACCAGCGCGTCGTTGTGTGGTTTTGTCAAGGTCTCGAGATCCTCTTCGCTGACCGTGAGGGTGTCTTCAGCCATGCAGTCTTGGATCGGCCCTTCTATTGCGGCGGATATTTTTTTCCTCTTGTTCATGGGCCCTTTGGGAATGTAGATCCCTCAATAATCATATGAACCACATGCTGAGGGATCTCTTTTTGTGCCTAGGTTGGAACAACCACACCATTATCTTCCCGATTCTCTAGGTAGTTGTTTTCATCTCTATTTACTGAGTTAGGCATTTCGACCTGAAATTTGAAGTTCTTGAATAAGAACAGGTGTGAAAGATAACTTGCATTATGTGACAAAACAAGCAAGAAAATAATCACTATTATGTTTAGCCCCATGGTGGGCGCCAAACTGTTTACTGTGAAAATGGTAATAACAATTAAATTTTATTTTGGGACTCTAAAAATATGTGATTTATTTTTATGCTAGTTGTTAAGTAGACGATGCTATGTGAGAGACATAGAAACGAAATAAGAGTAAGGAAAGAGGTGATAATCAAACCGATAGGTTAACAATCGGGGCCTCGAGTTTGTCGATTCGGGGGCCTGGTGGTCGATTCCAAACTCGACTGGGAGCTATTAAAGGGGACCGAAGTATGGCTAACAGTTATAGCAAAATCAACGAAGGTTCTTTATGGCCAATGATAATCAATAAATGATGAACACCAATGAAGATAATAAATAAAAGCAATAATATCAAGAGAATATATTAGAGAGCAAAGAGAATGTTCTTTTATATTTTATGTGGAGTGACTGAAGCAACAAGCCTCTACAAAATGGTAAGGACCCCCTTTTTATAGAAAAATGGGAATTGCAACATAGTACAAACACATTTATTACAAAGAAAAGGGGATGGGACTACTAGCTAATGTCATGATGCGGGCTCACACTAGCCTGACAGACTTTATCGGTTGTGGCCGCACCTCTTGGGAACTCCCCTCTTTCCCAATATATCCATTAGTCTACATTGCCCCGAGGCCGAGCCTCTATAGCCCTCAAAGGAGAAACTCAACCCCAGTCTCGAGCCTTGGGAAGTATGTTCGCGGGGCATCATAATGACGAGGAAATTGGTCTTTTCGATTTCACCGTGCCCAAAATCATCTTTGAAAAATGTATGAAGTAAGTTAATCATGTTACTGTGGATGTTAATAATATTTAAGATCAAGAATAACCAGTACCAAGATGGTTGAAAGGCTTAGAAGCTAAATGAATTGAAGAAGATAACTTTTGTCGAAAGTCGACAAGTTTGGTATTACACCTTGTGCATTCGAAGTTGATGTATAATGAATATGTGACTTTTTAATCATGATTGAATGAGTTTAAAGTCATGACATAAAATATAATGTTTTGGAAAAATTGGATTTAACTTACAGAAAAATCGAGTTAAGATTTTCCTTGTAACGAGCTGTTTTGAGAAATTAAATTAGTAAGCTTTATCATGACATTTTGGGACATATATCATACCAAAATGAAGGTCTTTGAACCTAGTTTCCAATGGTCTAAACCATTTATTCATACGACATCGGGGTAGATAAATATGTTTTTTTAAGTAATGGACACCAAGTCATGTGCCGCACTTCGGAGAAACTGGTAGGTTTATAGGCCAAGTTGCGACGCAGTTTTCTCCTAATATATTGAGAGTTTCGTGGAGATATTTATATGGAATTAAATCCCGATGTGTCTAATTTCAAACACTGCAAACCATTTGTCAATACGTTATCATAGTAGAGAGATACAAGTGTCCAAAGTGGCACTGCTCAAGCTGCCAAGCAGGCAGCTTGCCCACCTGCTTGGAGAATTGAGGCGGTAGGCTTATAAGTTTTCTTTATCCATTATATTTCGTCAATATCCAGAGATCAATTACTGTAAAACACTCTCAAACTCTCCAAGAACTTGTCCAAGGTTCCAAGAACTAAACTCAAGAGAAATCAACACAAATCCTCATCAAATGTGTTAAAGACTACAAGAGAATACTTCTATGATGCTGTGATGTGAGTGAGGGCTATTGTGAGCTAAGTTGGGATGGGGTTTCGAGTTTTAGCTCCTTTACAAGGTATGTATAACATCTCCTTGATTGTTCCTAAGGTTAATCTTGTGTTGGTTGTGTTGTTTGAGGGAAAAACCATAAGATGCACTTGAAGGAACATGGGATACGGTTGTCTTTTTGGTAGGACTATTTTCTGGTTAAAAATATGGCTTGTGGTGGCTGAAAATTGTGAGAAATAACTTGATAATGTTTTGGCTGTTGTTATTAAGCTTTCCTAGGTGTTAATTAAGTTGATTGAAGAAGAAACGATGAAAAATAAGTGATTGACGATAAAAATTATGGTGCTAGACGTATGTCACTGTTTTGGAAGGTATTTTGTGGAGGTTTTAAACTAAAAATAATATGGTACATATAAGTATGATGTTCTGATGGTTGTAAACTAATTTATGGAATAAGAGTTAGAATTAGTTTATATCTTGTTATGAGTAAATAACGAGCTTGCCGCTCAATATGATTGTTAAGATAATCGGAGAAACTCACATTGGATTATATTGTTGTTGTTGCTAGTGTTGGTTATATTTGTGGTTGTTGGGATATTGATGACCCTTAGTGGTCTTTGGGATGTATTAAAATAGGGGAGTTGCTGCCTGATTTTCCTTAAGTAATGCGACTAGCCAAACACGATGGTACGACATTATATGTTAACGGCAATATCATTTCACTTGTTGTAGATGCAAGAAGTTGTGTTGAGCTTGGTTGAGTAATAAGGAAGAGATCATACAGGTATTTAAGGCTAAGCCCTTCCTTCATTTTGGCATGATCTCATAATTACATAAGTTTGATAACGAGGCATAAAGAAAAATTCATATTCCTGAATTTATGTACATTTTTCTAGTCCTATATGTTACAGTATTCTCCCTTATCATATTAAATTTAGTATTGTCTTCTTCCAGTAAAGATAGCAGAGAGCCTATATATACATCATTACAGTATTTTCATTACCATCGAGCTATAATCGATGGGCAGGCCCTTATTGGGCAACCTCTGATTAGATGATAAGTTATATGCCGAGCCTACTATGGCCGAGTGCTATGAGTAAGCCCAGCATGGCCGAGATACAGAGCCTAGTATAGCTGATCACCTATTAGCGAGCCTACTACGGCATAGCAGTTATATATATACTGAGCCTTATAGGGTCGGACAGTTATTTTACTTACTATATTGAGAGAGTTGAGTCAGTATCAGCAAGTAAGCATATCTTCAAATTATCCTTGACTCTCAATTACATTAAGTTATTATATTATTGGTTCAGTTTTAGCTTTCAGTTATTCTAGTTCCTTACATACTCGGTACATTATTTCGTACTGATGTCCCTTTTACTGGGGGACTGTGACGACCCGGTCGGTCGTCTTAATAATTAATGCCCTGATCCCCTATTAGCTGCTTTCCCCAAGTTTATTTATGCTATTTTGATTTGCCGGGATGTTCGATTTTGAGTTTCGGAGAGTTTTGAGACACTTAGTCCCTAAATGAGAGCTTAAGAGTTGGAAAGTTAACCATAGTTGGAACAGTGTGAAGACGGCCTCGGAATGGAAATATGATGGTTCCGTTAGCTCCATTGGGTGATTTCGGGCTTAGGGGCATGTTCGGATTGTGTTTTGGAGGCCCGTAACTAATTTAGGCTTGAAATGCCGAAAGTTGAATTTTTGAAGTTTTTGGTCTGATAGGGAGATTTTGATCTGAGGGTTGGAATGGAATTCTGGAAGTTGGAGTAGCTCTGTAGTGTTGAATGTGACGTGTGTGCAAAGTTTTAGGTCATTCGGACGAGGTTTGATAGACTTTTTGATCAAAAGCGTATGTTGAGAATTTTTGAGTTCTTAGGCTTGAATCCATGGTTAATTCAAGGTTTCGATGTTGTTTTAGGTATTCTAAGGATTTGGTACAAGTTTGGATAGTGGTTTGTGACTTGTTGGTGCCTTTGGTTGAAGTCCCGTAGTCCTCGGGATGAATTCGGATGGTTGACGAAAAGATTTTAGAGTTAGAGTTGCAGCTTCAGCTGCTGGTTCTATCATAACCGCAACTATGGTTTGGGTTCCGTAGGTGCGGTGCCGCAAAAGTGGCTCTGTGGCCGCAGAAGCGAAATTTGGGAATTTCTTCAGGAACCGTAGAAGTGATGGTAATTCCGCAGAAGCGGTACCACATATGCGGATTGGGAGTCGCCGATGTGGAACCTGGCCATTAGAAAAGTCGCAGGTGCGACCTTTTGTCCATGAAAGCGGGACCGCAGATGCGGTCCCTTGACTACAGATACGAAAATAGTTGGGCAAAAATATGAAATTTCGAGGGTTTATTTTCAAAAATTGGAAATTCGCTTTAGAGATCGGGAGAGGGCGATTTTGAAAGGAAATTGAAGATGAGATCATTGGGTAATGATTTTTTAACCCTTTCTAGTTATATTCCATCAATCTATAGTTAGTTTTATCATTTAATTTCGGATTGGAGATGAAAACTGGGGAAAAATTGGAAGAAAGTTCTTAGACCAAAAATTCAACTTTTGATTGGGAATTTGACCTTAGATTTGGATAATTTTGGTATGCATGAACTCGTGAGAGTATGAGGATTCTGAAAATATAAATTTTACCTGATTCCGAGACGTGGGCCCGAGGGGCATTTTGGTCATTTTACCTAATTTCGCATATTAGCTTAGAATTTCTTTGTAGAATCAGTTACTTGAAGTGTTATTTACGTTATGAAATTGAATTCAAAAGATTGGGCCAATTGGAGTTGAGTACTTGTGGTAAAAGCGCGGTTTCAGATTGATTATTGAGCCGGTTCGAGGTAAGTGGCTTGCCTAACCTTGTGTGGGGGTATTTCCCCTTAGGATATGATATATTTGATAATTGAAATGCCTTGTACGTGAGGTGACGAGTGCGTACTTGAGCTAATTGTTGAAAATCCGGTTTTTTCCTTCAGTATTTCAATTGAGTTCTTTTTCCTGTTTTATTCTACTTGCGAATTTAGCCTGTTGCTAGTTTAGAAAAGCATGTTTAGTTGAATTAATTGCCTATTTGCTTAAACTGCCTTAATTGCATTACGTGAAGCATGTTAGGCTAGAATTAACTATTTACTTGGTATGAAATTTAGCTTAACTGGGTATTCTTGTGTTGCTGCTGTGTGTTTTTACTTTGGGACTACGGGACGACATTCTGGGAGATCCCTTGTTCGTATTTATGATCTGAACTGATGTGCGGGATACCAAGAGATCCCTGGCATGTGTATTGAGGATACCAAGAGATCTTCGTGATACCAAGAGATCCCTAGCATATATTGAGGATACCAAGAGATCCCTAGCATATATTGAGGATACCAAGTGCTCCTCGGGATACGAAGAGATCCCCGATTAACATCCTTGTTATGAGTGGTACTTCCTAGTGTTTTCCTTTATTTCTGTTTCCGTTATTGTACTCCTTATTATCCTGTGTAGATTCTTACTATAGATTCTCAATTGTACTGTTTATCTTATCCTGTCATCTTATTATTTATTTAACCTCAGTAGGGCCCTGACCTTCCCCGTCACTGCCCGCCTGAGGTTACGCTTGGTACTTACTGAGTACCGCTGTGGTGTACTTATGTCCCTTCTGCGCATGATTTTCATATGCAGATACAGGCACCGCTACTCAGGCCTACCATCCTTGACTGAGGCGACTGCTCCAGAGACTTTGAGGTACATCTGCCGCGTCCGCAGATCGAGAAATCCCTTTCTATTCTAGCTATTAAACGTTGCCCTTCTGTATTTTTCTTTCTTGTTAGATATTCTGGAGTTATACTATTAGATATTTCAAAGGCTTGTGTTTTCGTGAGTTTCTGGGTTTTGGGATAGTGTACTTGGTTTTGAGAATGTTGTGTTGTATATGTCAAGCGGTATTATAACTATTGCTTCCATTCAGTTATTTTGGGTTTTTGATTATTTCTTCCGCAAGTTTCGTTTATGTTCCACATTTGTTAGGCTTACCTAGTCGTAGAGACTAGGTGCCGTAATGACAGTTCACGGAGGGCGAACTGGGATCGTGACAGGGACACTGCATTTCATGCCTCATGTCTTGATAAACAACTGGATAGATCTTCCTAGTAGACAGAGTCAAACATCATCTTGGTTGGTACACTCCACTTTCTCGGAGTTACCAGGTCAATAACTTGGAGACTATTTTATATATACAAGTTTGATGGGTAGGTCGAGGCCCTGTCCCGATCATGATACGGTTCAGTTATCTCTAGAGGCTCGTAGATGAGTCCTGTATATTTTGGTCTATCAGTAGACGTTCATTGCACCTCATCAGCCTGCACAGTTATTATATGAGCTTTTGGGTATATTTACCCCTCAGATAAGAGAGATGATATTTTAAGATGATTCAGAGTATGGCCTCATTGGCCTTAGTTAAGGGTTACCCCTCTAGAGTTCACAGTTACAGAGTGGTACACTCGGGTTGAGTATGGTATCAAGTGCTTGTCGCGGCCTATCGGTTTGGGTCATGACAAAAGTGGTATCAGAGTAGTTCTATCCTAGGGAGTCTACAAGTCGTGTCTAGTAGAGTCTTGTTTATGAGTGTGTTGTGCACCACACTTATAAGCAAGAGGCTACATGGTATTTAGGAGTGTCACTCTTTCTTCTTACTCTAGATCGTGTGGTAGAGCTCAGTTATAAGAATTCAATTTCCTAAACCCTATCTTATTCATAATACAACGATGCCTACATTTAAAAAGACGGTTGTTAAGGGATTGAACGTAGTTATGGAAGAGTTGAGTAAGAGGAACTTGATTCTGCATGATGCTTATAATGAGTAAATGTAAGGTCTTCAGCAGATCATGTGTATACTAAGACACGTAAGCTTCTTGTTGACGAGACCTAAAGCATGAATATTTATCCATCCATATGGTGAAAAGCAACGAGAGAATCAGACGGTACAAGTTTAAACAAGTAAAAGAAGCAAGGTGAAGAAGGGTACAAGGTACCCAGTTAGTAAAGATGAACATTATCTACAATTCAAGAAGAAAGATATAAGCATTTTGAGTTACCTTCAACAGTAATAGAGGTATTACAATTGGCCACATCGATCTTAGTTGTTCCCTATGGGAGCTAACATATATGGTTTAAGAGTAGGATGGGATATCAGGACCCGACTGGGGTTAGAGTAACCCAAAATGATGGATGAATTGTTTGCATTAGTTGACATTTCCAAAGGATATTGCAAATGTGCTAATAGATCTCCTTGTGAGACACCCAGATGGTGCACTCTAGAATAGTACAACTAGATATGAGTACTACAAAGATAGGCACTGGAAGCCTTGAAGGGTCATTGATGATGTGAGAAGACGCCAAAGATGAAGAGGTAAAACATCTATTGGTAGATCATCATAACGCAAAATCTTAGTACTCCCCTAATTGGGGGAATATTGAATGATGTTGCATTAAGTCAGAATTAAGTGGTTTTAGTATTTTGGAATGGTGAAGTAAGAATGCGATAATAAATGAGAAAAAGGATGATATTGCCTTATCCAAATCCTACTGATATGCTACGATTATAGAACATTATGCAAACGCGACGTCAAGGAGAGGAAGTAAGGGTTCCTGCTCGGGATATTATTGATAAATAAGGGGCCAATGCGAGAGGTAAGTTAAGATAAAGGAAATAACCCAAGAAAGATTACACAAAATATTGATATGAGAATTGACCAACGAGTAGTTAGCAACTGATTCAGGAAGAGCCTAGTTACGGCTAAACAAGGGGATACAGACAAATCAATAGATCGTGCAAGATAAACATAGTAAATCCCAACATGGGGAATTCAATCTCACAAATATGACATCGTAACCTTGAGAAATATTAAGATAGGAGTTGGGGTAGTTAAAGATAACGTATGAGTGTTATGGAGATAAAAGAGAGTGCCACTAGGACGACAATCAAAATATCATCTTAGAAGCTACCCTACGAGCAAAAGGGCATGAAGGTAAGTAAGTAAGGATAATTACAAGTAAGAAAGAACATCAAAAATTCCGCTGGGTAAATAATGTAATAAGCTTGCAACCTTGTAAGAATCAGAGGGCCCTCCCTAAGTACTACAATAAAAGACTAGCTAAGAAAATAAAGAAGAAGGCTTGAACCTAAGCATAGTGACCTAAAAAGGAAATGGTCTTGTCAAAACAGTCTCACTACAACATTGTATGCACTCTATAAGAAAGTAGTATTCAAGATAATGTGAGTTGCACGGAAATTCCGTCATGCGTGGGAACTAAGAAAAGTTAAGTATGCACCCTACAAGGGGACAGATATACTAGGAAAAGTAATAGCCTACGCTTAAAGAAAGCTGAGAAGAAACGAAAGTAATTAATTGAACAATAATCCAGAGTTAGTTACGTTATGAACGCCGTAATAATCCAGAGTATATGTTGGAAGAGTTCGGAGTACTATCCATGCAGCATATATGTTGACAATCATACAGCCGTAAAAGACTCCGGTATAAGTTAAAAGAAAGAATTGAGTCCAGGTGATAGACAAAGGATTGAATTGTTAGAAGATTGTATCATGGATATTCCATAGCGAACAATAATCCAGAGTTCGGAGTATTATCCATGCAGCATATATGTTAACAATCATACAACCGTAGAAGACTCTAGTATAAGTTAAAAGAAAGAATTGAGTCCAGGTCATAGACAAAGGATTGAATTGTTAGAAGATTGTATCATGGATATTCCATAGCATCCATGAAGGGATAAGGCAATAATTAAATTCCATAAGCCGCAAATCGGAAGATAGCTTAAGCCTACATAAAGGTTGATCAGAAGGAAGAGGAAACTAAAGAGTTACATCAACCAAGTAAATTAGTAGTATGATTATTGGACCCAGATAATGATAGAAATCGTGATTGAGAACATTGGAGGATCACCCTTAATATCAGAGATACAAGAGAGATAGTATGACAACCATATTATATAACGGATCTATGAGAAAGCTAGTTAGAAGTGTATCAGTCTCATAAGAAGTTAGTATGAAGCTCCCACCAGATTGGGTATGCACCAGAGGTGTAAGTTTTCGAATAGAGCTTCAAGTTGTGGATATAAATCATACCTATGTAGAAGGGAATTTATGAAAGAGATAGAAGACATGATGTGAGATTTTAAAGCAAGTAAGGTAAAGATGAACAACATACGAGACACTCAAGTGTAGAAGGTTGTGAATAGTCCTTACTTCGGATAGAAGGCTAGAAGCGTTGGGATTCGATATCAAGGAAAGATAGTTGTGGCACGCCTTCCAGCCTATGGGTTCTAGGTATCGGGAAGCCTGATTAAGAGAGTAAAAGAGAGTTAGAGATGATGTGATGTCTCGCTTGATGATCCAGAATAACACAAGGAAATGGTGCAAGCAAGTTGAAGGAAGGTTGCGAGTAGAATAAATAGACATGTATAGGTCGCAAGCTAAAGTATGGTGAAACGACAGGTTTTAGGAAGACATGAGTAAGGACAAGAAAGGGCGAGTAAGAAGGTGACGAGAAATGGATAAGTCCTCGAAACTAAGCCCAGGAAAACAAAAAGAATTAATGGTTTCTGTAAGTTATAGAAAGCTCAGTATAGCCTGAAAGAACTCAAAGGAGTCTAAGACTAGTAGCATTTAGAAGAGATGGAATGTTGCCCTGATAATAGAATGAGGATGTAGTTGTGATAAATAAGGGATAACATTTGGGCCTTTGATTGAGTAATTATTTGGAAAAAAGGGAGATTTCATGAATTGTACAGGATTTACACACCCACATAAGGTGAATAATATTGGGATGCTATGAAAAAATGGTTATAGAAATTACTCCAAATGTCCCTCGATGCAACATGGGCCATATTGATTACGTAATGTCATGACCCAAACCGATGGGCCGTGACGGGCACCCGATACCTTACCCAACCGAGTACTAACATAACGTAGCTTTTCATGTCATACTATCATAGATAACTGAGCCAGAAGACTACCGTGAGTTAAGTGGAATACAACATGTGATACCAATTTATACATAAGACATATAGGCCTATAATGCCAAAATAATCACTGGTATACTGAACATAGGTCGTCAAGGCATACAATCTTTTACGTACATGACATCTGTCTAAAAGTCTCTAAGAATACATAATTTTCATAAGGTCGGGACAGCGTTCCGCCATACCAAACAATACACGTCTAAATCATACTAACCAAACAAGTAACTCCAAAACAAATGGAGCGCACCAACATCTTCCGCTGAGCTGATAGTCTAGCTGGAGGGCTCTCGACCTGTCTATCGGGACCTGCGGGCATAAAACGCAGTGTCCCCAGGCCAAAGGGACGTTAGTACAAATAATGTACCGAGTATGTAAGGCACATAAATAAGTACATAACAGACATGGAAGAAATATAGAGTAAATAACTCAACCTGTAAGTCTGGAAAACTTTGTAAATCATGAAATACATATAGTGTTATCCATATGCGTATGAATGTCATGTCGTGCATAGGTACATGTTTCATAATATCATCAGCCTCTGAGGGCATCCCAACATATCATCTCGGCCACTGTGGGCAAAATCATCAATGTATACCAGCTGATTAGGTGGTGGTGCGTATATAACACCGTAACCTTTTTCCATATCCCATATACATATAATATACATATATACGCATATATAATGTCATCTGATCATGAGTCAATATACATGAATGCAATGCATGAGAAGTACGTTAATAAAATCTTTCGGAATGTCATAAGACCATTATGTCTTTGAGTAATATCATGAAGTAAACTATTTCAATTTACGTATTTTTCTGAGACCCATGAACAGAGAATAAAATAATAGGACACATGGGAATTCAAGAACGTAGGCATTTCTAATACTTCTATGAATAGAGTCATTTGTGGAAATTGTGCATTTGCTCATTTAATTTTTATCGTATGGATCTGTGAGCATGTGATTTTTGCCCTATACGAAATACTCCTATAAAATCCCAAGAAAATAGGTTTTCTGTTAATTATTTGCCATTTTAGGAATTTTTGTAGGATTTTCTTAATTATTTGCATTTCTGTGCATATTTAATTTTAGGATTAGTTTTTATATTTTTAGGATTAATCATTAATTATTTTTTTATAGAAATTTGAAAATCACAAAAAATAGCTCATTTTTATATTTTTGGCCTTTTAATTTTTAGCTTATTGATTTTTCTCTTTTAATTTAGAATTAAGTTATTTTTATAATTTTTGTAATTAGTTAATTAGTTTAACTTCAGTTTTTAAGATTAATTTAGGTTTCTAATTTTAGGATTTTAATTAATAAAAAAAGAGAAAAAGAAAAGAAAAGAAAAGGAATAAAAGAAGGAATTGAAAAAGGGGGTTTGCTTTTGAAATTGGGTCAATTTTACACCTAAATTTTGCCCAGATCCGTTCTCAAATTACCAAAACCCAAGCCCAAATCTTGTATACTCGGTCCAGCTCCCATGGTCCCCAAATGATCCCGTTTTGTGTTAATCTAATCACAGTCGTTGGATTTGAATTATCCAATGGCTCAGAACTCACAGTTCACTTATTATAAAATTGTCCGAACCTTTGACCCCCTCCCCCCCAATTGAAGCCCTCTTATTCCATCTCTATTCTCTCCCGGAACAAAACCCTAGCCGCCCCTTTACCCCTCACCGGCTCCACCGCAGACCGCCCACCGGAAATCGCCTCACGGCGGTTCCGGTCGTCCAAAGCTCCCCAAATTTACACCATGAACTCCTCTTCACCTCCTCAATCCATATCACCAACTCTTTTCCTTTGAATCCCTGCCGATTTGCTCGAATTTTAGATTGAAAATCCGGCCCAAAAATACTAACTTCTCCAAATTACCCCAAATTCATACAATACAGTCCTCAACCTTCCCTCGCCCCTATCTCACCATTGGGCCCCCAAAAATCCCAGCTGAATTCCACGAATATTAAATCTTAGAATCATCGAGCCCTAATTTTTTCCCTTTTCTGATTTTTGGTCAAGTGGACTTAAAACTTCTATTAATCGATTGTTCTTAGATTAATGGTAGTCAAAGTGCATTTACACTTCGAAGGATTTTGGACGAGTGTTCAAATTGACTTAGTGTTAAAATAAATTTAGGTAAATCTCCTTCCTTTCTTCTGTTTGTTTAAATTTAACTTTGTTTTTCTTCCGCATGTTTAAATGGTTTTTATTAGCCGCATATTTAGGTTTAATTTTAGATTTTATTTTTTCTCTCTTTCTTTATTCATGACTGTTTATGTTCTTGATTGATTAAAAGCGTGTTTTAAATTTCAGCACTCGATTGCATGATTTTCTTTTAGTTACTTAGAGTGCTGTTTGTTTAAATCATGGATTCATCTCGAAATTAGTTAATTTTAGTTTTCCCTTTTGTATCCAGATTCATCCAACTACTTAATTTTGCTCGTTTGATTTGTCTTGGCATGTTTGTTTGTTTTTTCCCTAGTATGCAAATCAATAAATACTTAGAGGGGTCAAATGAACAAAAAAAAACTTAGGGGGTCATAAAGGGTTAGATAGTTGTTGAAATCAGATAATTTTTAGGCTGGAATGTTCTAGAAAAGGGGGGCAGCTGACCTCATTTGGTTAGTACAAAGTACTGAAACCAATAGAGAAAAAACAGCTCTCAGATTCTGTTGGAATATGCTTTTTGTTGCCGAGGAATAATTTCTCCAGCACATGGAATCTTTGATACCTATATATGGTACCATTTCTATACAGAAAAATCAGATTTGATAACAAAAAAGGACCTAAAAGTTCTCTGTATTTTCTCATTCTAAGTTTACTCAAAAAGACACACATTCAGCCTTATTCTCTGCAAAAAGCTCTATTTTATTCCTGAAAAGTTCATATTCCAAAAATCATTGAAAATACTCCAAAACCTCTGATTCATTGATTCTTTACAAGTTAAAATATTGTGAAGTAGAGATTTCCATGGTTTCCACTAGCTGGTTTTTGGTTTCAAAGTTGTTTAAACTTAGTCTGGGTTTATTGTTGTGTTTGGTTGGATGTTGCTGTGGGATTCTGGTCATTTCCTATTTGGATTTGGGAGCCTTTATTTGGTTACTTTTTCTTTTGTTCATTTTGCCTTTAGGTATGTAACCCTATTCTGACTATGAAAGAATCTATTTGTGCAAACTTGAAGCTCTTCCTTACTGTGTGTGTATGGCTGTATGTTTTAATAGTAGGAGTTAATGTGTGTCCATTTTTTCTTCATCAGCTTTTCTTGTATTATTATGTGCATTCCGGTAGTAGAAAAATGTTCTTAAAATTGCATAAATAACATTGTTTCATAACAACATTTTGGTTTGATGTTGTTTGTGATTTATTTGAGTTATGCTTTCTTTCTCTCTTTCACCTGATTCCTTTTATTTAAAAACACTATTTTCATTTTTTTTTTACTGTTTGGCCATGAGCTGCAGCCTGCAGATTTAGCCATTGGTTGGCTAAAATCGGCAGGTTTAGAAACTAAAACCTTGGAACCCTGTTGTATGGTATGGATCTGATAAAGGAAGACCAAGCTCTAATGGACAAGCCATGTCCAAAAGAGGCAGGAATTCTCTTTAGTTATGCAAATTTGTAATAGTGCTAGCCAAATACAGTCAGTCAAGTAGCTGTAGTTTGGACTGTTACTTAGAGTAGTTCTTAACAAAGTAGTATTTTTGGTTTAATAGCGATGCAAAAGATTGTTTACTGCTGTAAAATTGTCATTATATTCAGATTTTTTTTGTAGTAAGTGGACTGTTAAAAGAACTTGGTTAAACATGCTCTACTTGTAAATTCCAACCTAAATTTTGCTTACACTTTGTATACTAGATTGCAATTAATGTATCTAAGTGTATATTCATCATGGCATGGATTAGTATATGGCAAAATTTGAAGTTTATTTTCTGTCAATAGCATTGGCTTAAATTAGATATCTTCTCTTGATTTATTTTATAAGCTATAAGGAAGGAATTGAAATTCTTGGTTTGGGCTTAGCTAAGGCCTAAGCAAGGCAGCCTGGTGGTAATGGTAAAGGGGTTACCCCAAAAGTTCAAAATAGGCTGAAGTTTTTGAGTAAGCCCATAAATGAAAATTACCCCAAATGATTCTAGGTTTCGGTCATTGGGCCTGCTCCATAGACTAAGAATTCGATTTGTTCAAAGGTTCTTTATCAACTATAGTATAAGTATATATTTTTGCAAACTGTGTTGGCAATGTTTGAATTAAAATTACGCTACATATTTCTGATCCTTTAAAAGCTTAGTTGATTTCAAATTCTTTAATTTTTGCAAATGTGCGAGTAGTGACTAAGAATGCAAAGGTGGATAGGCCCAATTAGAAAATATATAGTAAATGGGCCCGCCTAACACAAGCCCAGTACGGGCCAAATGTGGTTCAAATTCAGGTGCAACAAAGGCTTTAAAGATGCTGATGGATCCTTGATCATGACCTAACGGGCTACTTCTGGTCCAATTTCACTTGTCCAAACGATTAAAGATCCAGTGAATGCACCCTAATTTCACTGGTGATTAATAGATTTAGGTTTAACCTTAGGTTAGTTTCAAATAAGAATATCCTTAGATGACCTTAATTAAATAAACTTCTATTAAAATCAATTGAGGTGTGCCATGCCAAAAAAAGCCTTTAACTCATGGCCCTCATAAAACTAGTTAACTCTTATAGAAAAAAATCGAGGCGTGCCATCAATTAAATTATCCATGGCCCTCACAAATGATGTTTCTAAATTCGAACCTTCATAGCTTCTTTAGGCGCGTTTCTTTAAATAACTCATCATAGCTACGGGTACGGTTCCCGTGACGTATTTGTGATTTTTAAATTCCAGGTGTACATTTCACATAACCCAATTTCAATTTCTCAACAATGTTAAATTGAACGTGTCGCGAACCGCGGGTGCATTTCATGTAGCGTGGTTCAAGGCATGTTTTAAATAACGTTGAATCTTCCTAATAGGGATTAAAATAATAAAAGTTGTTATAAAAGTTAAAAATGCAGAATAGGTTTAAAACATGTAATAAATCGGATAATAGGCCAATTCTAATAGTTTAAGCGACCGTGCTCGAACCACGGAACCCGGGAATGCCTAACACCTTCTCTCGGGTTAACATAATTCCTTATCTAGAATTTCTGGTTTGCAGACTTTTAAATAAAGTCAAATTTCCTCGATTTGGGAATTAAAATAAACTGGTGAGTTGGGACACCATAACAAATATTCCAAGTGGCGACTCTAAATATTAAATAAAATAATCCCATTTCGAATAATGTCACTTTAATTAGAAAAACTCCCATATATTCCTTGGGGTGTAAAAAAGGAGGTGTGACAGCACTGGCGACTCTGTTGGGAACTAAAAAAACATAGAACTTTAGGTTCAGAGTTCAAGAATTTGAGCTTAGGATAACTGTTATACTTGGTTTTATTTATTATCTGATTTTTACATGTTTGATCCTAATGTGCTAAATGCCGCTTTTTACCGCTTTGATATTGTTTGAACTGTATATAAATTGTTACGAAACCCTTTTCTCCCTGAGTCGTCTAGATCATCTGGGAAGTGTGCACTTCGTGTGACTTTTTTTCTGTTAGAGTCATACCCCAATTTTAGAACAAGGTTCAGACAAGTTGCAAAGCCGTAGAAGATTCTGTATTCCCAGTACGCTGCCCCTCCCCCCCCCCCCCCGGCTTGAGTTGTCCGCTCGGGTAAGACAGGTCTAGAACAATACACCCAGGGTTTTAAACCTAGTATAACATAGCCTAATGCCGGATCCCTAGAAGAAATGCTTGTTCGCATCACATGCATTTGACTTTGGGGATTCAACACATGGGTTGGGTCCATTTAGGACAGGTGTACCCAAATTAAAAGACCATCCTGATGCATCTTACGCGCTACTTGCACATCTGTTTGTTTCGACTTGCATGTTGACCGACTTCTAGAATAGGTAAAGAAAATCAAAAAAAAAACAAGAGTAAGGTAGGTATTTGAAAATCCTGAATCTCTACCGAAATTTTGAAGAAAAAGAAAAGTCATTTCAAAATGAGCCAAAATTTTCAAGTGCCATGTTTTCCTTGTTCGCCAAAAATGACCGAACTATGTGGGTCATATTCTCACCAGATGTAAGATACGTAGGCAAGCCTCATCGGTTCCGACCCCAATTTTCAATAATCCAAAAATATTTTCCTTTAGAAATCTTTCCTTGTAAAATTCAAAAAAAAAAGGAAGATTTTTAAACTTAAAGAATAGTTTCCATATTTTTAAAGTCTTTCATATGAAAAAAAAAAGAAATAAAAAATCAATCAAAAAATCAAAATCCAAAATATGGGTTTCTTTCATTTTGAAGTAGTTTTCCCAAAAATTCAAAAAAAAATCTTTTCCTTGTTTAAAAGTCTTTCTTTCAAAAAAATTGAAAAATTGAAGTCAAAATTTTTTTTCGCTTTTCTTTAGAAGAGCTTTTCTAAATAAATAAAAACTTAGAAATCCAAACTATTCTAAAAGTAAGAGGCAACATCCAAAATCCAAAAAAAATATTTTCTTTCTTTTCTAGAATAAGAGAAAACAAATGAAAATTCAAACGAAAATATTTTCCTTTTACTCTTGAAATTCCCAAGTTCAAATCAAAAGAAAAGAAATTTTCAGAAGTCTTTCTTTAAAAAAACAATTAACAAAAGAGTCAAAATCAAAAGTTCAAAAAAAATTATTTCCTTTCTTCTTTTAAAGTATTTCTTTCAAAAATTCGGAAAAAAAATTAAAATCAAAATCAAAAATGTTTTTCTTTTCTTAAACCTTTCATGGTTTGAGTTTTATAAAAATAAACAAAAAAGGGGGTTAGCTTATTTACTCCATTCTCAATTTTCCTGAACTACGCAAGATCTGATTCATGCGGCGTCATGATACGTAGGCAATCCCATCGAATTCGATCATAGACATAAATTAATTGAGTGAAAATAAACTGAAAAAAAAGAGAAGAATAACTGAGTGAATAAGAAAAAAAAGAAAAAAAAAGAGAGTGACAACAAAATAAAAGAGTGACAAAAACCAAAAAAAATAAAAGAATAGAAAAGAGAGTGCCAAAAAAATAAAAGAGTGACAAAAAAGAATTGAAAAAAAATCAAGAGTGATTAAAGAGAGGCAGAAATAAAAGAAGAGAGGTACATACATGCAACCGTTCAAACACATGGTAGAAGCATTTAACTGTTAGGTGCATTGCATCTAAACGTGCGATTTCCTATCTGTTAAGTGTCTCAAAACTAACAAGGCTGTTGGATGTTCAAGTTAGCCAGGTTTTGGTGGTTGGTTTTGTTTGTAGTCTGGCCTCCCCTCCTTCACAAGATCCAAAGGCACAGATGGCCTCCGCAAGCAATCTACCAATCATCGATCATGAGGATAGCCCGACATCGGCTATTGTGCAGCTAGAATCTGCAGTTGCTGAAGAGAATAGGATGTTGCGTCTCCGCATATTGGAAATGTGGGACGCCTGGTCTAATGGTAGGGAACTGCCAAGTGCAATCCCTAGGTTCCCTGAGTTGATCCCCAGGTTAGGTGAAGTTACCAACGCCCCTATGGCCAACCCGCTCATCCCCTGCAGGCACCCTCCAATGCCGTCCAATGTTCCAGGCATGCCTTCTGTGGTTCGCCCCCAGGCATCGGCTTCGAGAGTATCGCCTCCAACGTTCATCTTTCAGGGTCCACAACTACAACCAAAAATAACATATGTGACCCTGTACTCTTTCACTCAACCTCTGCAATATGATCTCTCGGGGGGAGCAAGAAAAAGTTGTTAAAAATCCCGAGCAAGAGGAAATGGCTAGGAAGATGAAGAGCCTGGAAAAAAGCCTGAAAAACATGCAAGGTTTGAGTGGCCAAAAGAGTATCACATACTCTGACCTCTGTATGTTTCCCCATGTCCACTTGTCAATTGGCTTCAAGATGCCAAAAATTGAAAAGTACGAAGGGCATGGAGACTCTGTCGCTCATCTTAAACGATACTGTAACCAGCTGAGGGGTTCTGGTGGAAAAGAAGAGCTGCTAGTGGCCTATTTTGGGAAAGCCTCTCCGGAATTGCTTCTGAGTGGTATACGGATCAAGAAATTACTCATTGGCACGTGTGGGACGATATGGCCCGAGATTTTTTGTCCGCCAGTTCCAGTATAATATGGACATCGCTCCCTACAAAAACTCTTTATCCAAATTGAAAAAGAAAACCGCGGAAAGCTTCCGCAAATATGTTGTCAAATGGTGTGAGCAAGCTGCCAGGGTAAGGCCTCCAATGGACGAAATTGAAATGGTCATGGTCTTTCTACAGGCCCAAGAGGCGTACTACTTCCAGAACATGATGTATGCTATGGGTAAGCCATTCACTGAAGCCATCAAAATTGGGGAAATGGTTGAAAATGGTTTAAAAATGGGCCGAATCTTGAGTCATGTTGCTTTTAAAGCCACATCACCAGATGTTCAAAATGGTTCAGAGGGTTTGATAAATGGAAACGGGAGAGAAGAGGGAGCCATGATGGCTTCCAGCTCGAGGGGGCCCGCAAGTCATTCAGCTAGTCATATGTGCCCCATATGGTCCCACCACACTATTATACCCTTCAAGATGATGCTTATGCCGTGGAACCACCTCCCTATGCGGTGATGAGCACGCAATCTTACACCTGGCCACAGCATCATACACAAAACTGAGGTCCACCTCCCATAAATGCCCATCCTTACAAAGCTCTATATAATCCCCAACCAGATGTTCCCCCGTACAATCCTCGCCCAAGAGAGCCTTTCAGAAAGAATCAGTTTACCCCTATTGGTGAATCGTATTCATGTTTGTTCCAAAAGTTAATCAGGCTAGATCTATTGCAGCCAGTGGCCCCAAACCGGCCGAACCCTGAGTCCCCCTCGCACCGAGCCGATGCTTGATGTGAATACCACTCTGGAGTAGTGGGACACAGTATAGAGGATTGTTGGACCTTCAAAAGGGCATTTGAATATTTGATTGAAGCTGAAAGAATTATTTTTCAGGATGAAGAAGCTCTTGATGTGATGAACTATTTGTTGCCTGCATACAACAGCGGCCAATAGTCAGAATGATTTGTGAAGATGAGGAATTTGATCCAGCACTGAAGGTCATTGCAGCCATTGCCGAGACAGAAGAAAATCCAAAAAATGGTCACCAAGCATGAAAGTTCCCTATCAGATGGGAGTCTTGGTAGCCAGTCTTGCTATCCTTTCTGCGTCCGGATTATCTCAGGGTGTGATCCGAATGTTTTACTTTATTGTCTTACTTTTCGATGTAAACCCTTTTATTTTCAAAAATTGTAAAAAAAGTAAAAAAATCAAAAATCAAATGAAATTAATATTTCATTATCCAGGAATATCTCTTTTCTTAATCTTGTCATATTTCTTACTCTCTTTTCAGTTCTGTTAAATGCAGATTTCAATAACATGACATGCTTGCGGACTTCATGCCCAGATCCTAAGGCACTGTTAAACTTGGAAATAATGAATCAAGAATTAGATTGCAATAAAGATAAGTTTAAGGAAATAAATCAAAGGGTTGAAAAACCTAGAGGAAAATTGGCTCCAGATTGGAAAGATCCATACATGGTAACAAGGGTACTGCCAAAAGAGCGTTGTACCTGGAAAACATCGAAGGAAATGTCCTGAAACAACTGTCAATGCAAATACAACCAAAAGGTATTATGTTGGATCCTCTATATAATATAAATATTCTCCGGTTGGGATGAAGAAGACTTTTATTCTCGCTACCCAAACACTATCAACCCTTTGCAAACCCTTTGAGCCGGTTACTTTTCTTTGATTACCCTCTTTGGAACCTGAAAGTATTATTGGAAAAAAAATCAAAAAAAAAATAAGATAAAAACTGAAAAAGGGGAGAAGAAAAAGAAAAATACAAAAGAAAAGAAAAAGAAAAAGAAAGACAATGAAAATGAATTGAAAAAAAAATGAAAAGGAAAGTAAAAAGAAAGAGAAAACAAAAACAAAAGAAAATCAAAAATAAATTTTCCTGAACTACGTTCGACTTGATTCCGAAAGGATACATAGACAACCTCTCTGGGGTTCAGTCACACCAAAATAAAAATCCAAATTCTCCCATAAGTTGAAACTGGGGCAGAAGTTATAATGGTTCGGTGATGATCCCACCTGAATGGTTCCAAAGTTATAATCCAATCCAAATTATTTTTACCCGAATCCTTTCAAGTCCTTCCGATCAATCGGTGAGAATGTTCAAGGATCATAGAATACAACTATTTGGATCTGACACAACAAAATGAGAGAAATAAAATGAGAGGGTCTTATTGGTGAAAACCCACACAGGCACCGTAAGGTGATGGTAAGCAGAGAAATGGAAAATGAGAGAGTCTTGTTAGTGAAAACTCGCAAAAAGCACTATAAGGCGATGGTGAGAAGAGAAATGAGAGAGGTAAGCTCGTGAAAACCCGCAAAGGGCATCTGAGAGTCGGACGGTTTACACAGATCAGGCATCCAGTCAAAAAGGCATGTCATGTTCATTGAAGTCCGCATATACTCCAGATAAGTCCTTCTTTCCTTTCCCTGAAAGGGACACTTCTTGTCTTAAAATCATTCTCGATTCTATTATTTGTTTTCTTTGAATCCCTTTCGGTCTAACTCTGTTCCAAAAACTAAGACAAAGAAAGGATGGTAAGATTGATTTATAGAATTCTCATTTGATACAAGCTAATATGCAAAAAGACACCCAGCCTCGTCAGGGGCATAAGTTGGCCTCTACTGGCCATGGCGGCCGATGCTTCGAATTCAAAACTCTCGGAAGAAGAAAATAAAATTGAAATGCCTATAAAGGCAAATGAAGTTGAAAAGGTTGAGTCCCACGTGACTAACCGTCTCGGCAATGTTTTGAAAAGCCAAGGTACCCAAATGATCTGAAATTAAAGTTGGAAGAAAGAAGCCAGAAATGAAAGTCCTATGAAGGTGAAATAAAGTTGGAAAAGGCTAAGTCACACGCGACTAACCATTGCAGCAAAGGTTGAGGAGCCAAAAGTTCCCAATGCTCCGAAGTAAAAAAAACAAGTCAGAATGGGAAACGCCTATAGTGGCAAAATAAAGTGAAAAAGGTTGAGTCCCATCAACCAATCGTCATGGCAATATCTGAAAAAGCCAGAGTTTCTCTAGGGTCAGAAATGTAGTCGGTATTCAGGAAGCAACCAATTGTAGCTGAAAGGGCAGAGATCAAGTGATTAAAATAATCAAGGCCACAAGACCAACCACCATATCAAACTAACAATTATTCTTTGTTTGAAAACATGAAACATGTGCAATCCAAAGCAACCTTGTAAGAAGCAGGTGCAACCAAAGAGAAACTGCGCAAGGGCTAGAAATAGATTTGCCGCAACAATCCATAAAGAGAAGTCCCCTCCAAAATTCTATCCCCCCATTTACTCATTCTATGAAATAGAAAAAAAAGAAAAAAGAAAGAAGAAGAAACAAAATGACAAAAAAGAGAAAAAAAAGAGATAAGAAGAAAAACTCAAAACATGGTAGCCTAGGGTCCCCAATCTCTAGTTACGTTTATTCCAACATAGGGTCTCCACTCTCTAGTTGAATTTATTATTAGACATAGGGTCTCCATTCCATAGTCGTCGTTCCAACATAGGGTCTCCATTCCTTAGTTGAGTTTATTTTTAGACATAGGGTCTCCACTCCCTAGTCGCCTTTCCAACATAGGATCTCCACTCCCTAGTTGATTTTATTTTAGACATAGGGTCTCCACTCCCTAGTCGGTCATTCCAACATAGGGTCTCCATTCCCTAGTTGAGATTATTTTTAGACATAGGGTCTCCACTCCCTAGTCGCCTTTCCAACATAGGGTCTCCACTCCCTAGTTGATTTTATTTTAGACATAGGGTATCCACTCCCTAGTCGCCTTTTCAACATAGAGTCTCCACTCCCTAGTTGATTTTCTTTTCACATAGGGTCTCCACTCCCTAGTCACCTTTCCAACATAGGGTCTCCACTCCCTAGTTGAGTTTGTTTTTAGACATAGGGTCTCCACTCCCTAGTTGAGTTTATTTTTAGACATAAGATCCCCACTCCCTAGTCGCCTTTCCAACATAGGGTCTCCACTCCCTAGTTCAGTTTATATTTAGACATAGGGTCCCCACGCCCTAGTCTCCTTTCCAACATATGGTCTCCACTCCCTAGTTGAGTTTATTTTTAGACATAGGGTCTCCACTCCCTAGTCGCCTTTCCAACATAGGGTTTCCACTCCCTAGTTGAGTTTGTTTTTTGACACAGGGTCTCCACTCCCTAGTCGCCTTTCCAACATAGGGTCTTCACTCCCTAGTTGAGTTTGTTTTTAGACATAGGGTCTCCACTCCCTAGTCGCCTTTTCAACATAGGGTCTTCACTCCCTAGTTGAGTTTATTTTTAGACATAGGGTCTCCACTCTCTAGTCACCTTTCCAACATAGTGTCTTCAATCCCTAGTTGAGTTTATTTTTAGACATAGGGTCCCCACTCTCTAGTCGCCTTTCCAACATAGGGTCTCCACTCCCTAGTTGAGTTTATTTTTAGACATTGGGTCCCCACTCCCTAGTCGCCTTTCCAACATAGGGTCTACCACTCCCTAGTTAAGTTTATTTTTAGACATAGGGTCTCCACTCCCTAGTCGCCTTTCAAACATAGGGTCTCCACTCCCTAGTTGAGTTTATTTTAGGCATAGGGTATCCACTCCCTAGTCGCTTTTCCAAGATAGGGTCTCCGCTCCCTAGTTGACTTTATTTTAGACGTATGGTCTCCACTCCCTAGTCGTTTTTCCAATATAGGGTCTCTAATCCCTGGTTGATTTTAGTGTAGATATAGGGCTCCACTCCTAATCTCTTTTTTCCGAGGGTACACAATCCTTATTTTATCTCTTTAAAATAAATAAATAGTCTAGATTTTGTTACAATAACTCACGTAATTTTCCTAGTGAAAACTGGGGAAGAAAAATTTCGTTCGTTTGTTTGTTTTGGTGCCTGAACAGATTTTCCACCGTGAGGCACAAATCACAGTTTCCCGGTAGTCCCAGCTACCAAAACTTCCATAACTACACTAACGTAATTTTTTTATAGCTAAGGATATGTAGGCAACCTCCAAAGCAAGGTTCGGTCAGGCTTTTTCAAAAGATGCTTCCCATGTAGTTTCGAACGGACAAAAATCCCTCGTAATTGCTCATTTTATCTTTGACCAAAAATCCTTCGTATTTCCGAGCAAAGAGGGGCAGCTGTGAGCATGTGATTTTTGACTTATACGAAATACTCCTATAAAATCCCAAGAAAATAGGTTTTCTGTTAATTATTTGCCATTTTAGGAATTTTTGTAGGATTTTCTTAATCATTTGCATTTCTGTGCATGTTTAATTTTATGATTGGTTTTTACATTCTTAGGATTAATCATTAATTATTTGTTTTATAGAAATTTGAAAATCACAAAAAATAACTCATTTTTCATTTTTCGCCTTTTAATTTTTAGCTTATTAATTTTTCTCTTTTAATTTAAAATTAAGTTATTTTTATAATTTTTTCAATTATTTAATTAGTTTAACTTCACATTTTGAGATTAATTTAGGTTTTTAATTTTAGGATTTTAATTTAAAAAAAGAGAGAAAAAGAAAAGAAAAGAAAAGGAATAAAAGAATGAATTGAAAAGCGGGGTTTGCTTTTGAAATTGGGTCAATTTTACACCTAAATTTGGCCCAGATTCGTTCCCAAATTACCAAAACCCAACCCCAAACCTTGTATACCCGGTCCAACTCCCACGGTTTCCACACGACCCCGTTTTGTGTTAATCTAATCACAGCCGTTAGATTTGAATCATCCAACGACTCGGAACTCACAGTTCACTTAATATAAAATTTTCCGAACCTTGGACTCCCCCCCCAATTGAACCCCTCCCATCCCATCTCTATTCTCTCCCAAAACAAAACCTAGCCACCCCTTTACCCCTCAACGGCTCCACCATAGACCGCCCACCGAAAATCGCCTCATGGCGGTTCCGGTGGTCCAAAGCTCCCCAAATTTACAACCTGAACTCCCCTTCACCTCCTCAATCCATATCACCAACTCTTTTCCTTCGAGTTCCTATCGATTTTCTCGAATATTAGATCGAAAATCCCGCCCAAAACCCCTAACTTCCCCCAAATTACCCAAAATTCATACAATATAGTCCTCAACCTTCCTTCACCCCTATCTCACCATCGATTCCCCAAAAATCCCAGCCGAATTCCACGAATCTTAAATCTTAGAATCATCGAGCCCTAATTTTTTCCCTTTTCTGATTTTTGGTCAAGATTTGGTCAAGTGGACTTAAAACCTCCATTAGTCGAATGTTCTTGTTAAGAACAGTCGATTATTGGTAGGCAAAGTCCATTTACACTTTGATGGATTTTGGACGAGTGCTCAAATTGACTTAGTCTTGAAATAAATTTAGGTAAATCTCCTTCCTTTCTTCTGTTTGTTTACATTTATCTTTGTTTTTCTTCAGCATGTTAAATGGTTTTTATTAGCCGCATGTTTAGGTTTAATTTTAAAATTTATTTTTTTTCTCTTTCTTTATTCATGATTGTTTATTTGTTCTTGATTGAATAAAAGCATGTTTTGAATTCTAGTACTCGATTTCATGATTTTCTTTTAGTTAATTAGAGTTCTGTTTGTTTAAATCATGGAATCATCTCGAAATCAGTTAATTGTAGTTTCCCCTTTAGTATCCGGATTCATCCAACTACTTAATTTTGCTCGTTTGATTTGTCTTGGCATGTTTGTTTGTGTTTTTCTTAGTCTGCAAATCAATAGATACTTAGAAGGGTCAAATGAACAAAAAGAAACTTAGGGGGTCATAGAAGGTTAGATAGTTGTTGAAATCAGATAATTTTTAGGCTAGAATATTCTAGAAAAGTGGGGCAGCTGGCCTCATTTGGTTAGTACAAAGTACTGAAACCAATATGAGAAAATCAGTTGTCCAATTCTATTGGAATATGCTTTTTGTGGCTGAGGAATAATTCCTCCGGCACATGGCATCTTTGGTACCTATATATGGTACCATTTCTATACAGAAAAATCAGATTTGATAACAAAAAAAGGACCTAAAAATTCTGTGCATTTTTTTATTCTAAGTTTACTCAAAAAGACACACATTCAACCTTATTCTCTACAAAAAGCTCTATTTTATTCCTGAAAAGTTCAGATTCCAAAAATCATTGAAAAACTCCAAAACCTCTGATTCTCTAATTCTTTACAAGTTAAAATATGGTGTGAAGTGGATATTTCACTGGTTTCCTCTAGCTGGTTATTGGTTTCAAAGGTGTTTGGTTGGCTGTTGCTGCGGGATTCTGGTCATTTCCTCTTTGGATTTGGGAGCCTTTATTTGGTTCCTTTTTCTTCTATTCATTTTGCGTTTAGATATGTAACCCTATTCTGACTATGAAAGAATCTATTTGTGCAAACTTGAAGCTCTTCCTGACTGTGTGTGTATGGGTGTATGTTTTAATAATAGGAGTTAATGTGTGTCAATCTTTTCTTCATCGGCTTTTCTTGTGTTTTTATGTGCATTTCAGTAGTTGGAAAATGTTCCTAAAACTGCATAAATAGCTTTGCTTCATAACAGCATTTAGGTTTGATGTTGTTTGTGATTTATTTGAGTTATGCTTTCTTCCTCTCTTTCACCTGATTCCTTTTACTTAAAAATACTATTTTCATTTTTTTTGACTGTTTGGCCATGAATTGCAGCCTGCAGATTTAGCCACTGGTTGGCTAAAATCAGCAGGTTTAGAAGCTAAAACCTTGGAACCCTGTTGTATGGTATGGATCTGATAAAGGGAGATCAAGCTCTAATGGACAAGCCATGTCCAAAAGAGGCAGAAATTTTCTTTAGTTATGCAAATTTGTAATAGTGGTAGCCCAAATACAGTCAGTCAAGTAGATGTAGTTTGGACTGTTACTTAGAGTAGTTCTTAAGAAAGTAGTATATTTGATTTAATAGCAATGCAAAAGATTGTTTACTACAGTAAAATTGTCATTATATTTAGATTTTTTGTAGTAAGTGGACTGTTTAAAGAACTTGGTTAAACAGGCTCTACTATTAAATTCCAGCCTAAATTTTGCTTAAATTTTGTATACTGGTGTGATGACCCGGCCAGTCTTCTCAGGATTTACCGCTCCGTTTTCCCCATTTTTGCTTTTTTATTCTTTGTTTATCCGTGTTATGTGGTCTCGTGTTGGTCGGATCGAATACGGAATGATTTTGATAAGGTTAGAGGTACTTAGTCTCTTTTGAGGAAGCTTGAGTTGGAAAAGTCAACCGGATGTTGACTTATGTGTTACAGAGATTGGATGTGAGTTTTGATGATTTGGTTAGCTTCGGGAGGTGATTTGGGACTCAGGAGCATGATTGGAATGAGTTTTGGAGGTTCGGAGTAGATTTAGGCTTGAATTAGTGAAGTTAATATTTTGGCGATTTATGGTTGGTAGGCGAGATTTTCATATAGGAGTCGGAATGGAATTCCAAGAGTTGAAGTAGTCCCTTTGTGTTATTTAGGATGTGTGTGTAAAATTTTAGGTCATTCAGACGTGGTTTGGTTAGATTTTTGATCAAAACAGAATTCGGAAGATTTTGGGAATTTAGGCTTAAATCCGATGCGTTTTGGTTGATTTAATGTTGTTTGAGGTGTTTTGAAGATTGGTACAAGTTTGAATAAGGTATTAGGATATGTTGGTATTTTTGGTTGAGGTCTTGGGGGCCTCGGGGTGATTTTGAATGGTTGATGGGAAGTTTGAGGAATGTTTGCAGCTACTGAACTTTTGCTGCTTTTGGTATTTCCGCACATGCAGAAGAGGAGTCGCAAAAGTGGATTATTGAGGAGTTGTCATGAACTGCAGATGCAGTTGTGGAACCGCACCTGCGAAGCTGCAGGTGCGGAGGGTTGATCGCAGAAGCAGTTTTAGCTGATAAGTGATGAACCGCAGAAGCGGATAGTTGGCCGCATATGCGGTACCGCAGACGCGGTAATTCAGTCGCAGATGCAAAATGTCTGGGCAGAAAGTATAAATCGTTACCTTCAGAAATTTGAGCTATTTCACCATTTTTTACTTCGGCTTTGGATCTTTTTGGACGATTTGAAAGAGGTATTTCAAGGGAACTTCATTGAGGTAAGGAATTTGGATTTAAATCACGTTCCTATGCTATTATTTCACGGATTGAAGCTAGAAATTATGGAAATTTAGGGTTAAAATTAAAGAACTAGTGCTTGGAAACTTAGACCGTTGCTTGAGGATTTGAAGGACCATTTAAGGTCGGATTTTTGAACTTTTGATATGTGTGAACTCGTGAGGAGATAAAGAACCCATTTGTATAGAAATTATTGAATTCCGAGACGTGGGACTAGGGGTCGGGTTTTGGTAATTTGAGGATTTATATTATAATTTGATTATTTTCGCTTGGGCTTCGTTTCCTTAGCATATTTTGACGTCCTCATTCTGATTTTGGATACATTCGATACGAGTGGAGGCCGATTTGAGAGGTAAAGGCGTCGCGAGCTAGATATTTGACCGGTTCAAGGTGAGTAATGATTGTAAATGATGTTCGGAGGGTATGAAACCTCGGACTTGCACATCATTGTGCTATATTAAGATGACGCACACGCTTGATGACGAGCGTGGAGTCGTGCACTGTTGGGGATTGTGACTTAGTCTGTCCTGAATGACTATTTTACCGCGTATTTGACTGAAATCTATTTGTTATCATCATGATTTGGGTTGAATGCCATATTTGGGCCGTGTGCCAACTATTTGAACCCTTCGGGGATTTTTACTGGTATTTCCTCACTGTTTTGACTTTATACTTGAATTTAGTCATGTTATATTTCACTGTTTTTCGTACTCAGCCATGTTTACTCTGTTTTAACACCTACATGATCTTTTAAATGATATTTTGGGCTGAGAAACATGTTTTACTACTGCCCGAGTGGCTTGTGAGGATTTTTTGACTGAGCAATGCTGAGGGCCTATATTGTGAGGAAACATTTGATTCTGCTCATGAGGCCGAGGGCCTGAGATATGTACGCCACGAGGTGGCTTGGTTGATATGAGGCCGAGGGCCTAGTGATGATGCCATGAGGTGTCTTGATATTACGCTTGGGCTGTAAGGGGAAACTTCAAGAGTCTGCACACCCCTAGTGAGTGCGGGTACCTATTGTCATGAGAGATTGAGTCTGAGGGGCTGGTATTGTTCTATGTGATAAGCCGAGGGGCTGGTACTGTTCTAAGATGTTGCCCGAGGGGTGAATTTGTCGATAATGTGCCCGAGAGGCGAACCTTTATGTGTTTATTTTTCATAATTGACTGTCAATTACCTACTTAATGGTTGAAAAAGGTTTTTCAGGACGTTAAATTTGAGTTAACAGATTTTTACCTATCTTTCATTGGTTTACTGTTTTAAAAAGGTTTTTACAGCTTCATTATAGTATGTTTTGTGCCTTACGTGATTTCTTGCTTTCAGTCTTTATTTACATTTGTTACTCACTGAGTTGGAGTACTCACTTTACTCCCTTCTCCCTATGTGTAGATTCAGGTGTAGCTGGTCCTGCTCCCGAGTGTTGATCATTTCCGGCTCAGACGGATCCGAGGAGTCTCTAGGTAACTGTTGGCGTTCACAACCCGGAGCTCTTCCCTATCTCTTCTCCTTTATGTTCTTAGTTCTATACTAAACTCTATAAATGATTTAGAGTATTCCGGATTGGTTAGATGCTCATGACTAGTGACACCCTGGTATCAGGTCGTGTTTGGGCTATATTCTGTATATTTTACTATTGTTATCTTAAACTTAGGTTTATTTATCCATGTTTAGACTATTTCTTATTGTTTAACTGCTATTAATTGGAAAATGGGAAGTGTCGACTTGTCTTGTCTTCATGAGATGCTCCATCATGACTGGGCTCGGGTTTAGGGTCGTGACAAGTTGGTATCAGAGCCTAGGTTACATAGGTCTCATGAGTCATGAGCAGATTTAATAGAGTCTGGTAGATCAATACGGAGACGTCTGTATTTATCCTCGAGAGGCTGCAGAACCTTTAGGAAACTTCATATTCTTGAAATTCTTGTCTTGCAAATTTTTTGATTCTAGTACTAGACTTCTGTTATTCTATTCTCTCACAAATGGTGAGGACGCGCGCTACCGGTCAGGATGGACGGCCACCGGTATCAGCAGCTGTGGCCACTAGAGGCCGACGACGCAGTCGTGGTTGTGGTAGGGGCAGAGCCGCTAGGGCATCACCTGCAAGTCCACCATCTGCCCCTGTTCAAGATCAGGTCCCAGTTATGGACGCTCCAGCAGCACCAGCTCAGGCACCAGTTGTGCCCATTATGATTCTGGATCTTTAGGAGGCCTTGGCTCAGATCTTATCAGTTTGCACTGGCCTAGCTCAAGCGATTTCAGCCACTACAGTCGTAGCTACTTCTCAGGTCGGGGGAGGCAATCAGACTCCCATCGCTCGCACACCTGAGCAGGTCGTGCAGGGAATTCAGATGCCGGGGGCATATCCAGCACAACCGGTTGCAGCTGCTCGGGAATATCTAGTTCCTGCCATACCAGAGGATAAGCAACATAGGTTGGAGAGGTTTGGTAGACTTCAGGCTCTGACCTTTAGTGGTGTAGAGGGCGAGGATGCCCAGGGCATTTTGGACAAGTGTTAGATGATGCTTTATACAGCGGGTATTCTAGATACTAGCAGGGTCGCTTTAACTACTTAACAGTTTTCAGGAGCTGCTTTCACTTGGTGGGAGGATTTTGAGAGGCGTAGGCTTGTTGGTGCAGCACCCCTTACTTGGCAGCAGTTCTCTATTCTCTTTCTGGAGAAATACCAGCTACACAGGCAGTTTGAGTGGTTGCATCAGGGGGAGATGACCGTGTCGCAGTATGAGTTGAGGTTCTCCGAGTTGGCTCGTCATGCCATCTAGTTGGTTCCGATAGATAGAGAGAGGATTAGGAGCTTTGTTGATGGTCTCACTTATCAGCTCCGTATTCTCATGATTAGGGAGAGGGTGACTGGTGCTACTTTCGAGGAGGTTGTAGATATTGCCCGTGAGATTGAGTCTGTTTGTCGCTAAAAGCGCGAGGAGAGGGAGGCAAAGAGGCCTCGAGGATATGGTAGTTACAGTGGTACTCTTTCGAGAGGTCAGTTTCAGCACGGTAAAGGTCATCCATTCGGGCATGCTCGACCAGCTCGCCCAGGTTATCATGGGGCGTCATCGGGCCATAGTCCTCACAGTTCTCATCAGGTCCAGTCATCACTTAGTGCCCTTCTAGCTCAGAGTTCATCCCGTGCTCTATCAGCTCAGGGATCTTCTATGTCGAGTGCATCTGCTACTCACTCCGGTGTGAGGGGTTCCTTTCAGTCCCCTTCTCCAGCATATGGGAGTTGTTATGAGTGTGGTGAGATAGGTCATATATGGGGGCAGTGCCCTCATCGTCTTGTGATTTCATCTCAGCAGAGGGTCAGTCATCGGCCTTGGCGCCAGTTACTTCACCACCACCCGCCCAGCCAGCTAGGGGTGGAGGTCAGTCAGCTAGGGGTCGCCCTAGAGGGGGAGGTTGATCAAGTGGCGGTCAGGCCCGTTTCTATGCACTTCCAGGTAGACCCGATGCAATTGCTTCAGATGCTGTTATTACAGGTATTGTTTCAGTCTGCCACAAAGATGCCTCTGCATTATTTGATCCCGGTTCCACCTTTTCTTATTTGTCATCATACTTTTCTCGTTATTTGGGTACGCCCTGTGAGTTTCTTGCTTCACTTGTTCATGTATCTAGCCCGGTAGGCAATAATGTTGTTGTAGATCGTGTGTACCAGTTGTGTGTGATGACTATTGGGGGTCTGGAGACCCGTGTGGATCTTTTATTATTGTGCATGGTGGATTTCGATGTCATTTTGGGCATGGATTGGCTATCTCCATGTCGTGCTATTCTGGATTGTCATGCTAAGATAGTCACATTGGCTATATCGGGTGTGCCACAAATTGAGTGACGATATGTGACTGATTATGTTCCTAGTAGAGTGATCTCATTCTTTAAAGCCCAGCGTATAGTTGGGAAGGGTTGTCTTTCGTATCTAGCCTTTGTGAGGGATGTCGGTGCTGAGACTCCCAGTATTGATTTTGTTCTAGTTGTGAGGGATTTTTCTAATGTGTTTCCTACAAACCTGCTAGGCATGCCACCGGATAGGGATATTGATTTTGGTATTGACCTGGTGTCGGGCACTCAGCCCATTTCTATTCTGTCGTATCGTATGGCACCAACAAAGTTGAAGGAATTAAAGGAGCAGCTTTAGGAACTCCTTGATAAAGGGTTCATTCAGCCTAGTGTGTTACCTTGGGGTGTGCCGGTTCTATTTATGAAGAAGAAGGATGGCACTATGAGGATGTGCATTGATTATAGGCAATTGAACAAGGTAATGATTAAGAACAAGTATCATTTGCCTCGCATTGATGATTTATTCGACAAGCTTCAGGGAGCGAGAGGGTTCTCCAGGATTGATCTCCGTTCAGGTTATCACCAGTAGAAGATCAGGGACTCGAATATTCTTAAGACAGCCTTTAGGACCCGATATGGTCATTATAAGTTCTTGGTAATGTCTTTTGGGCTGACCAATGCCCCAGCAGCGTTCATGAATTTGATGAACAGTGTGTTCCGACCTTATCTTGACTCGTTTGTCATAGTCTTCATTGATGATATTCTGGTATATTTGCGTAGTAAGGAGGAGCACGCGGAGCATTTGAGAGTTGTGTTGCAGAGATTGAGAGGAGAAGCTTTATGCAAAATTCTCCAAGTGTGAGTTTTGGCTCAGTTCAGTGGGTTTCTTGGGGAACGTGGTGTCCGGTGAGGGTATTCAGGTCGATTCGAAGAAGATATAGGTGGTTCAGAGTTGGCCCAGACCGTCCTCAGCCGTAGAGATTCACAGCTTTCTTGTTTTGGCAGGCTATTATCGCCGGTTTGTTCAGGGATTCTCATCTTTTGCATTGCCCTTGACCAAGTTGACTCAGAAGGGTGCTTCATTTGTATGGTCGGGCGAGTGTGAGGAGAGCTTTCAGAAGCTCAAGACAGCTTTAACCACAACTCGAATGTTAGTTTTGCCATTAGATTCAGGTTCATATACTGTGTATTGTGATGCTTCGAGAGTTGGTAATGGTTGTGTATTGATGCAGGAGGGTAGAGTTATTACTTATGCTTCTCGTCAGTTGAAGCCCCATGAGAAGAACTACCATGTTCATGATTTAGAGTTGGCTGCCATAGTTCATGCGTTGAAGATTTGGAGGTATTACTTGTATGGTGTGTCTTGTGAGGTGTTTACCGATCATCGTAGCCTCCAGCACTTGTTCAAACAGAAGGATCTCAATTTGAGGCAGCGGAGGTGGTTAGAGTTGCTTAAGGATTATGACATCATTATATTGTACCTTCCGGGAAAGGCCAATGTGGTGGTCGATGCATTGAGCCGAAAGGTAGTAAGTATGGGGAGTTTGGCATATATTCCAGTTGGGGAGAGACCTCTTGCAATTGATGTTCAGGCCTTGGCCAATCGGTTCGTAAGGTTGGATATTTAGGAGCCTAGTCGGGTATTGGCTTGTGTGGTTTCTCGATTTTCCTTATATGATCGCATCAGAGACCGCCAGTATGATGAACCACATTTTCTTGTCCTTAAGGATAGAGTTCAGCATGATGATGCCAGAGATGTGACAATTGGTGATGATAGGGTGTTGAGGATGTAGGGCCGGATTTGTGTGCCCAATGTGGATGGGCTTCAGGAGTTGATTCTGGATGAGGCCCATAGCTTGCGGTATTCCATTCATCCGGGTGCCGCGAAGATGTATCAGGATTTGAGGCAGCACTGTTGGTGGAGGAGAATGAATAAAGATATTGTGGGATTTGTAGCTCGGTGTCTCAATTGTCAGCAGGTGAAATATGAGCATCAGAGACCGGGTGGCTTGCTTTAGCGGATAGATATTCTAGAGTGGAAGTGGGAGAGGATCACTATGGACTTTGTAGTTGGACTTCCACTGACTTTAAAGATGTTCGATGCTATTTGGGTGATTATGGATTGGCTGACTAAGTCCGCGTACTTCATTCTTATGTGTACTACCTATTCATCAGAGCGGTTGGCAAAAATCTATATCCGGGAGATTGTTCGTTTGCATGGTGTCCCAGTTTCCATCATTTCAAATAGGGGCACTTAGTTTACATTGCAGTTTTGAAAGTGTGTGCAGCGAGAGTTGGGTACTCAGGTTGAGTTGAGCAGAGCTTTTCACCCTTAGACGGACAGGCAGTTCGAGCGCACTATTCAGATATTGGAGGATATGTTGCGTGCTTGTGTCATTGATTTCGGAGGGTGATGTGATCAGTTTCTACCACTTGTAGAGTTTTCTTATAACAACAACTACCAGTCGAGTATTCAGATGGCTACATATGAGGCTTTGTATGGGAGGCAGTGTAGGTCTCCAGTTGGTTAGTTTGAGCCCGGTGAGGCTAGGCTATTGGGGACAAACTTGGTGCAGGATGCTTTAGAAAAGGTGAAGGTCATTCAGGAGAGGCTTCGTACAGCGCAGTCGAGACAGAAGAGCTATGCTGATTGGAAGGTTCGGGATGTGTCCTACATGGTTGGTGAGAAGTTTCTGTTGAAGCTTTCACCCATGAAGGGTGTTATGAGATTTGGGAATAAAGGGAAATTGAGTCCTCGGTTCATTGGGCCTTTTGAGGTGCTTCGGAGGATTGGGGAGGTGGCTTATGAGCTTGCTTTTCCACCCAACTTGTCGAGTATGCATCCCGTATTTCATGTTTCTATGCTCCAGAAGTATATTGGGGATCCGTCTCATGTTCTTGATTTTAGCACGGTTCAGCTGGATGATTATTTGACCTAGGATGTGGAGCCAGTAGCTATTTTGGGTCGTCAGGTTTGAAAGTTGAGGTCGAAGGATATAGCTTCAGTGAAAATGCAGCGAAGAGGTCGGCCCGTGGAGGAGGCTACCTGGGAGACCGAGTGGGAGATGCAGAGTAGATATCCT
This sequence comes from Nicotiana sylvestris, assembly GCF_000393655.2. Lineage (NCBI taxonomy): Eukaryota > Viridiplantae > Streptophyta > Magnoliopsida > Solanales > Solanaceae > Nicotiana > Nicotiana sylvestris. The sequence continues at coordinate 122,628,841 of NC_091065.1, forward strand.
CACCTGTTTCAGACTTCAGTTATGTTTCTTGACTCGTTCGAGGACAAACATTTGTTTAAGTTAGGGAGGATGTGACGACCTGGCCAGTCGTCTCATGAGTTACCGCTCTGTTTTTCTCATTTCTGCTTCTTTATGATTTGTTTATCCGTGTTATGTGGTCTCGGGTTGGTTGGATCGAATCCGGAATTATTTTGGTAAGGTTTGAGGCACTTAGTCTCTTTTGAGGAAGCTTGAGTTGGAAAAGACAACTGGATGTTCACTTATGTGTTAGAGGGCTCGGATGTGAGTTCTGATGGTTCGATTAGCTACGGGAGGTGATTTGGGACTCATGAGTGTGATCGGAATGAGTTTTGGAGGTTCGGAGTAGATTTAGGCTTGAATTAGCAAAGTTGATATTTTGGCGATCTCTGGTTGGTAGGCGAGATTTTGATATAGGAGTCAGAATAGAATTCCAAGAGTTGTAATAGTTCCGTTGTGTCATTTAGGATGTGTGTATAAAATTTCAGGTCATTTGGACGTGGTTTGGTTAGGTCTCTGATCAAAAGCGGAATTCAGAAGATTTTGGGAATTTAGTCTTGAATCCGATGCGTTTTGGTTGATTTGATGTTGTTTGAGGTGTTTTGAAGATTGGTACAAGTTTGAATAAGGTATTAGGATATGTTGGTGTTTTTAGTTAAGGTCCCGGGGGCCTCGAGGTGATTTTGGATGGTTAACGGGGAGTTTGAGGAATGTTTGCAGCTGCTGAACTTTTGCTGCTTCTGGTACTTCCGCACCTGCGGATTGGGGACCGCATGTGTGGCGCCGCACATGCGGAAGAGGAGCTGCAGAAGCGGATTATTGAGGAGTTATCAGGAACCGAGATGCGGTTATGGGACCGCACATGCGAAGCCTCAGGTGCGGAGGGTTGATCGCAAAAGCAGTTTTAGCTGTTAAGTGAGGAATTGCAGAAGCGGATAGTTGGCTGCATATGCAGTACCGCAGAAACAGTAATTGGGCCGCAGATGCGAAATGTCATGGTAGAAAGTATAAATTGTGGCCTTCGCGAATTTGAGCTATTTTACCATTTTTGACTTCGACTTTGGAGCTTTTTGGACGATTTGAAAGAGGGATTTCCAGGGAACTTCATTGACGTAAGGAATTTGGACTTAAACTCGTTCCTATGTTATTATTTCACGGATTGGAGGTAGAAATTATGGAAACTTAGGGTTAAAATTAAAGAACTAGGGCTTGAAAACTTAGACTTTTGCTTGAGGATTTGAAGGACCATTTGAGGTTAGATTTCTGAACTTTTGATATGTGTGAACTCGTGAGGAGCTAAGGAACCCATTGGTATAGAAATTATTGAATTTCGAGTCGTGGGCCCGGGGATCGGGTTTTGGTCATTTCAGAATTTATGTTGTAAATTGATTATTTTCGCTTGGGCTTTGTTCCCTTAGCATATTTTGACGTCCTTGTTCTGATTTTGGAAAGATTCGACGCGAATGGAGGCAAATTCGAGGGACAAAGGCGTCGCGAGCTAGAGATTTGACCGGTTCAAGGTGAGTAACGATTGTAAATGATGTTTTGAGGGTATGAAACCCCGGACTTGCACATCGTTGTGCTATATTGAGGTGACACACATGCTTGATGACGAGCGTGGGGTCATGCACTGTTGGGGATTGTGACTTAGTACATCCCGAATGACTATTTTACCGCGTACTTGACTAAAATCTATTTGATATCATCATGATTTGGGTTGAATGCCATATTTGGACCTTGGGCCAACTATTTGAACCCTTTGGGGATTTTTACTGGTATTTCCTTACTGTTTTGACTGTATGCTCGAACTCAGTAATGTTATATTTCACTGTTTTTCGTACTAAGCCATGTTTACTCTGTTTTAACACTTACATGATCTTTTTAATTATATTTTGGGCTGAGAAACATGTTTTACTACTACCCGAGTGGCTTGTGAGGATTTTTTGACTAAGCAAGGCCGATGGCCTATGTTGTGAGGAAATATTTGATACTACTTATGAGGCCGAGGGCCTGAGATATGTACGCCACGAGGTGGCTTGGTTGATATGAGGCCGAGAGCCTAGTGATGATGCCACGAGGTGGCTTGATATTGTGCTTAGGCCGTAAGGGGCCCCTCTAGGAGTCTACACTCTCCCAGTGAGCGCGGGTACCCATTGTGATGTTAGATTGAGCCCAAGGGGTTAGTATTATTCTATATGATAGCCCGAGGGGCTGGTACTGTTCTGAGATGTTGCCAGAGGGGCGGATTTGTTAATACTGTGCCCGAGGAACGAACCTTTATGTGTTTATTTTTCATAATTGACTGTCAATTACCTGCTTAATTGTTGAAAAAGGCTTTTCAGGAAGTTAAATTTGAGTTAAAGGATATTTACCTATCTTTCACCGTTTTACTATTTTAAAAGGGTTTTTACTGCTTCATTATAGTATGCTTTGTGTCTTACGTGATTTCTTGCTTTTAGTCTTTATTTACATTTGTTACTTACTGAGTTGGAGTACTCACTTTACTCCCCGCACCCCTATGTGCAGATTCAGGCGTAGCTGGTCCCGCTCCTGAGTGCTGATCATTTTCGGCTCAGGCGAATCCGAGGAGTCTCTAGGTAGCTGTTGGAATTTGCAACCCGGAGCTCATCCCTATCTCTTTTCCTTTATGTTCTTAGTTCTGTACTAAACTCTGTAGATGATTTAGAGTATTCCGGATTGGTTAGATGTTCATGACTTGTGACACCCCGGTATCAGGCTGTATTTGAGTTGTATTCCGCATATTTTACTATCGTTTGCTTAAACTTTGGTTTATTTATCCATGTTTAGACTGTTTCTTATTGTTTAACTGCTATTAATTGAAAAATGTCAAGTGTCGGCTGGCCTTGTCTTCATGAGAGGCGCCATCACGACTGGGTCCGGATTTAGGGTCATGACAAATGGCAGCCCACTCCCCTTCTAACCTGATCCCCAATTCCAAAATAATCAAAAACTAAATAGACGACTCTCACTATAACTAAGCCTTCCTAATCTTCTAAACTTTTGGCACTCTTACCCATCAAAAATGCAAATATTATCCTGTTTTTGCATTTTTTTATTATCAGCTAGGAAGATCTCAAATTTAGTGTTTATCTTGATTCTTCTTTTGAAATTGAAAGAAAACATGAAGAATTACAATACGTTGAAGATGAAAGGAAAGGATTTTGAGTTCGTTTATGATGATTTCAACTATTTCTCCATTCCCAATAAATTGATTATATGGGCAATTGGTTTTTGAGCCAAGTTGGAGTTGACGTCGAGGTTCGTCGAAGTTTCCGGCGAGTTTTTTTTTTCTGGCGAGTTTTTTGTCTCAGACTAAGTGTTGCTACCATTGCTTGAATACATTTGGTAATTTTGTTATTTATTTAACTTCCTTGTTTATGAAACAATTTTTTCGTTTACGGTTTGGTCTGCAAGTTGGGTCATTGTTTCTTTAGCGCTTCAGCTAATCCATATTTTGGATTTAGATTTTGTTGATCCTGTTATTTCTATTCCCTGCAAATTTAACATGTAAGAAAATAGATTATGCTAGTATATTTTTAGTTTATTGAAGTGACGAAATAGCAGTTAGTTAAGCCGTGTGCCATGTCATTTTTTCTTCGTTGAAGAAACTAGCTTATTCTTGGACATATGTTATATACATAACAAAGAAAAGATTCTCTATGATGTCATATGCTCTTTGATTTTGGGAGAAGTTCATAATCCCTTATCTATCTTAGTTTTTGTAATCATAATGCTTTTTGACAGAATGTTTGCATATTGTTTATTAAAAATGACAAATTGGCCATGGTTTTGCCTTAAAGATAAATTTACTCAATTCAAGTTTGGATTTGCTGTAATTGTTTAGTATATCAAGTTTGACATGACTCTTCTGCCATTGCTTTTCGTAGCTCGCCTTATAGTGGTCATGGGTACGGTTTCCGTGGTATGGTCACGATGCATAAATCTCAATTCGGGTGTGCATTTCATATGATCCTACCATAATTTTGAATAATAAAAACAAAGTAAACATGTTATAAACCCGGGTGTGCATTTCATGTGACCCGACTTTAATTTCCAATAATGTAAAATAAAATAAACATGTCGTGAACCGTGGATGCATTTCATGTAGCGTGGTTTACGATGTGTTTTCAAAAACAAACAAGTATATGACGATCATGAATTTTCCTAAAAACATTAAAAGCGGTTAGAAAGTTAAAAATGCAGGTAGGTTTAAAATGTATAATTAATCAGATAATTAGTCCAATATTAATAGTTAAGCGACCGTGCTAAAATCACAGAACCCGGGAATGCCTAACACCTTCTCCTGGGTTAGCAGAATTCCTTACCCGGATTTTCGTGTTCGCAGACCATAAATAAGAGTCAACTTTCTCGATTCAGGATTTTAAACCGGTGACTTGGGACACCATAAACTATCCCAAGTGGTGACTCTAAATTTTAAATAAATAATCCCATTTCGATTATTGTCACTTTAACTGGAAAAACTCCGTGTGATAGCTCTTGCGACTCTACTGGGGATAAGAACCCAGAATCTGTAGTTTAGGGTTCAAGAATTCGAGCTTAATAGTTGTTATGATTGGCTAGCATGATTGTCTAATTTTTACGTGTTTGAGCCTAATGTGCTAAATGTCACTTTTTTACCGCTTTGAGATTGTGTGAACTGTACATAAAAATATTACGAAACCCTTCTTCTTTGTGAGTCTTCTAAATCTTCTGGGGAGCGTGCGATTCGCGTGGCTTCTTTTCTGTTAGAGTCATATCCTAATTTTAGAACGAGGTTCTGTCAAGTTGCAAAGCAGGTGAAGCTTCTGTATTCCCGGTACGCTGCCCCCCTCGGCTCGAGCTGTCCGCTTGGGTAAGCCAGATCTAGAACAATACACCTAGGTTTTAAACCTAAAATAACATAGCCTCAGACCAGATCCCTAGTAGGTACGTTTGTTTGCATCACGTGCAATTGACTTTGGGGACGCAACACAGGGGTTGGGTCCGTCTAGGACAGGTGTACCTAAATTAAAAGATCATCCTGATGCATACGTGTTGCTTGCATATTTGTTTCGGCTTGCATGTTGACTGGCTGCTAGAATAGGGAAAGAAAATAAAAAAGGGAAAAAAAATTAACAGCGAGAGGTAGGTAACTCGAAACTTTGCCAAAATTTGAAAAAAAAGAGAAAGAAAATAAGTGATTGTTTAAAGTCATGTTTCCCCTATTCCGTCAAAACTGGTCGAACTACGCTGGTCTGATTCTCACCGAATGTGAGATACGTAGGCAAACCTCATCATTTCCGGCCCACAATTTTCAAAAAATCCAAAAATATTATCATTTACTTCTTCTTTAGATAGTCTTTCTTTTAGACCCCAATTTTTAAAATATAAAAATATTTTCTTTTAATTTCTCTCAAAATCCAAAAAATATTTTCATTCTTCTTTCGAAAATTCAAAAGAAAATTCAAGATTCAAAAATATTTTCTGTTTTCTTTCGAAGTATTTCTTTATAAATTCAACATAAAAGTCCAAAAATCCAAAAAAATATTTTCTTTCTTCTTTAGAAGTTTTTCTTTTGAAATTTTCAAAAAAAAAAGTTCAAAAAAAAAATATTTTATTCTCATTCAAAAAAATAAAATCAAACCAAGATTCAAAAATATGTATTTTTTCTCCTGGCAGTCTTTCTCAAAAAAACTCAAACAAAAAAAAAACAAACAAAACCAAAAGCCAAAATGTTTTTTTTTCTTTCTTATGTAGTTAAAAAAAAGGAAAACAAAACAAAATCCAAAAATATTTTCTTCACTATGAGTCTTTCTTTCAGAAATAAAAAAATTCAAAATCCAAAAAAAAAGATTTAGTTTATTCTTTTTATTCCTAATCTTCCCGAACTACGCAATATCTGATATTAATATTCCCATATGATACGTAGGCAACCCACATCATGTTCAATCAAATAATTTTGAAAAATGAAAAAAAAATGATAATAAGGACCGACTGAGTCCATTCTAACGTGTCTTTTGTTTTGAATTGTGAAAAAAGTTTAAGGTAGTTGATTTGTGCTAAGCTGACAACAACACAAAATCCAAGGGAAAAAATGACATCTGACATCGAAGTTGTTACGAGCGGTCATGAGACTCAGGGTCAGAGGGTTCAACAAGAGTCTACTGTGGTTGAGGAAAATTGTAACGACCCGGCCTGTCATTTTGAGAGTTAAAGTTCCATTTCCTCCATATATTCTTATTTATGTATTGTTCAGCTGTGTTAAGTTGTATCGAGTTAGTAGTTTTGGGGTCGGAGTAGTTTTGGAGTGAAATGAACACTTAGTCTCTTAGTTATAAAGCTAAGTTAGAAAAGTCAACCGGACGTTGACTTATGAGTAAATGAATTCGGATTTGGATTTTTATGATTCAATTAGTTTCTTTGGGTGATTTTAGACTTAGGAGTGTATCCAGAATATAATTTGAAGGTCTGTGGCAGAATTAGGCGTGAATTGGCGAAAGTTGGATGTTTAGAAGTTCTTAGGCTTGAATTCGAGGTTGATTGGTGTTTTGTTGTAGTTTTGGGTGTTCCGGAGGTTCGACTAAGTTCGGGTAGTGATATATGACTTGTTGGAATTATTGGTTGAGGTCCCGAGGGCCTCGGGTGAGTTTCAGAGAGATTTGAGTTGTATTGCGCTCGTTTTTCTTATGTTTCGACGTCGTTTCTTCAAGCATAAATGATATCATATTGAACAAATAAGCTCCGATTTCTTTTTGATTGAAGCATTAGATCTGTATCATAATTATGGACCTGTAGCAAAAAGAATCATAGAATTTGGACATCATATGAGAATTTTATGGCTATTTTACTAAGAATTTGGTTGCTAGATTTTTCAGAGTAATTATGAAATTGCCACTGACGGCATATTTAAAAATCTGCACTATTTGCAAATATTAAAACTAACATATCTCATTCATTATAAAATCAAATTGAGTGATTCAAAAGCCTAACTTGACTAGAATTTCACAAGGAATCCATTGGAGGTATAAAAAGCGAGTTTCGGGATCGTTTGGCATGATAAACGAGGCAGAATAATTGGTAGAAAAATATATAAAATGAGGGTTTGTTCAATCGGTTATATTTTGAGTTGGGGAGCTCGGATTTGGGCAATTTTGAGGGTGATTGTCACCACAGGAATTGGGGTAAGTATTCTCTACTCAATTTTGATTATATTTCATGAATCCAACTTCGTTTTCGGGATTTGATTGATGATTTCTAAGTAAAATTGAGAGTGTTAGGGCTTGAGTTTTGGAAAGTTTTAGGTAGGGATTTGAGGGACCAAACGGAGTCCGATTTTGATAAATTTTATATGGTTAGCCTTGGGAGAGGATGAGGGTTTTGATTCAGCCATTGTTGATTGGTTTCGAGATGTGGGCCTAAGGGCCGAGTTTTGGTCGACTTCGGATTTTTGGCTTATTTTTGTAGTTTTTATTGTTGGATTCGATTCTCTAGCCATGTTGATAATATTATTCTGATTATGGTTAGATTCAGAGCTTTTGGAGACCGAATCAAGGGACGAAGACATCCCGGAGTAGGATTTCACACTGTTAAGGTAAGTAACAGTTTTAACTCTAGCTTTAAGGGTATAAACCCAGAGAAATTGATATCATGTGTTTGTTTGGTGGTGATACCCACTCTAGGTGACGGGCGTGTGGGTGTGCACCCCAAGGGATTGAGACTTGGTCCGTCCCGTGAGGCTGTAAGGCTTAATGGCTATTATTTGTGGTTATGTGCTTACTTATTGTTGAACTTGTTTGCCTTCATGTTAGAGATCATGCTTAGGCTTTATTCATGCTCACATTATTTGTACTCAGTCATAGAAATTATTATACATATTTACTTCAGCCTTTATTATTTGCTAATATGTTGTGATACTTGATGTGGGTTGTGTCCCCTGATTTGTTAATGATAGTAAGGCTAGTGAGGTACATGATTGAGTAAGGCCGAGGGCCTGGTTGAGATGATATTAATATCATAGCGTGTGAGTTGTCTGTGTAGCACGTGAGTTGACTATGCGGGTCCAGGTATTGATACCATAGCGTGTGAGTTGTCCGCGTAGCACGTGAGTTGACTGTGCGGATCCAGGTATTGATATGGTTGCACATGAATTGTCCGTTTTTAGCTCTTGGGCTTTGGGAGCCCCTCCGGAGTCTGTTCACACCCCTAGTGAGCGCAGAGTGTTGAGTGTATTGAGTGTTCAGTGGTGAATGCGAGTGCTGAGTGATGGAGTGACATTGTTGTGAAGTTGCATTTACTTTTGCTGTTGCTGCATTTATCTGTTAAATTTCTTTGTGGTATTTACTGAGTTATGAAATTTACCTGTTTATTCATGTTTATTTTTTAAAAATTGTGAAAATAAATAATTTGACTATTTTACTTAGCTCGGCACTACTGCTCAGTTCCTTAGTTATTTCTGTTACTACTGAGGTGGTTGTACTCATACTACACCCTGCATTTTATGTGCAAATCCAGGTGAGTTAGAGCGCAACGATCGTTGAGTTCAGGCTAACTATCTATGGAGATTGCAAGGTAGCTGCCAGTGTCTGCAGGACCTTGTTACTCCTCTTGTCATTTCTTCTTTTAGAGAGTTAGATAGTTTATATATCTTAGTTTATAGTTTTAGACGTTCATGACTTAGTAACACCCCGATGTTTGGGGCTCGTTTTCGTATTTTATATTATTTATATTTAGAGTTGGTTTAGTTTATGAGGAATTAAATTATTGCAAATGTTTTATTAAATTCATATAATCAAATTAGTAGTAATATTTTGGGAATAGGCTTGCCTTGTAACACGATAGGCATTATCACGATCATGGTTAGATTTTGGGTCGTGACAAGTTGGTATTAGAGCCTAGGTTACATAGTCTCACAAGTCATAAGCGGGTTTAGTAGAGTCTTGCGGATCGGTACGGAGACGTCTGTACTTATCTTTGAGAGGCTGCAGAATCTTTAGGAAAACTTCACCTTCTTGAATTCTTATCGTGCTGTATTGATTCAACTTGAAGTGTAAGTCTTTGAATTCCTTCCACGCATTCATATGCGCACATGAGTGCTCGGTATCATTTGTGCATTGACGGATTGTGATTTTCTCGATGAGGTGTGAGATGTGATTTCTGTGTGTTGATGTTGGCCAGTTTGGAGGACTTGAGGCCGGGTTTTGATTGTAGCTTGATCACTGAGGTGTTGATTGTGTGAGCGCGTGCTTGTGGACTTATTGTCACGACCCTAACCCCGAACCCGGTCGTGATGACACCTCTCGTGAAGACAAGGCCAGCCAGACCAAAGCAGAACACCTCATTTAAACGGTTAAATAACATAAATAGTTCTAAAACATGATATAATAACCATAATTTGCGGAAGTAACGATAACAATAGTAGAAACAATCTCGACACAGCCCAAACCGGGGTGTCACAAGTCATGAGCAACTAAGAAATCTGGATACAAGTCTAAATCTGATACAATAGTTCTAAGAACATGAAAATGATAAGATAATGGAGGCACGGGGCTGCGGACGCTAACAACTACCTCGTAGTCTCTGAATCACTGCCTGGACTGGGAGGGTCAGCACTCAGGAGTGGACTCTGCGATGCCTGAATCTGCACACAAGGTGCAGGGAGTAATATGAGTACTCCGACTCAGTGAGTAATAATTATAAATAATGGCTTAAAGCATGAAAATATGTAAGGCACAAAGCAACTCTATATCAAAGCAGTAAAAAATAACGTAAAACAGTAAATCAGTGAGGAAGTCAAGTGAAATATCTTTAAATCAGGTAAAACAGGTAATTTGGCAGGTAAATAACGAGTAGAAATCTGCCCCTCTGGCACAGTATCAATCACTCAAAACAGTATCAGCTCCTCGGGCTCACTCTCATCACTAGTGCTCATTCTCAGCTCTCGACCCATGTATCTCTCATAATAACAACAATCAGAATAATTGCTGCGACGTGCAACCCGATCCGTACATCACTGCGGCGTGCAGCCCGATCCATATAGATAGTCGACTGCGCTCACTGGGGGTGTGCAAACTCCGGAGGGGTTCCTACAGCCCAAGTGCTATATTGTTGCGGCATGCAGCCCGATCCATATAAGTATTGTTGCGGCGTGCACCCTGATCCATAACATATATAATATCCTCACCATTGGGTTCTCAACCCCTCTCAGTCATTAACCTCATAGCCTCTCGGCACAATAATAGAAGATAGGGATCTCAGCCCACAAATTCCTCTCATTTAGGAATAGTATGACAAAACCAGCTCGAATTGTTTAAAACAGATAGAAACATGACTGAGGATATGATTTTTAACAAGTATAGTGAGGAAAGTTAGTCAAAATCCCCGAAGGGTTCAAATAGTTGGCACGAAGCCCAAATATGGCAATTAGCCCCAAATCATGATGATAACAAATAAGTTTACGTCAAATACGCGGTAAAATCATCAGTCGGGATGGACCAAGTCTCAATCCTCAGTAGTAAAAGACCCCACGCTCATCATCGAGCGCGTGTCTCACCTCAATATAGCACTACGATGTGCAATTCGGGGTTTCAAACCCTTAGAGCATTATTTACAATCATTACTCACCTCGAACTGACTAATTCTCTAGCTCGCGACACCTTTGCCCCTCGAATTGGCCTCCACGCACGTCGAATCTATCCAAAATCCGAATGAATACGTCCAAATATGCTAAGGGAACAAAGCCCAAGCGAAAACATTCGAAAAATATCAAAAATCCCAAAATTAGTAAAACCCGAGCCCCGGGCCCACCTCTCGAAATTGGGTAAAATGTATATTTTCAGAATCCTCATACCCTTACGAGTCTAACCATACCAAAATTATCCAATTCCGATACCATTTGGTCCTTCAAATAATCATTTTATATTTTTGAAAGGTTTCACAATTTTCTTCCCAAATTCCATCCCAAATCATGAATTAAATGATGAATTCAATGATAGATTCATGTACTCTAGCCAAATCTGAGTTAGAATCACTTACCCCGATGAATTTCTTGAAAAACCTTCGAAAAATCGCCAAAATCCGAGCTCTCTAGGTCAAAATATTAAATAAAACCCAAATCCTCGTATTTATAGAGTACCCCTCAGATTTCAGCCTCCGCGGTCCACACAGAACCATGGCGGTTCGCGCAAAAGCACCGCGGTCCGCACAAAACCACCGCAGCCCGCACAAATCCACCGCGACCGCACATCATTTTATGCGGTCCGCACAGCACATACTGTGGTCGCACTTCCTTTTGTGCGGTCCGCGCGGGTGGGTTCAGAGGCCTGCAACCCTTCTGGACCTGCTACAGCTATGATTTTGGTCTAAAACATCCCGGAACCTACCCGAAACTCCTGGAATTCCAAACCAATTGCACCAACACATCCCATGACATCGTTCAAACTTGTTCAAAACCTCGGGACGCTCACAACAACATCAAATCACCAATTTAATAGGGGATTCGAGACTAAGAACTCCAAGAACTCATAAATTATGCTTTCGATCAAAAGTCTATCAAATCTCACCCGAATGACCTGAATTTTTCCACACAAATCCCATATGACACAACGAAGCTACTGTCACTCTCGGAATTCTATTCCGACCCCTATATCAAAATCTTACCTATCAACCAGAACCGCCAAAATATCAACTTTGCCAATTTAAGCCTAAATCTTCTCTACAACACCAAAACCCATTCCGATCGCGCTCCTAAATCACAAATCACCTCCCAAAGCTAACCGAACCATCAGAACTCACTTCCGAGCCTTCTAACACATAAGTCAACATCCGGTTGACTTTTCCAACTTAAGCCTTCTTAAAAGAGACTAAGTGTCTCATTTCTTACCAAATCCTCTCCGAACTCGAACTAATCAACCCAATCACATAAAACACGGATAATGAAGCATAAAAAAGCTAAAATAGGGGAAAACAGAGCGGTAACTCATGAGACGACTGATCGGGTCATCACATCCTCCCCAACTTAAACAAACGTTCGTCCTCAAATGAGTCAAGAAACATTCCTGAAGCCTCAAATAGGTGAGGTTATCTGCTCCGCATCTCCCGCTCGGTCTCCCAGGTAGCCTCCTCCACGGGCCGACCTCTCAACTGCACTTTCACTGAAGCTATATCCTTTGACCTCAACTTTCGAACCTGACGACCCAAAATTGCTACTGGCTCCACATCATAGATCAAATCATCATCCAACTGAACTGAACTGAAGTCCAAAACATGAGACGGATCCCCAATATACTTTCGAAGCATAGAAACATGAAATAACGGATGCACACTCGACAGGCTAGGTGGCAAAGCAAGCTCATAAGCCACCTCCCCAATCCTCCAAAGCACCTCAAAAGGCCCAATGAACCGCGGACTCAACTTCCCTTTCTTTCCAAATCTCAAAACACCCTTTTATGGGCGAAACCTTCAGCAAGACCTTCTTATCGACCATGTAGGACACATCTCGAACCTTCCGGTCCGCATAACTCTTCTGACGCGACTACACTGTACGAAGCCTCTCCTGAATCACCTTCACCTTCTCTAAGGCATCCTGAACCAATTCTATCCCCAATAGTCTAGCCTCGCCGGGCTCGAACCAACCAAGGAGATCTACACCGCCTCCCATACAAAGCCTCATACGGAGCCATCTAAATACTCGACTGGTAGCTGTTGTGTAAGCAAACTCTGCAAGAGGTAGAAACTCATCCCATGAGCCTTCAAAGTCAATAACACAAGCACGCAACATGTCCTCGAATATCTAAATCGTAAACTCAGACTGTCCGTCCGTCTGAGGATGAAAAGCTGTGCTCAACTCCACTTGAGTACCCAACTCTCGCTGAACAGATTTCCAAAACTGGGAAGTAAACTGAGTGCCTCTATCTGAGATGATGGAAACCGGAACACCATGCAACCGAACAATCCCCCAGATATAAATCCCTGCCAACCGCTCTGAAGAATAGGTAGTACACACAGGGATGATGTGCGCGGACTTGGTTAGCCGATCCACAATCACCCAAATAGCATCAAACTTCTTTAAAGTCCGAGGAAGTCCAACCACAAAGTCCATAGTGATCCTCTCCCACTTCCACTCAGGAATAACTATCTACTAAAGCAAGCCACCCGGTCTCTGATGCTCATATTTTACCTGTTGACAGTTGAGACACCGAGCTACAAATCCCACAATATCTTTCTTCATTCTTCTCCACCAATAGTGCTGCCTCAAATCCTGGTACATTTTTGCGGCACCCAGATGAATAGAATATTGTGAGCTATGGGCCTCCTCCAGAATCAACTCTCTCAGCCTATCCACATTGGGCACACAAATCCGGCCCTGCATCCTCAACACCCCATCATCACCGATGGTCAGATCTCTGGCATCATCATGCTGAACTCTGTCCTTAAGGACAAGCAAATGCGGGTTATCATACTAGCGCTCTTTGATGTGATAAAATAAGGAAGACCGAGAAACCACACAAGCCAATACCCGACTAGGATCTGAAATATCTAACCTCACAAACCGATTGGCCAAGGCCTGAATGTCAACTGCAAAGGGTCTCTCCCCAACTGGAATATATGCCAAACTCCCCATACCTACTTCCTTTCGACTCAAAGCATCAACCACTACATTGGCCTTTCTCGGATGGTACAATATGGTGATATCATAATCCTTAAGCAACTCTAACCATCTTCGCTACCTCAAATAAAGATCCTTTTGCTTGAACAAATGCTGAAGACTGTGATGATCAGTGAATATCTCACAAGATATGCCATACAAGTAGTGCCTCCAAATCTTCAATGCATGAACTATTGTAGCCAACTCCAAATCATGAACGGGGTTGTTCTTCTCATGGGGCTTCAACTGACGAGAAGCATAAACAATAACTCTACCCTCCTGCATCAATACAAAACCAATCCCAACTCTCAAAGCATCACAATATATGGTATATGAACCTGAAGCTGATGGCAAAACCAATATTGGAGCTGTGGTTAAAGCTATCTTAAGCCTTTGAAAGCTCTCCCCACACTCGTCCGACCATACAAATGGAGCACCCTTCTAAGTCAACTTGGTCAAGGGCGATGCAATGGATGAGAATCCCTGAATAAACCGGCGATAAAAGCCTGCCAACCCAAGAAAGCTACGCATATCTGTGGCTGAGGACGGTCTAGGCCAACTCTAAACCGCCTCTATCTTCTTTGGATCAACATGAATACCCTTCCTAGACACCACGTGTCCCAAGAAAGCCACTGAAATGAGCCAAAATTCACATTTTGGAGAATTTTGCATAAATCTTCTCATCCCTCAATCTCTGCAATACAACTCACAAATGCTCTGCATGCTCCTCCTGACTACGCGAGTATACCAGGATATCATCAATGAATACAATAACAAACGAATCCAGATAAGGCCGAAATACACTGTTCATCAAATGCATGAACGCTGCTGGGGCATTGGTCAGCCCGAAAGGCATAACAAGGAACTCATAATGACCATATCTGGTACTAAAAGCTATCTTAAGAATATATGTATCATTGATCTTCAACTGGTAATAGCCCAAAAGGAGATCAATTTTGGAGAACACCCTCTCTCCCTGAAGCTGGTCAAATAAATCATCAATGCGAGGCAAAGGATACTTGTTCTTAATTATTACCTTGTTCAATTGTCTATAATTGATGCACATTATCATTGTGCCATCCTTCTTCTTCACAAACAGAACGGGCGCACCCCAATGTTCTTTCAATTCTTTCAACTCTGTTGCTGCCATATGATACGACAGAATAGAAATAGGCTGAGTTCCCGACACCAGGTCAATACTAAAATCAATATCCCTGTCCGGTGGAATGCCCGACAGGTCTGCAGGAAACACATCGGGAAAATCACTCACAACTGGAACAGAGTCAATGCTAGGAGTCTCAGATCCCACATCCCTCACAAATGCTAAATATGAAAGGCAACCTTTCCCAACCATACACTGGGCCTTCAAGAAAGATATCACCCTACTAGGAACATAATCAGTCACACCACACCACTCGATCCGCGGTACACCCGGTATAGCCAAAGTGACTATCTTAGCATGATAGTCTAGAATAGCACGACATGGAGATAGCCAATCCATGCCCAAAATGACATCAAAATCCACCATGCTTAATAGAATAGATCCACTCGGGTCTCCAGACCCCCAATAGTCACCACACATGACCGGTACACACGGTCTACAACAATAGTATCGTCCATCGGGGTAGATACATGAACTGGTAAAGCAAGAAACTCACGGGGCGTGACCAAATAAAGAGCAAAATATGATGACACATAAGAAAAGGTGGAACTAGGATCAAATAATACAGAGACATCTTTGTGGCAGACTGAAACAATACCTGTAATGACAACATTTGAAGCAATAGCATCTGGCCTGCCAGGAAGTGCATAGAAACGAGCCTGGCCACCGCCTGATCGACCTTCCCTTCTGGGGTGACCCCTGGCTTCCTTACCCTCACCTCTAGTTGGCTGGGTGGGTGGTGAAGTAACTGGAGCAGAAGTCGAGGACTGACCCCTCTGCTGAAGCTGACCATCACGAAGCCGAGGGCACTGCCTCCTCATATGTCCAAACTCTCTGCACTCATAACAACTACCCGGTGCTGGAGATGGGGACTAAAGGGAACCCCTGGCACCAGAATGACTAGTAAAAGGACCTAGCATTGAAGAACTCTGGACTGATACTTCACTTGACGAGCTCTAGGCTGGTAGGGCACTGAGTGATGACTAGCCCCGCTGAGATCCATGATGACCATGACCCGAAAATGCCCCGTGATACTCTGGACAGGCTGGCTGAGCAGGCTTGAAAGAACGACCTCTACCATGCTGGAACTGGCCCCTCGAAGGAGCACCACTATAACTTCCCGATCCTCGAGGCCTCTTGGCCTTCCTCTCCTCTCGATCCTGACAGCGAACCATCTCAAACACGCGAGCGATATCAACCACCTTCTCAAACGTAGCACCCAACACTCTCTCTCGGGTCATAAGAATACGAAGATGATAGTTAATGCCATTAACAAATCTCCTGATCCTCTCATAATCTGTCGGAACCATCCAGGCGGCATGACGAGCCAACTTAGAAAACCTCGACTCATACTGTGACACAGTCATATCCCCCTGTCTCAACCACTCAAACTGTCTACGAAGCTCCTCTTTGCGAGACTATAGTACATACTTGTCCAAGAAGAGAGTGGAGAACTGCTGCCAAGTAAGGGGCGCTGCTCCAACCGGCCTAGCCTCTCATACGCCTCCCACCATGTGAAGGCAGCCCCAGAAAACTTAAAGGTAGTAAATGCCACACCACTAGACTCAAGAATCCCTGCTGTATGGAGCATCCGCTGGCACTTATCCAAGAAACCCTGGGCATCCTCGTCCTCTGCTCCGCTAAATGTCGGAGGCTGGAGTCTGCGAAACCTCTCAAGACGATGTTGCTCATCATCCAACATAACTGGCACAACAAACTCCTGAGCTAGTGCAAACGGCTGGGCTAGAGGTGCCCCCGGCGTCTGAAGTCCCTGCACTACATGCTCAGGTGTGCGAGCAGTGGGGGTCTGATTGCCTCTCCCGGCTTGTGAAGTAGCTGCTACTGTAGTTGCTGAAACTGCTTGAGCCAGGCCAGTGCAAACTGATAAGATCTGTGCCAAGGCCTCCTGAAGACCCGGAATCATGATGGGCACAGCTGGTGCCTGAACTGGTGCTGCTAGAGCACCCATAGCTGGAGCCTGATCCGGAGCTAGGGCAGCTGATGGATCTACAGGTGCTGCCCTCGCTGCTCTGCCTCTGCCACGACCGCGTCCACGGCCTCTGGTGGTCTCAGCTGGTGGTACTGGTCGTCGTCCACCTCGTCCGGTAGCTCGCGTCCTAACCATCTGTGAGAGAATAGGATAACATAAGTTTAGTACTCAGACCACAAGTTCGCATGGCAAGAATTTCAAGAATATGAAGTTTTTCCTAAAGGTTCTGCATCCTCTTGAGGATAAATACAGACGTCTCTGTACCGATCCGCGAGACTCTACTAAACCTGCTCATGACTCGTGAGACCTATGTAACCTAGGATTTGATACCAACTTGTCACGACCCTTACCCCGAACCCGGTCGTGATGGCGCCTCACGTGAAGACAAGGCCAGTCAGACCAAAGCAGAACACCTCATTTAAACAGTTACATACCATAAAATAGTTCTAAAACATGATATAATAACCATAATTTGCGGAAATAATGATAACAACAGTAGAAACCATCCTGACACAGCCCAAACCGAGGTGTAACAAGTCATGAGAAACTAAGAAATTCTGATACAAGTCTACTGAACACTAAATCCGATACAATAGTTCTAAGAACAAGAAAATGATAAGATAAGGAAGGCACGGGGCTGCGGACGGCAACAACTACCTCGTAGTCTCCGAATCTCTGCTTGGACGGGGAGGGTCAGCAATTAGGAGCGGATTCTGTGATGCCTGAATCTGCACACAGGGTGCAGGGAGTAATGTGAGTACTCCGACTCAGTGAGTCATAATTATAAGTAATGGCTGAAAGCATGAAAACACATAAGGCACAAAGCAACTCTATATCAAAGTAGTAAAAAATCACATAAAGCAGTAAATCAGTGAGGAAGTCAAGTGAAATCTCTTTAAATCAGGTAAAACAGGTAATTTGGCAGGTAAATAACGAGTATAAATTTGCCCCTCGGGCACAGTATCAATCACTCAGAACAGTATCAGCTCCTCGGGCTCACTCTCATTACTAGTGCTCATTCTCGGCTCTTGACACATGTATCTCTCATAATAACATCAATAAGAATAACTGCTAAGGCATGCATCCCGATCTGTACATCGTTGCGGCATACAGCACGATCCATATAGATAGTTGACTACGCTCACTGGGGGTGTGCAGACTCTGGAGGGGCTCCTACAGCCCAAGCGCTATATTGCTGTGGCATGCAGCCTAATCCATATAAGTATTGCCACGGTGTGCATCCCGATCCATAACATATATAATATCCTCACCATTGGGTTCTCAACCCCTCTCAGTCATTAACCTCACAGCCTCTCGGCACAATAATAGAAGATAGGGATCTCAGCCCACAAATTCCTCTCATTTAAGAATAGTATGACAAAACCAGCTCGAATCATTTAAAATAGATAGAAACATGACTAAGGATATGATTTTTAACAAGTATAGTGAGTAAAGTCAGTCAAAATCCCCGAAGGGTTCAAATAGTTGGCACGAAGCCCAAATATGGCAATTACCCCAAATCATGATGATAACAAATAAGTTTCAGTCAAATACGTGGTAAAATCATCAGTCGGGACGGACCAAGTCTCAATACCCAGTAGTAAAAGACCCCACGCTCATCATCGAGCGCGTGTCTTACCTTAATGTAGCACTACGATGTGCAATTCGAGGTTTCAATTCCTCACAGCATCATTTACAATCATTACTCGCCTCGAACCGGCTAATTCTCTAGCTCGCGATGCCTTTGCCCCTCGAATTAGCCTCCACGCGCGTCGAATCTATCCAAAATCCGAACGAATACGTCACAATATGCTAAGGGAACAAAGCCCAAGCGAAAACATTCGAAAAATATCAAAAATCTCGAAATTAGCAAAACCCGAGCCCCGGGCCCACATCTTAGAATTGGGTAAAATTTACATTTTAGAATCCTCATACCCTCACGAGTCTAACCATACCAAAATTATCCAATTCCGATACCATTTGGTCCTTCAAATCATCATTTCATATTTTTGAAAGGTTTCACAATTTTCTTCCCAAATTCCATCTCAAATCATGAATTAAATGATGAATTCAATGATAGATTCATGTACTCTAGCCAAATATGAGTTAGAATCACCTACCCCGGTGAATTTCTTGAAAAACCTTCGAAAAATTGCCAAAATCCAAGCTCTTTAGGTCAAAATATTAAATAAAACCCAAAACCTCGTATTTATAGAGTACCCCTTAGATTTCAGCCTCCGCGGTCTGCACAGAACCACCGCGGTCCATGCAAAAGCACGCCGGTCTGTGCAAAAGCACCGCGGTCCGCACAAAACCACCACGGCCCGCACAAAACCACCTAGGCCCGCACAAAACCACCACGGCCGCACTTCAATTTGTGCGGTCCGCACAACATATACCGTGGCCGCACTTCCTTTTATGCGGTCCGCGCGGGTGGGTTCTGAGGCCTGCAACCCTTCTGAACCTGCTACAACTATGATTTTGGCCTAAAACATTCCGGAACCTACCCGGAACTCCTGGAATTCCAAACCAATTGCACCAACATATTCCATGACATCGTTCAAACTTGTTCAAAACCTCAGGATGCTCACAACAAGATCAAATCATCAATTTAACAGGGGATTTAAGCCTAAGAACTCCAAGAACTCTTAAATTATGCTTTCGATCAAAAGTCTATCAAATCTCACCCGAATGACCTGAAATTTTGCACACACATCCCAAATGAACAACGAAGCTACTGTCACTCTCGGAATTCCATTCCGACCCCTATATCAAAATCTCGCCTATCAACCGGAACCGCCAAAATATCAACTTCGCCAATTTAAGCCTAAATCTTCTACAACTCCAAAACCCATTTCAATCGCGCTCCTAAGTCAAAAATCACTCTCGAAGCTAACTGAACCATCGTAACTCACTTCTGAGTCTTCTAACACACAAATCAACATCCGGTTGACTTTTCCAACTTAAGCCTTCTTAATAGAGACTAAGTGTCTCATTTCTTACCAAATCCTCTCCGAACTCGAACTAATCAACACGATCACATAAAACAAGGATAATGAAGCATAAAGAAGCTAAAATAGGATAAAATGGAGTGGTAACTCAAGAGACGACTTGCTGGGTCATCACACTTATATGTACGGTAGTGTCCCTATTAGTGAAAATAGTGGCTGGATGGATACGTGATGAGTATGATGTTACCGTGAGATGAGTTCATATGATTTTAATGTGACTAGAAGATATTGCTAAAGGTTTCACCTATTTGAGACTCCAGGTATGTTTTAGTCTTGTTCGAGGATGAACGTTTGTTTAAAAGCGGATGGATGTAACGACCCGACCTGTTATTTTGAGAGTTATAGTCCAATTTCCTCCATCTATGCTTATTTATGTATTGTTCAGCTGTGTTAATTTGTATCGAGGTGGTAGGTTTGGGTTCGGAGTAGTTTTGGAGTGAAATGAACAAATAGTCTCTTAGTTAGAAAGCTAAGTTAGAAAAGTCAATCGGAAGTTGACTTATGAGTAAACGAATTCGGATTTGGATTTTTATGTTTCGATTAGCTTCATTGGGTGATTTTATACTTAGGAGTGTATCCAGAATATAATTTGAAGGTTCGTGGTAGAATTAGTCTTGAATTGGCGAAAATTGGATGTTTAGAAGTCCTTAGGCTTGAATTCGAGGTTGATTTGACATTTTGATGTTGTTTTGGGGGTTACGGAGGTTCGACTAAGTTCGAGTAGTGATATATGACTTGTTGGAATTATTAGTTGAGGTCCCGAGGGCCTCGGGTGAGTTTTGGAGATGTTTGAGTTGTGTTGCGCTCGTTTTTCTTATGTTTCGACGTCGTTTCTTCAAGCATAAATGATATCATATTGAACAAATAAACTCCAATTTCTTTTTTGATTGAAGCATTAGATTCGTATCGTAATTACAGACCCGTAGAAAAAAGAATCATCAAATTTTGACATCGTATGAGAATTTTATGGTCATTTTACTAAGAATTTGGTTGCTAGATTTTTCATAGTAAATCCGAAATTGCCACTGACGGCGTATTTAAAAATCTGCACTATTTGCAAATATTAAAACCTACATATCGCATTCATTATAAGGTCAAATTGAGTGATTCAAAAGCCTAACTTGACTAGAATTTCACAAGGAATCCATTGGAGGTATAAAAAGCGAATTTCGGGATTGTTTGGCATGAAAAACGAGACAGAATAATTGGAAGAAAAATATATAAAACAAGGGTTTGTTCATTCGATCATATTTTGAGTTGGGGAGATCGGATTTGGGCGATTTTGGGGGAGATTTTCACCATAAGAATTGGGTTAAGTGTTCTTTACTCGATTTTGATTAAATTCATGAATCCATCTTCATTTTGGGAATTTGATTGATGATTTCTTAGTGAAATCGAGGGAGTTAGGGCTTGAGTTTTGGAAAGTTTTAGATAGGGATTTGAGGGACCAAACGGAGTCCGATTTTGATAAATTTAATATGGTTAGACTCGGGAGAGTACGAGGGTTTTGATTCTGCCATTGTTGATTGGTTTTGAGATGTGGGCCCGGGGGCCGAGTTTTGTCCGATTTTGGATTTTGGCCTATTTTTATAGTTTTTATTGTTGGATTTGATTCTCTAGCCATGTCAATAATATTATTCTTATTATTGTTAGATTCAGAGATTTTAGAGACCGAATCGAGGGACGAGGACATCCCGGAGTAGGATTTCACGCTGTTAAGGTAAGTAACAGGTTTAACTCTGGCTTTGAGGGTATAAACCCGGAGAAATTGATATCATGTGATTATTTGGTGTTGATACCCACGCTAGGTGATGGGCGTGTAGGTGTGCACCGCGAGGGATTGATACTTGGTCTGTCCTGTGAGGCTGTGAGGCCTAATGGCTATTATCTGTTGTTATGTGCTTACTTGTTGTTAAACTTGTTTCCCTTCATGTTAGAGATCATGCTTAGGCTTTATTCATGCTCACATTATTTGTACTCAGTCATAGAAATTATTGTACATGTTTACCTCAGTCTCTATTATTTGGTAATATGTTGTGATACTTGATGTGGGATGTGTCCCCTTATTTGTTGACGATGGAGAGGCTAGTGAGGTATATGATTGAGTAAGGCCGAGGCCCTGGTTGCGAGGATATTAATACCATAGCGTGTGAGTTGTCTGTATAGCACGTGAGTTGACCATACGGGTCCAAGTATTGATACCATAGCGTGTGAGTTGTCCGCGTAGCACGTGAGTTGACCATGTGGATTCAGGTATTGATATGGTAGCACATGAGTTGTCCGTGCTTAGCGCTTGGGCTTTGGGAGCCCCTTCGGAGTCTGTACACGCCCCAGTGAGCACAGAGTGTTGAGTGCATTGAATGTTGAGTGTATTGAGTGGTGAGTGTTGAGTGTTGAGTGCGAGTGTTGAGTGATGGAGTGGCATTGCTGTGAAGTTGCATTTACTTTTGCTGCATTTATCTGTTAAATTTCTTTGTGGTATTTACTAAGTTATGGAATGTACCTGTTTATTCATGTTTATTTTTTTAAAATTGTGAAAACAAATAATTGGACTATTTTACTTAGCTCGTCACTACTGCTCAGTTCCTTAGTGATTTCTGTTACTACTGAGGTGGTTGTACTCATACTACACCCTTCTCTTTATGTGCAGATCCAGGTGAGTTAGAGCGCGACGATCGTTGAGTTCAGGCCAGCTATCTATGGAGATTGCAAGGTAGCTGCCAGTGTCTGCAGGACCTTGTTACTCCTCTTGTCATTTCTTCTTTTAGATAGTTAGATAGTTTATATAACTTAGTTTATAGTTTTAGACGCTCATGACTTAGTGACACCCCGATGTTTGGGGCTCGATTTTGTATTTTATATTATTTATATTTAGAGTTGGTTTAGTTTATCAGGAACTAAATTATTGCAAATGTTTTATTAAATTCTTAGAATCAAATTAATAGTAATATTTTTGGGAATAGGATTGCCTTGTAACACGATAGGCGTCATCACGACCATGGTTAGATTTTGGGTCGTGACAAAAATAGAGTTCTGAAACAGAAAATTACTGAAATGTGTCAAGCATGGGCCAATGGCTAAGGACTGCCCTTTTCTTCTCATGGTTTCCAGAGCTCACACCCATCTCGACTACTACCATTCTGATCTCATTGTCTGATCAATCCTATCCACCTGGGTTCAGTCATTATCCCAACTGTACAACTACAACTGGAACTTCTGTTGTGCGCTCCCAAAGTTTACCATTGACAACCAACTAGACAACCACTACTATTATGCTCGTCTTTGCCATTCCACAACCGACGGTGGTGTAGAAGAGAACTCATCAGTCACAATTTGCTACCCAGCAAAAGCAGTACCATTCTTCTAAGTACCACTCCTACTTGTTTGATCATCCTGCAAAGATTGAGAAGCCTGCCCAAAATATGGCACAAGAGGAAATGACTCAAAGAGTGAAAAATTTAGAACAACAGTTGAAAAACATGCAAGGGTTGGCAGGTCAGAAGAGTATTGCCTTCAAGGATCTATGTATGTTATCCGATGTCCACTTGACACCAGCTTCTAAGACTCACAACTTTGAAAATTATGATGGACATGAAGACCACATAGCCCACTTGAAAAGGTATTGCAATCAACTAAGAGGTGCGGGAGGAAATGAAGAATTACTGATAGCTTATTTTGGGGAAAGCCTTACGGGAGTACCCTCCGAATGGTTTATGGATCAAGACACATCTCGCTGGTATATCTGGGATGACATGGAACAAGCCTTTGTCAAACAGTTCTAATACAACATTGACATCGCACCAGATGCAATTCCCTTTCAAACCTGAAGAAAACCCAACTGAAAGTTTCAGAGAATATGCCATTAAATGGAGAGAGCAAGCAGCTAGAGTTAAGCCACCCATGGAAGACCACGAGCTAATCACTGTATTTCTTCACGCTCAAGAGCTAGATTATTTTCAAAACATGATGTCCGTAGTGGGTAAATCCTTCTCGGAAGCAATTAAAATGGGGGAAATGATTGAGGATGTTCTTAAGACAGACAGAATTATAAGTCAAGCTATTCTCAAAGCCGCAACTCAGGCTGTCCAGATTGAATCTAATAATATTAGTGACTCAAATGAGAAAGACGAAGAAATCATGATGACATCAGGGTCGAGAAGAGGTCCTAGGAGAACATCTCGAAGGTATGACTAGCCTCATCTATTTTCCAATGATGCTCCTGAGCACTACTATCCACCTCATAACCCATAATACTCTGTCGCTCCACCTCAGTATGTTGTCCAGCCACCAAAACACCCAAAAGGTCGTGTAGCAGCACCTCAAAACCTCCAGCAGCCTCCATAAAATTTTCAAGTGCCCTATTACCCATATTCAAGCCAGGGGTATAGAGGGGAATAAAGGTTGAAAGATAATTTTACGCCAATAGGAGAGTCCTATGCAAGATTATTTGAGAAGTTAAAGCATCATGACATGATTGCACCCATTCCTCCAAATCATGTGGACCCATGTGCAAGAAGCTTTGACCCTTCTAAAAGGTGTGAATACCATTCCAATGCCCAGGGGTATAATGTTGAAAGCTGTCAGGATTTAAAAAGAGAAATAGAAAAGATGATCCAGGAGAAACTGATTGTGATCCAAGACAGTGACACCCAGAATATCGTGCAGAATCCTTTATCTGCACATGATGATGCACACTTTGTAAGGATGATGCCTGGTGACATGGAGTATGAGAATCCTCTCGGGAACTTGCAGACTGAAATTGGAGAAGGTCATGGTGATTTTGATGAGAAAATTTCCGGCTGAATGTCAAGCTTAGCAATTGAAAAGTCATTCTCTCCTCACTAGGAAAGAATCTTGGTAGCTTGTTTTGATGTTTTTTCTGTTATTTGGGTTATTTTTGGGTTGTGATCTAGATTTTATTTGTTTTATTGAGTCAAACTCTTCTATCCCTTTATTTTGTCTATGTGAGTCTTGTCTGTTTATTCTGTTGTTATTTTTAGTGTCTTGGTTATTTCAAGGTTGTAGTTCGAATTTTAGGTTGTTTTTCTTATTGTCAAAACCCTTTCATCCTTTACTCAATGAAATACGGTTTATCCTTTTGTGTCATTCTGTTCTTAGTTCTTTTCTCGCTAGTTCTAATGACATGACATGCATGCGGAAACTTTGGCCAGATCTTAGAAACTGATTTAATCTGGAATTATATAACTGAAAAAAAACTTTAGAGGATGAATAAAGAGTTGAAATACTTTGGAATTAAGGTCGACTAAAATTCACCTTCAAATCATTGTGAAGATCGGGCTTCAGGATGTTTAATCAATTGAAGTTTGTTGGAAAGTTTGACACTAAGGGATCCAAGAAGACATGCATGTTCATCAATAATGTGATCGTGAAAGGATACTATAATTGGCATTCTTGAGGCTGGGAAACCCTTTTTCAGCTATCCAAACACTTTATACGCTTTGTTACCCTGTTTGAGCCTGTGTTATTTTCGTTGACCACCCTCTTTTGGAATCAAGTTTTGAGTAAAAAGTCCACAAAAAAGAAAAAACAAGTCCATGTCCCAAGAGTACAAATTGGGGCAATTCTTAGAAACTTCAAGTGAAAAAAAAAATGAAGAAGAAAAGAACCGGCAAAGGTCCATGGCCCCAGAAAATAAAAGCCAGGGCAACTTGTTTTGAAAAAAAAAGACAAAAAGAAAGAAAGAAAGATAAAAAAAATTAAATATAGTTAGGTCAGATGTTTGAACTGCGTTAGACCTGATTCCTTTAAAAAGGGATATGTAGGCAGCCTCATGGTTCGGTCTAACCAAATAAAAATTTAGAAGAAAAAAAATAGAGAATTCCAAAAATCCCCAGTATCTAAAACTGGGGCAAAGATTTTATTTCACTGTCAATTCCAAGAGTTGTAAGTCCACGACCCCTCATTTTGAGTCTACTTTGAGCCTTCATATTGTCCTTTCTTTCCAATTCTATCCAAAAACCTTCCAAATAAAGACCTTCTGATCAGCCTTCAATAATGCCAAGAGACGCATGCAATGAGCAACAATTGTCACACGACGTAGAACACCGTCGAGTTGCTCACAAAAAAAAAGGAAAAAAATAAAAAAAATGAGAGAGTCTTTCTAGTGAAAACCTTCACGAGCACTATAAGGCGACGGTAAGTAGAGATAAATAAATGAGAGATACTTTTTGGTGAAAATCCCTCGGGGCTCCACTAGTCGAAATTGAGTCGTGAAGCTAATTCAAAGGATTGACACGAACAAGCCTGGCTTCAAAGGTCATAAGAATGGTATAAGGGAAGATTGGTTTAGTTTGATACATTAGGCCGTTGAGTCCAAAATGCATGTCATAATCATTAAGTCTAGTTATTGAAAAAAGAAAAAGAAAAAAAACTCTTCCTTTTGTCCTCCCCGCAAGGGCATTTCTTGTTAAAATTGTTTCTTTGTGTCATTGTGTCACGACCCCAGTTCACTTTCGTGAAGCATCACGATGGCACCTAGTTCCTACGACTAGGTAAGCCTAATAATGCGAAAAATAAACCAATTTACGGAAGAAAACAAATAAAAACCAAAATAGTGAATAAAACAATGTTTAATAGTGCCGCTTGGCATACACAATATCAACTCTCAAAAATAATACTTTTTCCAAAACCCGAAATCTCATGAAATTACAAGCTAAGGATACTACATAGTGCTCTAACTCTAGAATGTCTATAAAAAGGTAAATATAGAAGGGCTGTAACTACAAGAGAGAGTGGAGAGAAACTCCTCGGTCTGCGGACGCGGCAGATTGTCACGACCCTAACCCCGAACCCAGTCGTAATGGCGCCTCTCGTGAAGACAAGGCCAACCAATTAACCCAATTCACTTCTTAAACAGGTAAACAACATAAAAACAATCTAAAACATGATTTAATGATACTAAGTAGCGAATAATAGCAAATAAGTGCGGAAGTACGACCCGACACAGCCTTAACCGGGGTGTCACAAGTCACGGGCATCTAATAACACTGAATACTCGAATGTAACTACAGAGGTTAACATTGAACTAAGGACATAAGGAAAAGATAATGGGAGGAGCTCCGGGCAGCGAACGCCAACAGCTACCTAAAAACTCCTCGAAGATCCGCCTGAAGCTGGAATGAATCAACACTCGGGAGCGGGACCGGCTACACCTGAATTTGCACACAAGGTGCAGGGAGTAAAGTGAGTACTCTAACTTAGTGAGTAACAAATGTAAATAACGACTGAAAGTAAGAAAACACATAAGGCACAAGGAATTCTACAATAAAGCAGTAAAATTATTTAAAAACAATAAACCAGTGAAAAGTCAAGTAAAATCCTCTTTCAACAAGTAAACAAGTAATTGACAGGTAGTTAAGGTAAAGTAAACAAATAGAAGTTCGCCCTTCGGGCACAATATCAACGGATCCGCCCCTCGGGCAACATCTCAGAATAATATAAGCCCATCGGGCTCAATCTCACATCACAATGGGTACCCGCACTCACCTCGTGGCATACATAACTCAGGCCCTTGACCTTAAATCAATATCAGTGTTTCCTCACAACATATGCCCTCGGCCTTACTCAGTCAAAAATCCTCAGAAGTCACTCGAGCAATAGAAAAACAGTGTTTCTAAGCACAAACATCATTTAAAACATCATTTAAGTCTTAAAACTGAGTAAACAGGGCTGAGTGGTAAAACAGTGGAAAATAACATGATTGAGTTCAAGTATAAAGTCAAAACAGTGAGGAAATATCAATAAAAAGCCCCGAAGGGTTCAAATAGTTGGCACTAGGCCCAAATATGGCATTCAGCGCAAATAATAATGATAGCAAATAGTTTTCAATCAAATACGCTGTAAAATCATCAATCGGGACGGACCAAATCACAATCCCCAATAGTGCACGAACCCACACTCGTCATCGAACATGTGCATCACCTCAATATAGCACTACGATGTGCAAATCTGGGGTTTCAAACCCTCAGAACATCATTTACAATCATTACTCACCTCGAACCGGCTAAATCTCTAGCTTGCGATGCCTTTTCCCCTCGTATCGGCCTCCACTCGCATCGAATCTATCCAAAATCAGAACGAGAACATCAAAATATGCTAAGGGAACGAAGCCGAAGCGAAAACAATTAATAAATGGCACAAATACTGAAATTACCAAAACCTGACCCCCGGGCCCATGTCTTGAAATTCAAAATTTTTTACACCAATAGATTCCGTATCTCCCCACGAGTTCATACATATCAAAAACATCAAAATCCATCCACAAATGACCCTTAAAAACCCAAATGTTTGGTCTCCAATTTCAAGCCCTAGTTCTTCAATTTTAGGCTTAGATTCCATGATTTTCTAGGTGGAATTCACATAATAATCGAGTCTTTAGTCTAAAATTCTTACCTCCAAACATTTACCCCTTGAATACCTCTTCAATCTCCTTCAAAAATCTCCAAAAATGACCAACTATGGAGGAAATAAGCCCCAAAATCGCGGACAAGACGAGCTTAAAAACATTCTGCCCAGGCATTTATTCCTTCTTCGCGAACGCGGTTAAACACTCGCGTTCGTGAAGCACAAATTTACTTTGACTAATTTTTCTCCTACGCGATCTCAACCAAGACCTCGTGAACTCGATGCTTTACCCAGACAAACCTTCGCGAACCCGCTCCCCCTCCCGCGAATGCGATGAACAACTTGACCTCAAACCTAACTGACCCAATTCCTCTACGCGAATGCGAAGCCCTTCACGCGAACGTGATGCATCACTTCCCAGCACTCCGTGAACGGGAAGCCCTTCTCACGAACGCAAAGGCCAAAATCCACTGAATTCCTCTGACTCTTCGCGAACGCGAGGGTCCACTCGCGAACGCGAAGAGTAAAAATCTACAACAGTTGAACCTGCAACTTCTGCAATTTTCTAAAGTCCATACCTGAAGCCTCAAACAGGTGAGGATATCTGCTCCGCATCTCCCGCTCGGTCTCCTAGGTAGCCTCCTCCACGGGCCGACCTCTCCACTGCACCTTCACTGAAGCTATATCTTTTGACCTCAACTTCCGAACCTGACGACCCAAAATAGCTACTAGCTCTATATCATAGGTCAAATCATCATCCAACTGAACCGTGCTGAAATCCAGAACATGAGACGGATCCCCAATATACTTTCGGAGCATAGAAACATGAAATACCGGATGCACACTCGACAAGTTAGGGGGCAACGCAAGCTCATAAGCCACCTTCCCAATCCTCTGATGCACCTCAAACGGCCCAATGAACCGCGAACTCAATTTCCCTTTCTTCCCAAATCTCATAACACCAGTGAAACCTTTAATAGAACCTTCTCGCCAACCATGTAGGATACATCTCAAACCTTCCTACCAGCATAAATCTTTTGCCTCGACTGCGCTGTACGAAGCCTCTCCTGAATTCCCTTCACCTTCTCCAAAGCATCCTGTACTAAATCAGTCCCCAATAGTCAAGTCTCACCGAGCTTGAACCAACCAACTAGAGGTCTATACCGCCTCCCATACAAAGCCTCATATGGGACCATCTGAATACTCGACTGGTAGCTGTTGTTATAAGCAAACTCTACAAGTGGTAGAAACTGATCCCATTACCCTCTGAAATCAATGACACAAGCACGCCACATGTCCTCTAATATCTGAATAGTGCACTTGGACTGCCTGTCCGTCTAAGGGTGAAAAGTTGTGCTCAACTCAACCTAAGTACCTAACTCTCGCTGCACAGACCTCCAAAACTGCGATGTAAACTGAGTGCCCCTATCTGAGATGATGGAAACTGGGACACCATGCAAATGAACAATCTCCCGAATATAGATCTCTGCCAACCTCTCTGAGGAATAGGTAGTACACACAGGAATGAAGTGCGCGGATTTGCTCAGTCGATCCACAATCACCCAAACAGCATCAAACTTCCTCAAAGTCTGTGGAACTCTAACTACAAAGTCCATAGTGATCCTCTCCCACTTCCACTCTAGAATATCTATCCGCTGAAGCAAGCCACTCGGTCTCTGATGCTCATATTTCACCTGCTGACAATTGAGACACCGAGCTACAAATCCCACAATGTCTTTATTCATTCTTCTCCACCAATAATGCTGCCTCAAATCCTCATACATCTTCGCGGCACCCGGATGAATGGAATACTGCGAGCTATGGGCCTCCTCCAGAATCAACTCCCGAAGCCCATGCACATTGGGCACACAAATCCGGCTTTCTCACGTTATCAGATATATGAACGGAATGAATATGTAATTCTTTTATGTCCTTATGACATATGTGATTTTCTTTGTACAAAGGTGTATTATTTAAGTCATAGGACAAGTTGCCACCTAGACTAATGACTTATGAGTTATTCATTGGATTAGGGTGGTGCTGTCACGTGGGGGAGGGGGGATTCTTAATCTGATCTTATAATTCATCAGTTAATTAATTAATGTCCCGTTATCCTATAATTAACCAATTACCCACATAATTAAGAATTATCTCAAATTATTAAAATACTACTCATTTTTAATATACTTTATATATTCCCTACTATCATGGTCATGTGGTACCATATAAAATTATTTTTTTTCAAATTGTTTTACAAAAATATTCCACTCAAAATTTCATATCATTATATATATATATATATATATATATATATATAACAGTATGAAGGTTGTTAAATTTACGGGGTCTTATAATGACATAGTCACAAATCCTTTATAACCTCATAAATAGTTTTAATCCCTTCAAGCTCATATGGATTACTACGACTTATCCTAATATTAAAATACATGATGTAACAACATTGGCCTACGGATGTTCAGCCTTTTACCCACGAGTGGTGAGATTGGATATTTCCTAACTTGATGGAACTCTTTTATGTGTTGTGTTGCCATTTTTCTTTGAGCGCATTAAGGCTCGTTGTTGATATCCAATTTATTTTATATATTTTTAATATATAAATATGCTTTCAAAATATCATATATGCATATATAAGCATGCATAAGCATTTTTATAAATTTTCTATAATTTTAAAGGTTTTAAATTGATTTATTTCCTCCCTTTGTACTCATAAATTTCCAATAATTATCTTTAAAATTATTTGTGTGGTAATTTTGCCATCTAAATCCTATATGTATGCCAAAATATTGCTTAAATATTTTTTTGCATTTTTTATAATTGCATTTATATTTTAAACCAATTTGCATATAATTGCAATATTAGCCTTATTAATGTACAATTACGTTTTATATGCATAAAATGATATTCTATATTTTTCATATGTTAAATATCTATTTTAAATCATTTTATTACACGAAATTATTTTTTAGAAATCATCTATTATTTATTATAAATTATATAGGGTTAAATTGGCTATTTAAAACTTAGCCAAATTATATTTCAATTTTAGCCTGAATTAAACCCAATACCCCAACCCAATTTTGGATTAAAATACCCGACCCAGGGCCTAATTACGCCTACCCAACCCAAAACCCATCAGATCCTGGTCGTTGATCTAAAAGATAAATGGCCCTCGTTCATTCTTTCCTTTTTTAATTCTAAACGACCCCTAACCGTAACCATTTCTCTACACACCGCCGCCTTAAGATCCTCTCTGCTCTCAAAACACTCTCAACCTAACCCTAATCTTCAATCGCCGACCTCCCATTTCCGGCCATCTCCGGTGACCTCTCATCTTCTCTTAAGCTTCCAATGGCTCCTCTCATGCCATGCTTGCCTTCTCTAAGGTTTTCAAGGGCCCAAGGCCATGCCGACTTGCATCTAGGGTTCATCACCTACCTGTTCTTGGCTACTCCAGTGTGATTTCAAGCAAAATCATGTTGTATTTGCTACGATCCTTGGGTTTCTAGACATGTTTCTTCATCTCTATACGGGTTTCTTTCGAAACCCTAATTTCTTTTCTGCACCTCCTAGATCTGTACAAATCTAGGACGGTTTGAGTTTGTTTCTTTAATGTTTTACACTGCCCTTGAGACTCTTTATAAGAATCATTGATTTCAAGTATTTTTCACCTTCTTCTAAAAACTAGGGTTTCAAAACTTCTTTTAAAACCTTGTTTAACTAATTCTTTGTGTTTAAACTTCTATTTCTTGCACATTTTGACTGATTCTATGATTTTACTACATATTTAATTCGTCTATATTGAAAGCCCTAATTTTCTAGATTTCTTCGTTTGGTTCTGTGTATCAGTATGACTGAACGGTTCTCGTTTTTTAGTTTCTATGACCATCTTGCCTTGAATATGTTTCTACTGAGTTTCTTAGCATAACTTACATCGATTCTATGTGCTTGTGTTCATCTTGACTGTTCAATACTTTCCTCTCTCTCATCGAATTAGTATTGTTTATCTTCTGTGCTTGCTAGAGTTATGTGTCGACCTCTGGTTATCCTTATCTTACTTTATTTATATGCTAAGCACTGACTCATGACTCTCTCTTTGATTGATTCTGAGTTCCCTATTTCTTGGCTTGATTTGCAAACCTTCCTTTAGACCTTCGATTCTTCCTGTTTAAACTTGGCTTATTTTCTTATTCATGAGAACCTATGTTATTCTCCTTAAATCAGTATTATTTCGAGTTCTTGATTCACTGATTTACTTATGCTGATTCTCGATTATTTCCATATTCTGCAACCTTATTGTTACCTTACCCTTTTCAAAATTGTCTTATTTAATAACTCCCTATGTTGTTTTTACAAAACTATTTCAAGGAAATCTCTTTTAACACTATTTTCCTACTGAAACCCTTTCAAACTATGTCAAACACTCTCACTCTACTCCTAAGTCCCTAGGTTCTGCTCCCTCTAGTGTGTGTACTGCCTTGGGATCCTTTTGAGATCCCTCTGAACTCTAGCACACTGAGGTTGGCCCTTCCACACTGCACTTAGTCAATTTGGCTACAAAGTCTAGGTGTGAGCACTGCCCGGGATCCTTGAGATCCTTAGGGAACTCTCACGTACCTAGATAATGATATTGTCTATGAAATTAGCATTTGAGGCTATGGAGGCTTGGGAAATCACTTGCGCCTGCTTCAGGCTCCCTATAGTGTAACTTCTTCTTGTATTTTATCTATTTATGTAATTCATTCATTTGGTTTGTAATAACTATTTGTAAATGAATATTGGGGTGATTAGTGAAAACGGGTGGATAGTTACATATTTGTGGGGTAATATGGGTAGAAACCATGCCTATAGGCTTTTATATTTGCTATGTTTGCCTTACCATGTTATAAATCATGCCTATAGGTTTCAAGTGGTTCCGATAATAGAAATCATGTCTATAGGTTTTAAAATCAACTTCACAAGTAGATACCATGTCTATAGAATGTGATCTAGTTCAACTTCTGTTATAATGGGTAATTACATTTGTTTTCATGCCTACAAGTTTCTAACATCAGCTCTTAGCAACTAGATATCATGCTTATAGGGAACAGCATCAGAAATTCTGCCTATAAATCTAAAATTAGTTTAGTTTAAATAGGACAGTTCAATTCATGTTAGTTTACTTCGAAACTAGTCTAATCAGTGATTTGTTTTTCTTAAATGAATTCTTTCGAGTACTGCCCTAATTTACTATTAGAAAGCATGCCTATAGGAGTTCAAGAGCCCATTTTTAAAATCCGCCCACTATTTTACTATATCAAACGTAGTTATCATGCTCTTGGGACACCGCTATTCAGCGTTTAGGCAAGCCTATATGGTGAGTTTAAATTCTGCAGCTCCAAAACTATATTTCTACTACTTAAAGTTGTTCAGATTTAACAAGTCTAATCAGTAGACAAGTTAAATAGGATCCTTCACATATTGGCCTAATTTAGTACTTTATAACCTTTGCTCACTTAGATATCATGTTCTAGGATTTGTTTTCTTAAGTGTTTGTATGTTGTTTGAAGACGTGCACTTATGTGATATGCTTGAGGAGGTAACTGTGAGCCTCCAACTTGCTTTTTATGCAATCTTAAATTGTTCTTGCTTGTCGCCTAGAATTTTCTCCTTTTAAGCACCTTAGGGGTTATCTTGAACTACCCAGCTTTAGAGGTCCTAAAATACCTCCAGGACCACAAGGAAGGGATGGGTAGTGCACGCGTTGGACATTGTCAAGGTTATTAGAACGCTTTAGACTATGACCAAAGGGAGAGACTTGGGTAGAATGGGATATGATGACTACGCGCTAATGTCACGTGTAGCCCCTCATTGAGGAGTATTTATCGGGCATTGCGTGGGGTGATCTTGTAGGCTAACCAACCTAGGACCCCTATTCCAAATCCCCTTTGCTTAAAAACTTTACTTTTTTGTATGTACACAACTTGTTCAAATTTTGAGTCATAAAATACCCAACATGCTTTATTTATTTGTTTTAAGTACTTATCTGTTAAAGGACTAATTCGAAAATATAAGTTCGGTGGGGACCCACAGTTGTGGATCAAGAGGGGTGCCTAACACCTTCCCCTCAAGGTTATTTCGAGCCCTTACCCTAAATCTCTGGTAATGCAAAACAATCCAAGAATTAATCGCTCTAGGTGCCCTAACGCACCATAATTCGTTAGGTGGCGACTCTTCAAAATACCCAATTCCCAAAAGGAAATGAGTTATTACCCCCATAAATGTCGAAAACCCGGACCTCTCTTCCCTATAAAAAGGGAAGGAAAAAAGGGGGCGCGACAACATGACGACTATGCTGGGGATACCTTTAGGCTCTTACTATAACGAACTTGTCTTTTGTGAATTAGTCCAAACATGCTCTATCCTGAACCCTTTCCCCTTATTTGAATTTAACTGTCTATTTTCTTTTAAGCATTTATGATTCTTTATCCCTGAAACTGACTTGTCTTTTTGTTTCTTTTCCTGTAACTATCTTTCAATTATTTAAATACCGAATTTATTTTTCCTACGTGCAAATACTTGACTACATGTTATTAATTGCTGCATATATCATGCTCCACATCATATTCCACTCGTGCGCATTAAATCCCATAGCAACGCTTAAATGAGTGGTTGCGCTCTTACTATTTACTACCCTTAAATTTGGAAAGGCTTATTTGCGGTAAAACCAGTCGATCAGCGGTGCAGTCGACGGTTCCGTGCCTTCCCCCTCAAGTTGTCCGCTTGAGGGTACCAGTCTAAAACCCCATAGAAACCTTACTCAGGTTAAAATTGTGCATACATCATGGTCAAACCTAGTCGGATCAATATGCTGTCCACATAAAAATCCTTTAAGATAATCCTTATCGAAAAGTCCATCGGGTTTTCCATAATCCCAATGGATACAACCACGTTCTGTGCATTAATTTGGAGAACTAAATGCCGATATGATAATCGTAAATGTATAAATAGTCGAGTCTGGTGGGGGAAAGGCCTAATCCTTTTATTTTGCAGAAAATGAGGCACGAGGTCCCCAAATTCGGTATGGTTAGCACACCCTCACTCTTGCTAGACTGGTGGAAGAATCTTCCATCAGATGACAAAATCAATGAATGGAAAGAGAGGGCCGCCAAATCCAGTGAGAAGCTGAATATGTGGAATACAGCCTGTTGGAATTAGAAGGAAAAGTGAGGAAGAGATCACCGACTACCAGAATGCTGAGGGAAACGAAGGAGGACATTTGGCAAAGGCGTTCTTACTAATGAACCTACGCGAATTGGAGGATTTGATCAATGAGAACATTCAACCTGAGGAATATCCTTCTAAGACCAAATAGAATAGGTTTACTCGCTTTCCTAAAATGTAAAAAGGCCAAGTGCCAGTAGTGACTTATTTTTTATCATCTTAGTGTCATTTTGGGATTCCTCTATTTTTATATTTTGAAATAAAGGATTTATTGGCATGAAAAGTTTTCCAAATTTATTTGTCACTAGGCCTACCTCGGGCACAACGAGGTTCCCAAAGTAAGACACGAATTTACATTTCCGCAATATGTGTTTAAATACTACAAACATTTCAAAATCCTCACTGACTTGTTAACTTTTTTTTTTTTCCTCATTTTTATTATTCCCATCCCCTTAGGATGGTTCACTCATACTGGCCTCATCAGCATATCATACTAGATCCAGATGCCCTCCACCTCCTCCTCCTCCAAGCAACACAAAAGGCAGAGGAAAAGCAAAAATGGACGACTTAAGGGGTATCCGAAAGGAGAATGTTGAGAACGTAGAAACCTTAGATCTCCATAGTACTCCGGCCCCAAATGATCTAGTCTTGAGTCTGGAACAAAAGATACTAGAATTGGAAGGAGAACTTGAGCAGGTTCGAAATGTGGAAAACTTGTCAATCACCCTAAATGTCCCCGACATCCACCAACAAAACACAAAGAACCCAGCACCTCCCCAAAACACACAAAACCAACATCCACAAAATCCTCCTACACCAAATCAATACGCAACACCACGCTAAAATCTCAATACACTGCCAATACCAACTCCGCCACAACATCACCATCAACTAATTCAGTACCCACCAAACACCACTTACCATACTCCCCAAAACACACCACAACCCATTCCCGATCCCCAAAACTCTATCAACGACCATCATTACGCCCAAGTCCCTAGAACCTATCAAAGCAACCCTATATATGTGGAAATTATACCTCACTCTACCCAACCAATTTCCTATACACCGGAATCCTCCGAGAAGGAACTGCTCATTAAAAACATGGTTGAAGAACTCAAGAAGTTAACAAGCCGAGTTAAAGGTGTTGAAGGTGACAGATGAATAAAAGGTTTAAACTATGAAGACTTGTGCATACAACCAGATGTGGAACTACCTGAGGGGTACAAACCTCCCAAGTTCAAGATGTTCAATGGTGCAGGTGATCTCTAGGCTCATCTAAGGACCTATTGTGACAAGCTTGTAGGGGTCGGGAAAGATAAAAAGATCCGAATGAAGCTCTTTATGAGGAGTCTTACTGGGGATGCCTTGTCTTGGTATATCAGGTAAGATCCTAAGAAATGGTCTAGTTGGGTAAGTATGGCGTCGGAGTTTATGGACTGGTTCAGGTTCAACACAGAGAATACACCGGATGTCTTCTACATTCAAAACTATAAGAAGAAACCCACTAAGACTTTCCGTGAGTATGCTACTTATTGGAGGATGGAAGCAGCTAAGGTCAGGCCATCTTTGGACGAAGAACAGATGAATAAATTCTTCGTCAGAGCATAGGATCCGCAATATTATGAGAGGTTGATGGTTATCGAAAATCACAAATTCTCTGACATCATCAAACTTGGAGAAAGGATCGAAGAAGGAATCAAGAGTGGGATGGTAACGAACTTTGAGGCACTGCAAGCCACGAATAAGACACTACAATCAGGTGGCATATCGAAGAAGAGAGATGTTGGGGCAGTAATGGTGGCCCAGGGTCCAAAATCTCCACTTGTCTGTCAAACCCCTCCACCCATATATAAAACACCTCTACCCACATATCAAACACCTCCGCCCATATATCAAACACCTTCGCCCACATACCAAGCATCACCGCCTACATATCAACCTTCATCTCCCAGATATTCCTAACCAGCCACTGTCCATCACACCCATAACTCCTAACCATCCCACTTCCAATCACCATCAGCTCGCCAAAATTATCCAAGACCAAGACCCAACTTTGACCGCAAGTTACCCAAACAATACACCGTCATTACGGAGCCCATCGACCAATTGTACAAGAGGTTGAAAGCCGCATGTTACATCACTCCTATTCCCGCAGTGGCATTAGAAAATCCATCCCAATGGGTCAATCCGAACAAAAATTGTGCGTACCATTCCGGTATGAAGGGGCAGAACACTGCTGAGTGCCGAATATTAAAGGATAGGATCTAGACACTAATTGACAACAAGATCATACAGGTGAAGGAAGCCGCACCTAATGTCTGCAACAATCCCCTCCTTGATCATAGAGGTGATGGTGTACATGTGATAGAGACAAATGAAAAATGGGACTTGGAGGGGTCGATTGGGCTTATTCGAGAGGGCGATGACTTTAAAGTTGCAGTCACACTTACTCCTATTATGGTACAGACTCAGGCACCAATCGAGGTTGAGGTAACTGCATCAGTTTCAATCAAGGTAGAGGTGGCTCCGCCTGCAGCCACCCCCGCTCCATTTGAAGTAGAAGTGGTCACACCTTTCACTGTGACAGTATCAACCACACCTCCATTCAACTCGAAAGCAATACCTTGGGATTACGTTGCCGAGACTCGATGAAAAGGGAAGGCCAAGGTAGAGGAATCTGATGCCGCACAAGGAACGACTAGAACTGGAAGAATCTATACACTGGAACATTTGGGAGGATCAAGCAAGGATGGCACTACTAGGCAGCCTATCATTGAGATCAGGCCCGATAACCTATGGAGGAAAGTATAGGCAAAGGAGTATTATGTTGTTGACCATCTAAACAAAGTCCCTACTCAGATATCTATCCTGTCACTATTGCAAAATTTAGAGGCACACAAGAATGCTTTGATGAAAGTACTGAGCAAGGCTTATGTACCTAGTAACATCACTGGCGGAGAAATGGATAACATGGTTGGGTAAGTACTGGAAAGTCATAAGATCATCTTCCACGAAGATGAGCTACCGCCTAAGGGGTTGAATCACAATCGAGCATTGCATATCATAGTGAAATTTGAAGACAAATTCATTGCCAGGGTCTTGGTTGACGGAGGTTCAAGCCTCAATATTTGTCCGTGAGACACTCTGAAAAGGTTGGACAAAGGTTTTCATGAAATACAGGTAGGAAGCATGAACGTGAAAGCTTTCGATGGGTCCCAAAGGGCCACAATCGGGGAAATCAACCTTTGCTTGCAGATAGGACCAACTTGGTTCGACGTCGAGTTTCAGGTGCTCGACATACCAACCTCATATAATCTTCTGTTGGGCCAACCATGGATCCATGCCGCTGGAGCCATGCCTTTCACACTACATCAAGTCGTGATGTTCGAATGGAATTGTAAGGAGGTGATCATTCATGGAGATGAAAGTAACCCCATTTACTCTAGTCAAACCATCCCAACCATTGGACATAGAAAAAGGCTAGGAGGGGAAACCTATCATCACATCGAACGGGACAACGCCATCGAGAAGGACAAATGGTGGAGTAGTAAAATAGAAAGCATATTGGCTTGGTATGGATACGAACCCAGCAAAGGGTTGGGAAAGAACCTCTAAGGTATCACTAAACTGATACAGATGAAAAATCATGGTACCACCTTTGGCCTCGGATACCAACACACATGGCAAGAGTACAAGGATTGATCGCCTCTATGGCGTAGACCGTATTACCCTCTTGAGCAGCCAGTGCCATGTTTGGAACAAGCTTTTCACTAGGCTAATACGATATGGGGGACTGCAGAAGAAGAAGCACTCGCTGGGTTGAAGAATTTGTTCTTGGACGATGAAAACATGGACTGTAGTGCCATAATTAAGGAGGAGGAAGAAGAAGGCCTCACTATTCAGATTGTGAAGAAGGGAGCTATTCTCAGGAACTGGACCGCCACACCATCCCGAGCTCGCTGAGTCCCTGGCGTTATTATTACTTTTCCTGATGAACCGGTAACTGTGACGTGTAATAAGGCAACACAACATAAGAATAGTGATTCAGATGAAGAAGATGAGATACCCGAGGAAATTATCAGGGAGGTTGAAAATTTTAAGAATAAGCCTAAGTCCAATCTGGACGAGACCGAGGCAGTAAATTTGGGAGACACCGAGACCATCAAGGAGACTCACATCAGCATCTACTTGCCATCGACAGAGAAGGAAGAGTACATTTGGTTCCTGAAAGAGTATGAGGATATTTTCGCGTGGTCATGTGATGACATGACCGGCTTGAGCACATCTATAGTGGCTCACAAGTTGTCCACTAATCCCATGTGTCCGCCAGTCAAGCAGAAACTCTGAAAGTTCAAACCAGACATGAGCTTGAAAATCAAGGAGGAAGTTACCAAATAGATCAAAGCCAAAGTTCTCAGGGTAGTTGAGTACCCAACCAGGTTAGCTAACATTGTGCTAGTTCCGAAGAAGGATGGGAAGGTCTGAGTATGTTGACTATCGGGATTTAAATACAGCAAGTCCCAAGGACGATTTCCCACTACCAAACATACATATCCTAATCAATAATTGCGCCAAGTATGAACTCCAATCCTTTATAGATTACTTCGCGGGTTATCACCAGATTTGGATAGATGGAGAAGATGTAGGAAGACAACATTCATCATACCGTGGGGCGTATACTATTACAAGATGATGCCATTCGGCCTAAAGAATGTTGGGGCTACTTACATGAGAGCCATGACAACTATCTTTCATGATATGATACACAAGGAAATAGAGGTGTATGTAGACGACGTCATCATCAAATCCAAGAGGGTCGCAAATTACATAGCGGACTTGAGAAAGTTCTTTGACAGGCTAAGGCGGTACAATTTGAAACTGAACCCCGTGAAGTGTGCATTCGGAGTTCCCTTAGGAAAATTATTGGGATTCATCGTCAGTCGCTAGGGGATCGAGCTGGATCCATCCAAAGTAAAGGCTATTCAGGAGTTACCACTGCCTAAGAGCAAAAAAGACGTGATGAGTTTCCTAGGATGCCTCAGCTATATCAGTCGCTTCATAGCACAGTCCACAGTCATATGTGAATCCATCTTCAAGATGTTGAGGAAAGATGTTGAAACAAGTTGGGGAGAGGATTGTTAGAAAGCTTTTCACAAGATCAAGGAATACTTATCCACACCACCAGTTCCGGTACCGCCAGAACCAGGATGACCTTTGCTACTCTATCTGTATTAGATGGAGCCTTCAGATGTGTTTTGGGACAACATGACAAGATAGGAAGGAAGGAGTAGGCCATATATTACTTGAGTAAGATGTTCACACCTTATGAAGCACAGTATTCTCTGCTCGAACGCACTTGCTGTGCTTTGACCTGGACTGCTCAGAAATTGAGGCATTACTTCTGTGCCTACACTATATACCTCATATCCAGGATGGACCCTCTGAAGTACATATTTTAGAAACCTATGCCTACTGGGAAGTTGGTTAAATGGAAAATACTATTA
The DNA here is from genome assembly GCF_000393655.2 of Nicotiana sylvestris. NCBI lineage: Eukaryota > Viridiplantae > Streptophyta > Magnoliopsida > Solanales > Solanaceae > Nicotiana > Nicotiana sylvestris. Next base: position 122,669,756 of record NC_091065.1, read on the forward strand.
AGTGAGTTCAATATCATCTATGTAACTCAAAAGGCAATCAAGGGACAAACATTAGCAGATCATCTTGCTGAAAATACTGTAGGAGGAGAATACGAGCCTTTGAAAACATATTTTCCTGATGAAGAAGTGTCATTCATAGGAGAGGACATTACCAAAGCATATGACAGTTGGAGGATGTTCATTAATGGAGCCAAAAATTTCAAAGAAGCAGGCATTGGGGTAGTTTTGGTATCAGAAATAGGTCAGCATTATCAAGTATCTACTAAACTCAGATTCCCCTGCACCAACAACATGGCGGAATACGAAGCCTGCATACTAGGACTCAACATGGCAGTCAACATGAACATTCAGGAGTTTCTGGTAATCAGTGATTCAGATTTGCTTGTGTACCAGGTACAAGGAGAGTGGGCCACCAAGAATTCCAAGATACTGCCATACCTGCACCATGTGCAGGAATTAAGGAAAAGGTTCACGAAGATAGAATTCTGACATGTGCCCAGAATTCAGAATGAGTTTACCGATGTATTGGCCACCTTGTCATCTATGATACAACATCCAGATAAGAATTGTATTGATCCTATTTAGGTAAAGATCCATAATCAACTAGCATATTGTGCTCATGTTGAAGAAGAAACAGATGGAAATCCTTGGTTCCATGAAATCAAAGAGTACTTATCAAAAGGAGAATACCCGAAGCATGCAAATCACACTCAGAAACGCACACTTCGGAGATTGTGAAATCACTTTCCTGATTTGGGTTTACTAAGATGTGTCGATGCAAAGGAAGCTTCTAAGCTACTTGAGGATGTGCATGCTAGGACATGTGGCCCACACATGAATGGTTTTGTCTTGGCTAAGATGATACTCAGGGCCGGTTACTTTTGGATGACCATGGAGGCAGATTGCATCCAGTATGTCCACAAATCCTTTCAATATCAAGTGCATGCCGATATGATAAAAGTGCCGCCAAATGAGCTCAATGCAACGATCTCACCTTGGCCATTCGACGCCTGGGAAATGGATGTTATTGGTCCAATTGAGCCCACCACTTCAAATGGACACAGGTTTATTCTGGTAGCCATTGTTACTTTATAAAATGGGAGAGGTTGTATCTTACAAAGCTGTAACCAAGAAAGTTGTTGCAGATTTTGTCAAGGATCGTTTTATTTGCCGATTCAGGGTTCCCGAGTCCATTATTAATGATAACACCTCCCATCTCAATAGTGATTTGATGAAGGCCATGTGTGAAACTTTCAAAATCAAGCACAAGAATTTCACAGCCTACCGACCTCAGATGAATGGAGCCATAGAAGCCGCCAATAAAAACATTAAGAATATACTAAGGAAAATGGTAAAGAACCACAATCAATGGCATAAGAAGTTACCTTTTGCTTTATTGGGATACCGCACCACGGTTCGTACATCAACCGGGGCAACTTCCTTTTTTAAGAATCATACAGGAAGCTGAACTCAGCGATGCAGAGTGGATAAGGAGTCGCTATGAACAATTGGCCCTTATCGATGGAAAGAGAATGAACGCAGTATGTCATGGCCAACTTTATCAGAACAGAATGTCCAAAGCTTTCAACAAAAGGGTCAAATCAAGGCAGTTTGTAGCAGGTCAGCTGGTGCTGAAGAATATCTTCCCACATCAAGATGAAGCCAAAGAGAAATTCTCTCCCAACTGGCAAGGTCCATACATGGTTCACAGAGTACTAACAGGAGGAGCACTCATACTTGCAGAAATGGACGGAGATGTCTGGCCAAAACCAATCAATTCAGCAGTCAAGAGATACTATGCTTAGATTATCTATATTTTTTCATATGATGTAATTGAACTACGCTTGACCTGATTCCCGTTTAAGAGGGGATACGTAAACAGCCTTATGGGTTCGGTCATATCATAATAAAATGCTCGTTTCCTCTAAATCAGAAATTGGTTAAGAAACTGGAGCAGAATTTTGAGAAGGATTCTCAAAATTCCGAAGAAAATGCAACAAGGCCTATTATCCGCAAACAGCCAAAGATCATCTACCGAACTGGGGCAGAATTTTGAGGAGGACCCTCAAAATTCCAATATAAGAGAGTTGCAATGCCTTTGAGATATATTATAGTCACTAGGTCATCAAAAATCACTTAGTGTATCAACATATTTCTAAATAACTCTAATTTTATCAATAATTGCATATTTTTTTCGAAAACGCTATTTCCGTAATAATCGGGTGTCACCTAGGGGAACTCGAAAGGCTTCCAGGATGGAGCGAAGCAAGGCCAGCGGACAGAAGCACAAGCCAACCTCCCCCCATAAAACTTAGAACTTTTCTTTGAATGCAAGCATAAGAAATTCACACCTTATGAAGCACGATATTCCTTGCTCGAACTCACTTGTTGTGCTTTGACTTGGATAGCCCAGAAGTTGAGGCATTTTTTTTGTACCTACACTACATACCTCATATCCAAGATGAATCCTTTAAAGTACATATTTCAGAAGCCCATGCCTACTAGGAAGTTCGCTAAATGGCAGATACTACTGAGTGAGTTCGACATCGTCTATGTAACTCAAAAAGCAGTCAAGGGACAAGTGTTGGCAAATCACCTCGCTGAGAATCCTATGGGAGGAGAATACAAACCCTTGAAAACTTATTTTCCTGACAAAGAACTCTCATTCGTGGGAGAAGATATTACGGAAGCATGCGACAGTTGGAGGATGTTTTTTGACGGAGCCGCAAATTTCAAAGGAGTAGGCATTGGAGCAGTTTTGGTATCCGAAACGGGTCAGCATTATCCGGTATCTGCCAAACTCAAAATTTCCTGCATGAACAACATGGCGGAATATGAGGCCTTCATACTAGGGCTCAACATGGTAGTCGACATGAACATTCAGGAGTTGTTGGTGATTGGCGACTCAGATTTACTTGTGCACTAGGTGCAAGGAGAATGGGCTACTAAGAATTCCAGGATATTGCCATATCTGCACCATGTGCAGGAATTGAAAAGGAGGTTCACGAAGATAGAATTCCGACATGTGCCCAGAATTCAGAATGAGTTCACCGACGCACTAGCCACTTTGTCATCAATGATACATCATCCAGATAAGAACTATATTGATCCGATTATGATAAGGATCCATAATCAGCCGGCATATTGTGCTCATGTCGAGGAGGAAGCAGACGGAAAGCCTTGGTTCCATGACATCAAGGAGTACCTATCAAACAGAGCATGAAAATCACATTCAGAAATGCACGCTCCAGAGATTGTCAAATCACTTCTTCCACAGCGGAGGGAACTTGTACAGAAGAACCCCGGATTTGGGTTTACTAAGGTGCGTCGATGCAAAGGAAGCTTCTAAGCTACTTGACGATGTGCATGCTGGGACCTGCGGTCTGCACATGAATGGCTTTATTCTGGCCAAGAAAATACTCAGGGCAGGTTAGTTTTGGATGACCATTGAGATGGATTGTATTCAGTATGTTCGCAAATGCTGTCAATATCAAGTACATGCCAATATGATAAAAGTGCTACCAAATGAGCTCAATGCAACAAGCTCACCTTGGCCAATCGCCGCTTGAGGAATGGATGTTATTGGTCCGATCGAGCCCACCGCTTCGAACGGACACCGGTTTATTCTGGTATCCATTGATTACTTCACAAAATGGGTAGAAGCTGCATCCTACAAAGTTGTAACCAAGAAGGTCATCACAAATTTTGTCAAGGATCGTATCGTCTGCCGATTTAGGATTACTGAGTCCATTATCAGCGACAACGCCGCCAACCTCAATAGTGACTTAATGAAAGCTATATGTGAAACCTTCAAAATCAAGCACAAGAATTACACCGCCTACAGACCTCAGATGAATGGAGCCGTGGAAGCCGCCAATAAAAACATTAAGAAGATACTAAGGAAAATGGTAGAGAATCACAAGCAATGGCATGAAAAGTTACCCTTTGCTCTTTTAGGGTACCGCACCGCAGTTTGTACGTTAACCGGGGCAACCCCCTACATGTTGGCTTATGGTATCAAGGCTGTCATCCTGACCGAGGTAGAGATTCCTTCTCTAAGAGTCATACAGGAAGCTGAACTCAGCAATGCAGAGTGGGTAAAAAGCCGCTATGAACAGTTGGCCCTTATCGATGGAAAAAGAATGAGGCAGTGTGCCATGGTCAAATATTTTAGAACAAGATGTCCAGAGCTTTCAACAAAATGGTCAAACCAAGATAGTTCGCACCAGGACAGCTAGTGTTGAAGAAGATTTTTTCACACCAAGATGAAGCCAAAGGGAAATTCTATCCCAACTAGCAAGGTCCGTATATAGTTCACAAAGTGCTAACAGGAGGAGCCCTCATACTTGCAGAGATGGGTGGAGAGATCTAGCCAAAACCAATTAATTCAGATGCAGTCAAAAGATACTATGCCTAGATTACTTCACATCTTCTTTCCTGATGTAATTGAACTACGCTCGACCTGATTCCCGTTTAAGAAGGGATACGTAGGCAGCCTTATGGGTTCGGTCATATCATAATAAAATTTTCATTTCCCCAAAATTAGAAACTGGGGCAGAATTTTGAGGAGGGTCCTCAAAATTCCAGAGCAAGTCCAGCCAACGCCATCACATGCCAGGAAGTCAGTCATTAGTCAAGAACTGAGGCAGAATTTTGAGAAAGATTCTCAAAATTCCGAAGAAGATTCTACAAGGTCCGCCATCTACAAACAATTAAAAAATCATCTACCAAATTGGGGTAGAATTTTGAGGAGGACCCTCAAAATTCCAATATGAGAAAGCTACAATCCCTTTGAAATGTGTCACAGTCGCTAGTTCATCAAAATTATTTAATATATCAATACGCTCCTAAAACAATTCTATTTTCTTGTTATCAACAAATGCATATTTTTTGAAAATCCTATTTTTTATAACGGTCAGGTGCTACCTAGGGGAACTCGAAGGGGGCTTCCAGAGCGGAGCAGAGCAAGGCCGGCAGACGAAGCAAGAACCAACATCCCCTTATGAAACTTATGATTTTTCTTTAAACGTAGGCACATTTGACGATAGCATCTGTACACAAAGCACATTCACCATCTATCCGGCCGTTAGACGCTGAACCTATCCCAGATAAGATATACTCTACCCTTATCGGCTATTTTCTCTTTGCATGAGTCTAATCTCTAACTCCACATTTGTATGAGTCCAATCCTTGACTCTATATTTGTATGAGTCTAATCTCTGACTCCATATTTTCATGAGTCTAATATTTGACTCCATATTTGCATGAGTCTAATCTCTGACTCCATATTTGCATGGGACTAGGCCCTGTCCCACACCTTGCACAAGTCTAACCTTTGACTCCATATTTGCATGGGACTAAGCCCTGTCTCACACCCTGCATGAGTCTAACCTTTGACTCCATATTTGCATGGGACTAAGCCTTGTCCCGCACCTTACATGAGTCTAATCTTTGACTCCATATTTGCATGGGACTAAGCCTTGTTCCGAATCTTGCACGAGGTTAAGCTCTACCTCCATATTTGCCTTCTCCTGGCATGAGTCTAAGCCTTGACTCCACATTTACTGAGTCTAATCTCTGACTCTATATTTGCATGAGTCTAATCTCTGACTCCATGTTTGTATGAGTCTAAGCCCTGACTCCATATTTTGCATGAGTCTAAGCCCTTACTCCATATTTGTATGGGTCTAATCCTTGACTCCATATTTACATGAGGCTAAGCTCTGCCTCCATATCTGCATAAGGCTAAGCATTGCCTTCTCTTTGCATGAGACTAAGCTCTGTCTCCAATCTTGCATGAGTCTAAGCCCTGCCTCCATATCTGCATAAGGCTAAGCACTACCTTCTCTTTGCATGAGACTAAGCTCTGTCTCCAATCTTGCATGAGGCTAAGCCCTGCCTCCATATTTGCATAAGGCTAAGCATTGCCTTCCATTTGCATGGGACTAATCCCTATCTCGAATCTTGCATGAGGCTAAGCTCTGCCTCCTATTTTGCATAAGTCCAACATTACCTTTATTTGCCGAGACTAAGCGCTGTCTCTCCAGCACTATCTATTTGCTCCTCTTTCGGGCTAAGCTCTTCCCTCAACCTCACAAGTCTAAGCCTTGTATTGTTACATCATATTATTGCATTTTATGGGCTGAAACATCGCAAATCTGTCCAAGGGCATCATAGTCTAAAGGCACCATCCTCATATCCTGAAGACAACATACCATGGCCTGAGGATCTCTCAAATTTGCACATCATTATTCAAAGGCATCATGGTTAGGAGGCACCATTTTCATGGACCGAGAACATTATTTCATGGCCTGCGAATCCCTCATTAAACAATTCATGGCCCAGGACATCATGGTCCAAGGACGTCATCTTTAACCGTCCGAAGACAACTTTCATGGTCCAAAGGAATTTGCATCATGTTTAAATTTTCGCAAATATGATTGTAGCATCTTTTATCTGCAGGTAACCAGTAAGCAACCGCTATCCTAGCAAGAGCGATCTCACTTCAGCTTCCTCCAACTGTCCCGAGCCTTAAACGCTCACCGTAGCCGCTTCCACATCTCGTGTCTGTTCTTACAAAATTTCAGGTGAATCCAGAACTACACATGGCCTCTAAAACCAGGGATATGTAGGCAACTCAGAAACCAGAGCTCGACCTCTATCTTTCAAAACATCCCATCCGGTCAAAATTGGTCATCATGTCTTTACCCGAAAACTCTTTCATCCTTCCCGGGTAAAGAGGGGCAGCTGCTGATGCCCAATTTTCCCTATATATTTTAAATAAGCATAAATACCTTCAAAATAGCATATATATGCATATATAAGCAAACACAATAATTTATTATTTTTTCCATGATTTTTAAGGGATTAAATTGGTTTATTTTTCTCCCTTTTTACCCATAAAATCCCCAAAAATTATTTCCAAAATTATAGTTTCGATAATTCATCTATTTATATTCTATATTTTACGCCAAAATATGGCTAATGTAATTTTTATGTATTTTTACAATTACATTTGGTATTTTTAAAGCTAAAATGCATATAATTGCAATGTTAGCCCATTTTAAGATTTAATTATATTTTATATGCATAAAATTGGATTTTGTATTTTTAGATTGTTAATTATGTATATTTAAATCATTTTGGCGCCTTAAATTATTTTCCAGAAATTATCTATTATTTTTATAAATTAAAATAGGGAAAAACTAGCTATTTAGATTATAGCCAAATTGGCTTTCAATTATAGCCAAATCGGACCCCAATTCCCAGCCGAATTTTACAATTAAAAACCCGACCCACACCCTATTAAACCTTACACAAACCCGGAACCCACTTACCCATTCTAATCCTGACTGTTGATCTCCCAGTTCAACGGTCCAAATAATTCCTTTCCATTTTAATTTCCAAACGACCCCCAACACTAATTCATTTCTCCAAAGGCGCCACCTTCAGATGCTCTCTCATCTCCACTCTTCTCTTAAACCTAACCCTAGACTCCTCTACTCCCCTCCATCTCCGGTCATCTCCGGCGACTATCCTTTTCAACCCAAGCCTCCAATGGGTCTCTCATCACTCTACTCATCATCTCTAAGGCTTTCAAGGATCCTAGGCCATGTCGATTTGGACTTAGGGTTTCTGTTTTTGTTACTTATGGGTTCTCCGATGTGATTTTGGACAAAATCACACCTTATATGTCATGATCGATGAAGTTTCAACAGGTTCTTTTTTATTTTATTTGGGTTTCTTTTTGAAACCCTGACTCTCTTCTGAATCTCTCAGATCTGTGTTATTTTTATGCTTTAAGCCTATTTCCTTCTGTGATTTGTTATTCTTGAGTTTTTTTTGAAACACCTTCTACTCTAAACCATTTTTACTCCCTTTGAAAACTAGGGTTTTCGGAGTTCTTTCTATACCTGTTTCGACTGATTTCTTTATGATTAAACCTTTTTCCTTGTTTCTCTCGATCGATTCTAAGTTCTTACTGCTTTTTAACTCAACTCTGTTAAAAGTCCCTAATTTCTTAAATATTTTCTTTACTTGTTTCTTTGAGTTAGTATGATTTTCTTTACTTGTTTCTGTGCGTTAGCCGGATTTTCTTTTCTTGTCTCTGTGTGTTAGCTTGATTTTCTTTACTCTTCTTCTGTGTGTTAGCATGATGTTTTCCACTTTGGTTCTGTGTGTTAGCATGACTCTCCTTTACTCTGTTTCTGCGTGTTAGCCTGTTTACCTGGTTCTTCTTAATCTCTTGTGGTCACCATGCTTCGAATATGTTCTGCTGGATCTCTAGCCTACTTACATTACCTCTACATGACTGTGTTTGCTCATCTTTTGTTTCTTTCTGCCTATATAATCGACTTTTTTTTGCTACTTCTGTTTAATTGTCTCTATTTATATGTTGAGGTATGCTGAATCATGACTCCCCATGATTGATTCTTATTCTCCTTAACTTTTGGTAATTGAAATATTTTCCTTCAAAGTCCTGGAATTCTACTCGTCTCTTTGAATTAACTAATTGCATTACCTTACTTACTATAGTACTTTGTTTTACATAGTCTTTCCTTAATTAGGTCCTTTAGAATTTGGTCCTAATTGACTACTTTATGCTTACTGAATCTTGACACTTTCCTTATTTAATCATGCACCGATTTCCCTTCCTCCCTTATATGGTACTAAATCTTCCCGTTTGGCCCTGACTCCCTTAACTTAAGGAAGTACTTCCTTGATTCTGTGAAGTGATTGATTCTGAATTCTTAAATTAGTATACTACTATGATTTTCACCTTATTCCACTACCTACTTTCAACTATAAATACTATAAATCTTTCACAAAGGACACATACTTGGCTTTCAAAAAACCCTTCTCTTACTTAAAATCTCTGTGTTATTCTACTACTATTAGCCGGCTGCAAGCTAAGGCTAATCATCTATACTCTCTGGTTCTTATATTCTGCTTACTTTTATCCTCACTGGTATGTCCTAGTTAATTTAAAGTCTCAACAACAACATGTTTCTCTTCTTGTTTCAGTTTTATTATTTCTAGCCTTCTTTTACATATGATTTTGTTGTGAAGTTTGTAGTTAAGAATGCTAATATGACCCCCTTCCCTCTTTTGAATTCATGTACCCCCTTGTGTAATTCAAGCATGCCTGGACAATTGTATTCTTTCACCTACTGTGCACTTACCACTTTGTGAATCCCAAACCCCTATTCCCTCTATGTGTTCATGACTGGATTGTTATTATGCCAGTGTCAAACTATCTCTGAACATGTCCATACCAGTCCTAATACCCCTACTGGGGTCATCTATCTGCAGTCAATGTCTATGTATCCCCAAACCCCCTTAACCCCTGTGTGATTACTAAATTCATTCACTTGTTGTGTGTGGTCTTATCCTGAAGTGTCTGAACTTTGGTTACTAGTCCAACTTCTTTTCAACAATCTCTGTTATTAATTGCTTTCAAAACAGACCTTTTGAGTCCAGTCTTTAATGAACTTATTTCAAACATGAGTCCTGCACTTTCACTTTACTCCTAGTTAATAAGTTCTACCCCCTCCAGTATATGTACTACCTTGGGATCCTCTTGAGAACCCTGGGAACTCTGGCATACTGAGGTTGGATTTCTATACTGCACTGGTTCAATGCTTGGCTATTAAGTCTAGGTGTAAGCATTTCTCGGGGTCCTTGAGACCCTTAGGGAACTTTGATGCACCTAGACTCTGATTTGCCTATGGAAATGAGGCTTGAAAGACCATTGGAGGCTTTGGGTAATTGTGGCCTGATAGCAGGCTCTCTATAGAATAGCTTCTTAATTTTCCATTTCATTTATGTAATTCATTTGTTGGCCTGTAATAATTTGTAAACAAATATTTGGGGTATTTAGTGAGAGGGTGGGTAGATGTATACCATGTGGGGTAACTTGGGTAGAAATCCTGCCTTAGGACTTATTTGCAAATCTGCATGCCTCACTCGATAGAAAACATGCCTATAGGGTTTTTATTCTTATTGAATCAGCTTTTATAATAGAAATCATGCCTATAAGGACTTCACTTTTAATGTCACTTGGATTAGATACAAACCATGTTCATAAATCATGCGTTTGTCATGTTAGAGATCATGTTTCCAGGTTCCAAGTCAACATGTTTTTAATCAACTCAAATATAGATATCATGCCTATAGGACATAATTCTGATTCAGTAAGTTTTTCACATGTTATTGCAAATTGCCTAAAACCAATAAGACGTGTAGATATCATGTCTATAAGGATCTAATTCACAATTCTGTTTGGTAATTCTAATTAGCCTAATAGATCAATTGTATCTCGCCTAGATTACTTCTCAAAACTGACTTTGTTAAGCAGCGACATTTCCTGAAACTGGTTCTTTCAACATTGCTCTAATCTCATTAGATATCCTTCCTATAGGTTTAAAAGGGACTATTTCAAAACTTGTTTGTTTCTGCATTAACATAAATATCAGTTCTGCATATAGGCAAGCCTTAGGGCGTTTTCAAAACTTGCATATCTCTGAAGCTGTCTCTGTCACTCAACGTTTTGGATTCTAATGAGCCTTTTTTAAGAGATCCTAGACAACTAATAGGTTGCGACTTCTTTATCTAAAAGTGGTTTATTCCTGCATAATCATTTAGAAATCCTGCCTTAGGACTTTGATTACTAAAGACCTCACTTATGGTTGAGTCGTGCTGCGTGTATGCGCGTTTGCGGAGGAAACTATGAGCCTTTAATTGCTCCATTTATGTGAAAGTCCTAAATGCTTTTCTTTGAATGTCGCCTTAGATTTTTGCCTTTAAAACATTAGGGGTATGTCTAGAACTTCCTATAGGTAGAGGTCCTAACTCCCCTCCGGGACTATTAAGAAGGGACGGGTAGCAGCACGCAATAGGAATCAGTGACCAACACTCGCCTTGCATGACCACTAAGGGGATGGGAAGGGTAGACGTGGGATATGATGACTATGCATTAATGTAACGTGTAGCCCCTCGATGAGGAGTGTTTACCGGATATAGCGTGGGGTGATCCTATAGGATAAACAACCTAAGACCCCTCTTTACCCCAAACCTTCTCCTAGTTTAAAGCTTTCTTTATAATTTGTTCAACCTTTATTTCACTACTTGACTTGTTTAAACGTGTTGTACTTATTTGATTCAACTATGGACTAATTTTTAAATATGAGTTCGGTCGGGACCCACAGTTGTGGACCAATAGGGGTGCCTAACACCTTTCCCTCGAGTTTATCTCGAGCCCTTACCCTAATCTCTGGTAATGCAGACCAACCCAAGAGTTAATCACTCTAGGTGCCCTAACGCACCATAATCCGTTAGGTGGCGACTCTTCAAATACCCAATTCCCAAAAGGAAATGAGTCATTGCACCCCATGGAATGTCGAAACCCGGACCTCTCTCCGCGAGGAAGGGAAAAAAGGGGTGCGACACTATCAATAGTCAATCTCGGATAAGCTTTTCTTTTTCTATGGCTTGCTGAACCAGGTCTAGCTCGTGTAATCCTGATTCTCCAATATCAAACCACCCTATAGGCGACCTACACTTTCGTCCGTAAAGAGATTTGTATGGAACCATATGAATACTGGAATGGTAATTACTATTATATGCGAACTCAATAAGCGGTAGATGATCATCCTAGTTACCTTTGAAGTCTGTTACATAAGCTCGTAACATATCCTCCAGTGTTTGAATAGTACGCTCAGCATGTCCATCTATCTAGGGATGAAATACTATACTAAGACTTACTTGAGTCCCAAATCATTTTTGGAAGGACATCCAGAAGTTAGCTGTAAATTGAGCTTTTCTATACAAGATAATATATACAGGGTTACCATGTAGTCGTACTATCTCCTTAATATAAATTCTTGCATAATCCTCTGAGGAATATGTAGTTCTAACGGGCAAAAAATGGGTTGAATTTGTAAGCCTATCAACAATCACCCATATCGAATCGAACTTATGCTGGGTACAAGATAAGCCTATGATGAAATCCATATTGATTACTTCCTATTTCCAAGTCAAAATCTCCATAGCTTGCAATAACCCCCCGGGTTTTGATGCTCAATCTTAACCTGCTGAAAGTTAGAACACTGAGCAACAAATTCTGCTATATCCTTTTTCATTCCATCCCACCAATATACTTCCCTGATGTCATGATACATCTTTGTCGCTCCTAGATGGATAGAATAACGAGAATAGTGAGTTTCTCCCATAACCTGCCGATGCAGCCCTGTAACATTAGGCACACATAGTCGCCCTTGATATCTGAGGACCCCATCTTCTGTAATTTCAAATGGTGACTTCTCCTTCTGAAGAGTGGTATCCTTATAATGAACTAACACAGGATCCTCGTACTGTATTTCCTTTACATCAATTACTAATAAGGATGTTGTCGTATTCTAAAGAGTAATTCCAATGTCACCTGAGTCCAGTATCCGAACTCCAAGACTAGCTAGCTGATGAACCTCATGGGTTATTCCCCTCTTTTATTGCTATAAATACGACAGGCTACCCATAGATCTATGGCTGAGGGCGTCGGCTACTATGTTTGCCTTCCCCAAATGGTATAAAATATCAACGTCATAGTCTTTAAGTAGCTCCAACCATGTCCTTTGACGTAGATTCAATTCCTTTTGCTTGAAGAAGTACTGGAGGCTCTTATGATCTGTACAGATATCAACATGAATGCCAAACAAGTAGTGCCTCCACATCTTTAGTGTATGAATTACTGCAGTTAACTCTAAATCGTGGGTCAGGTAGTTCTTCTCGTGCTTTCTTGGTTGTCTAGAAGCATAAGCCACAACCTTACCATGCTTTATCAACACACAACCCAATCTAATGCCTGAAGCGTCATAATAGATAACGTAACCATCGGTCCCTTTTGGAAGCATTAGAACCGGTGCTAAAGTTAATCTGTCCTTTAAGGCCTAGAAAACTCCATTCGCAAGCGTCAGTCCATTGAAACCTAGTTCCCTTCTGAGTTAACTTACATGGTTATCCTAATCTTGTACAATTCAGGAAATTTCCCTCTTCGGAGGCCCAAACTTCATCTTTAATCCTTCACAATTGCGCCCTTATCCCACTATTAGGGCAATATTTTGTCAATTCTAAATGTTACTAGTCTTAGACTCCTTTGAGTTCATTCAGGCTATACTAAGCTTTCTATAACTTAGAGAAACCACCAGCTCTCTTATGAACTTATTCCTAAGGACTTATCCATTCTTGTCACCTTTTTACTCATCTTTTCTTATCCTTCCTCCTGTCTTCCTAGAGCCTTGTCACTCTACCCTACTTTAGCTTGCGACCTACACATATCTATTTATACTTATTCGCAACCTTTCTTCAACCTGCTTGCACCATAGATTTCCTTATGTTATTCTGGAGCATCAAGCAAGACACCGCATACCACTTTGGTCAAAGGTGCTTAGAAGAGAAGAAACTTTCGTTACAAGTTTCTTGTAATAACCTACCAAAAGAAGCTATGAACCTTCATCGGTGTCGTGTGTCTAGGCAAAGTCTTCATTGCCTCAGTCTCTTGTGTATCCACTCGGATGTCTTTACTCAAAATAATATGCCCAAGGAAAGCTATAGAGTTCAACCAGAATTTATATTTAGAAAATTTTACATACAACTTCCCTTCTTGTAGAACTTTGAGCACAGTACGCAGATGACCAACATGCTCATCCTCTGAATGATAATACACCAATATATCATCAATAAATACAATTATGAACAGATAAAAAAAGGCCTGAACACACGGTTCATTAAATCCATGAATACTGCTGGGGCATTGGTCAAACCGAATGACATAACCGGAAACTCAAAGTACCCATATCTAGTCCTGAATGCAGACTTCGGAATATCTTCATCTTTAATCCTTACCTAATGGTACCCAGACCTCAAGTCTATCTTTGAGAAACACTTGGCACCTTGTAATTGATCAAATAGATCATCAATTCTCGGGAGCGGGTACTTATTCTTGATCGTCACCTTATTCAGTTGCCTATAATCAATACACATTCGTAAGGAACCATCTTTCTTTTTCACAAACAACACAGGTGCTCCGCATGGTGACGTACTAGGTCTGATAAAACCTTTTTCAAACAAGTCCCTTAGTTTTTCCTTTACCCTTTCAGCTCTGCGGGGGCCATTCTATAGGGGGGATAGATATTGGATGAGTATCTGGTGGTAGGTTGATGGAAAACCCAATTTCCCGCCCTGGCAAAAGACCCAGAAGTTGATCGGGAAAAACATCGGGAAACTCATTAACCACTGGGATGGACTGAATGGTTGGTGATTCTACTTCCATATCTTGAACCCGAACTAAGTGATAAATACAACCCTTATTGATCATCTTCTTTGCCTTGAGATAGGAGATAAATTTACCTCTTGGTGATGCCGTATTACCTTCCCATTTTAAAACAGGCTCTCCTGGGGACTGATACTAAACCATCATTGACCTACACTTGATGTTAGCATAACAAAAGGCCAACCTATCCATACCCATTATAATATCAAGTTCTACTCAACCGAACACCACGTACCCTATCCTTGTTTATTATCAAATCTATCACGGGCCATTACGGTGACGTCGATATATATAAATAAAAATATTAAGATATAACTCGCATAACTAATTTAGAAAAAGGTTTATATACATAGAGGTCGACTAAGCCATAGACATATCATACCCAAAACTATATACAGGATACTGTCTGCAAAACCTCTAAGTAGGCATAACCATAATATATACAACTCGGGAAGGGGCTCCCTACATCCTTATAAAACAACCAACCACATTTAAAACCCTGACTTGGTAATATTCCAAGAACGGGTGGAACTCACCAACCAAAAACTAACACTTGGAGGAAGTCTATAGTAGAGGGTCCTTTCCTCGTCCTATATAAGAACCTCGATCGAACGCATTTCGAAGCAGAATCTTCATGTCCTTATCAGTTACCTTCCTCCTCTTGGCCCAACTACTATCTTCTTCCTCTGTGTATCCCATAACATACACCGACGAACCTTGATTGACGGACTCCCAAGACTGTGGACTATCCGGAACCTCAGAAGAGCTGGTGTCCACAAATACCTTGATATAGTTTTGAACCTGAGGGAATCCCGACTGTGCCAATCCATGCACTACTCCCCTCATACCCTGATCAACGGGCTGTGAAACTAAGGTCCTTGGTGAAGTCGGAACTCCTCTCACCCCATCTACTGCCGGAGTGGTCGAAATAGCTCGAACAGATGACTTATATGGATCCTCCTCAATAGAACCCATCATCTCCGATGGGTCTGAATCCATAATATAACTTATATCTCTTTCTAACACCTTCGTAGCCTTCTGACCCGTGCTAGCGGCTGTAGTCTTTAGAGGCATCGCTAAAAATGTAACACAGCATTAGGAACATGAATGCTTATATCACACGATCTAAGATAAGAAAAGAGGATAACATCTCATATGTCCTATAGCATCCTGTTTATAAGTGTGGTGCACAATACACCCATAAACAAGACTCTACTAGACACGGTTTCTAGACAACCCTAGGATCGAACTGCTCTGATACCACTTTTGTCAAGACCCAAACCGATGGGCCATGACGGGTTCCTAAGTCCTACCTGTCAAACACCCCTAAGAATGCGTCTAAGATATGAACCTGAATAACATCTGCTGCATTACAAAAATAACATACGTGAATGAAACATGCCATCAAGGCATATGTACGTATACATGCAGAATACTGTGGGCGAGCTGGCAAGGCTGCTATAGACAACTATACATCCAAAACTAAAAGCCGAAAAGGCCACATACAACCCAACTAGACATACAGTCCACAGACCTCTAACAGAAACATAACTGTACAAAGACAGGACTGAGCCACGTCATACCCATATATATATACATACATACATACATACATACATACATACATACATATATATATATATATACAAACGTATCGTACCAAAATCAAAAGCAGCTCCGGATCAAATGGAACAGGCCAACTCTCGCTGATCAGGGATCCTAAGAAGGGGGATCGTCAGCTTGCCTACCTGCACCTGCGGACACAAAATGCAGGCCCCGTGAAATAGGGCATCAGTACGAAAAATGTACTGAGTATGTAATGCATGAAAATTAGTACGTAAGAGATATAGATGAAACATGGAATATGGAAAAATATATTTAAATCTTAATAGCTTTATAAATTTTAAAATATGTATAATGTCATGCACGTGCGTATAAATGTCATGCCATGCATAGGTATGTATGTACATAATATCATCAAGCCACTGAGGGCATCCCATCATATCATCTCGGCCACTGTAGGCAACATCATCAACATATACCAGCTGATCAGGTGGTGGTGAGTATATAACGCCGTAATCTTTTCCCATATCCCATATACATATATTTACATATATACGCGTATATAACGTCATCTGGTCATGGGTCAATCCACATGTATAAATGAGTGAAATTCATGAAAAATATGTAATAATCTCAATATTCCTTCCGGATTCTGAGACCCATGAACATAAGATAATAATAATTCTCATGGGGAATCAAGAATATAAACACCTCTACTATTTCTATGAATAGAGTAATTTATAGAAGCTGTGTATTTGCTCATTTCTTCAATATAATTTGGACCATGCCAAAAGAAAGAAGGGATGGCCTAAATATACCTGGAGTAGGAACAACTCCGTATAATTATCCCGTTGGAAACCTTCGTGGATTAATCTTTGAACCCAAAAATCGGATTTAAGCTTCTGCGCTTTTGAACTTGAGGAACGAAATTAGCTTGGATTTTGGACGAATGGATTCTGCTCTAGCGTTTTTGGTTTTGAAACCAAAGACAAAATGTATATAATTTAAATTTCAACTTATTCCATTGCTTTTGTTGGATTTGGTTGAAGCTTCTGTTTCTAGCTTTCAACTTTAAACTTTAAGACTTGGTTGAAGTGTCATGGATAAGATTCTTTAAACTTTAAGACTTTTGGATTTGGTTGAAGTGTCGGGATGAATAATGTTTCAGCTTCTAACTTCTTTCATTGTAAACCAAAAACTGAATGTTCCTCTATTGAATTGCTTACTTTAGTCTCCTAAAAAAATGATCACAAGTCTTATTTTTCTAAAACTTAAATGTAAGTCATGTCCTAGTCATTTTCATAATTTAGCCATCTGGCAAAAGTGCTTACTTAGTCATTCCAATTTTGTGGCTTCTTGCCACGTGGGGTGGGGGTGGAATATTAATTTTTATCCACTTATTAGTTAACTGGGTAATGTCCTGTTACCCGGTAATTAATCAATTACCCGCATAATTTAAAAATTACCATAAATTACTTAAGATTCTATTTATTTTTAAAATACTTCATATATACTTTATATATTATATTACCATGGTCATATGGTACCTTGCATGGTACTAGTTCATAATTATCGGGTATTATCGCTCGACCTGTATTTTATTCCAAATTGTCCACTTTCAACGAAACGCGTTTTCTATAATCTGTGTACCCCTTTATCCTTCATAACACTTATTTATCGCTTGTTATAAATAGTGTAAGTACGTTAACGTCAAGATGATCTCATCCTCGAGTCTTCGTCGGTTAACTGAAAACGAAATTTTTTTAACATACGAAAATGCGAGATGTAACACTATCCACACCACCAGTTCTGGTCCCCCCAGAACTAGGACGACCTTTGTTACTCTAGTTATCTCTATTGGATGGAGCCTTCGGATGTGTTTTGGGATAACATGACGAGACAGGAAGAAAGGAGCAAGCCATATACTACCTGAGTAAGAAGTTCACACCTTACGAAGCACGATACTCTCTACTGGAACGCACTTGTTGTGCTTTGACCTGGACAGCTCAGAAATTGAGGCACTACTTCTGTGCCTCTGCTACATACCTCATATCCACGATGGACCTTCTGAAGTACATATTCCAGAAACCCATGTCGACAGGAAAGTTTGCCAAATGGCAGATACTATTAAGTGAGTTCGATATCGTCTACGTAACCCAAAAGGTGGTCAAAGGACAAGCATTGGAAGATCACCTTGCTGAAAATTCGGTGGGAGGAGCATACGAACCTTTGAAAACATATTTTCCTGATGAAGAAATGTCGTTCGTAGGGGAAGACATTACCGAAGCATACGACGGTTGAAGGATGTTCTTTGATGGAGCTGCAAATTTCAAAGGAGTAGGCATTGGAGCAGTTTTGGTATTAGAAATGGGTCAGCATTATCCGGTATCTGCTAAACTCAAATTTCCCTGCACCAACAACATGGTAGAGTATGAAGCCTGCATACTAGGGCTTAACATGGCAATCAACATGAACATTCAGGAGCTGCTGGTAATCGGTAATTCAGATTTGCTTGTGCACCAGGTACAAGGAGATTGGGCCACCAAGAATTCCAAGATATTGCCATATCTGCACCATATGTAGGAATTGAGAAAGAGGTTCACGAAGATAGAATTCCGACATGTGCCTAGAATTCAGACTTAGTTTGCCAATGCATTGGCCACCTTGTCATCTATGATACAACATCCAGATAAGAATTATATTGATCCTATTCTGGTGAAAATACATAATCAGCCGGCATATTGTGCCCACGTTGAAGAAGAAATAGATGGAAAACCTTGGTTCCATGACATCAAAGAGTATTTGGCAAAAGGAGAATATCTGGAGCATGCGAACCACAATCAGAAATGCACACTTCAAAGATTATCCAATCACTTTTTCCACAATAGAGGAAACTTGTATAGAAGAACTCCTGATTTGGGATTGCTAAGATGTGGCGACGCAAAAAAGGCTTCTAAGCTACTTGAGGAGATACATGCTGGGACCTGCGACCCGCATATGAATGGTTTTAAACTGGCCAAGAAAATACTTAGGGTCGGTTACTTTTGGATGACTATGGAGATAGATTGCATCCAGTATGTCCGCAAATGCTACCAATGTCAAGTGCATGGCGATATGATAAAAGTTCCACCAAATGAGCTTAATGCCACAAGCTCACCTTGGTCATTCGCCGCCTGGGGAATAGATGTCATCGGTCCTATCGAGCCTACTGCTTTAAACGGGCAGAGGTTCATTCTAGTAGCCATTGACTATTTCACAAAATGGGTAGAAGCTGCATCCTACAAAGCTGTAACCAAGAAAGTCATCGCAGACTTTGTCAAGGATCGTATTATTTGCGGATTTGGAGTCCCCAAGTCCATTGTTACTGATAATGCTGCCAATCTCAACGGTGATCTGATGAAAGCCATGTGCGAAACTTTCAAAATCAAGCACAAGAATTCCACAGCCTATAGACCTCAGATGAATGGAACCGTAGAAGCCGCCAACAAAAACATCATGAAAATACTAAGGAAGATGGTAGAAAACCACAAGCAATGGCACGCGAAGCTACCATTTGCTTTGTTGGGATACCGCACTACAGTTCTCACATCAATCGGGGCAACTCCCTACATGCTGGTTTATGGTACCGAAGTTGTCATCCCAGTCGAGGTAGAGGTTCCTTCTTTAAGAATCATACAGGAAGCCGAACTCAATGATGCAGAATGGATACGGAGCCGCTATAAGCAATTGGCCCCTATAGATGGAAAAAGGATGAACGCAGTATGTCATGGTCAACTTTACCAGAACAGAATGTCCAGGGCTTTCAACAAAAAAGGTCAAGCCAAGACAGTTTGCACCAGGACAATTGGTGCTGAAGAAGATCTTCCTACATCAAGATGAAGCCAAAGGGAAATTCTCTCCCAACTGGCAAGGTCCTTATAGGTTCACAAGGTGCTAACAGGAGGGGCGCTCATACTTGCAGAAATGGACAGAGAAGTCTGGCCAAAACCAATTAATTCAGACGCAATCAAGAGATACTATGTTTAGACTACTTACATTTCTTCATCTGATGTAATTGAAATACACTTGACATGATTCCCGTTTAAGAGGGGATACATAGGCAACCCTGTGGGTTTGGTCATATCATAATAAAATTTCTATTTCCCCCCAAGATCAGAAACTAGGGCAGAATTTTGAGGAGGTGGGGCAGAATTTTGAGAAGGGTTCTCAAAATTCCGAAGAAAGTTTAGCAAGACCCATTATCCGCAAACGGTCAAAAGATCAACCACCAAACTGGGCAAAATTTTGAGGAGAACCCTCAAAATTCTAATATAAGAGAGCTGCAATGCCTTTGAGATGTGTTACAGTCACTGGTTCATCAAAAATTACTTGATATATCAATACGTTTCTAAAAACAACTCTATTTTTTATCAATAATTGCATATTTTCAAAAAATCTATTTCCATAATAGTCAAGCGTCACCCGGGGGAACTCAAAAAGGCTTTCAGAATGGAGCAAAGCAAATCCAGGCGACAAAAGCACAAACCAACCTTCCCCCTAAAGAACTCACAATTTCTCTTCGAACGCAGGCACATATGACGTAACGATAACATCCCCAACTATATGCACATAACAAGATTACTATCAACCAGGCCATCAGATACCGAATATATATATCCAGCTAAGACATATACTACTCTTATTTGCTACTTGCTCTCTACATGAGGCTAATCCTTGCCTCCACATCTGCATGAGGCTAATCCTTGCCTCCATACCTGCATGAGCCTAATCCCTGCCTCCATATTTGCATGAGGCTAATCCTTGCCTCCATACCTGCATGAGGCTAATCCCTGCCTCCATATTTGTATGAGGCTAATCTATGCCTCCATATCTACATGAGGTTAATCCTTGCCTCCCTATTTGCATGAGGCTAATCCCTGCCTCCATATTTGTATGAGGCTAATCCCTGCCTCCATATCTTCATGAGGCTAATCCCTACCTCCATATCTGCACGAGGCTAATCCCTGCCTCCATATTTGCACGAGGCTAATCCCTGCCTCCATATTTGCATGAGGCTAATCCTTGCCTCTATACTTGCATGAGGCTAATCCTTGCCTCCCTATTTGCATGAGGCTAATCCTTGCCTCTACACCTGCATGAGGCTAATCCTTGCCTCCACACCTGCATGAGGCTAATCCTTGCCTCCACACCTGCATGAGGCTAATCCCTACCTCCATATTTGCATGAGGCTAATCCCTGCCTCTATATTTGCATGAGGCTAATCCATGCCTCCATATTTGCATGAGGCTAATCCCTGCCTCCCTGTTTGCATGAGGCTAATCCTTGCCTCCATATTTGCATGAGGTTAATCCTTGCCTCCATATCTGAATGAGGTTAATCATTGCCTCCATATCTGCATGAGGCTAATCTCTGCCTCCATATTTACATAAGGCTAATCCCTACCTCCCTATTTGCATGAGGCTAAACCTTGCCTCCATATTTGCATGAGGCTAATATCTGCCTCCATATCTGCATGAGGCTAATCCCTACCTCCATTCGCATGGTACTAAGCATTTTCCCTCTTTGCACGAATATTGCTCTATTTCTAGTACTATTTATTTGCTTTTCAATCGAGCTAAGCTCTGCCCTCCGTTTCACAAGACTAAGCCTTGTCTTGTCAACATTATGTCATTGCACATCATGGGCTGAAATATCGCCAATCTATCCAAAGGTGTCATAGTCTAAAAAGGCATTATCTTCATAGACCGAAGACACCATGCCATGGTCTGAGGATCCTTCAAATTTGCATATCATTATTCAAAGGCGTCATGGTTCGGAGGCACCATCTTCATGGCCCGAGAACATCATTTCATGGCCTGCGAATCCCTCACTAAAACGTTCATGGCCTAGGATGTCATGGTCCAAGGACATCATCTTTAACCATCTAAAGACAACTTTCATAGTCCAAAGGGAATTTGCATCATGTTTAAATTTTGGCACAAATACATGTTTGTATTTTTGTTTTATCTGTAGGTAACTAGTAAGCAACTGTTATCCTAGCAGGAGAAACCTTGTTGCAGTTCCTTCAACTGTCTCAAACCCCAATCACTCACCATAGCCGTTTTTGCCTCTCGTGTCCGTTTATGCAATGACTTCATCGGTATATTCCGCCAATGAATCCAAAACTACACATGTCCTGACTCCTAAAACCAGGGATATATAGGCAACTCGAAAACTGGAGTCCGGACTCTGTCTTTCAAAGCATCTCACGCGGTCAAAATTGGCCATCATTTCTTTACCCGAAAACTCTTTCATCCTTCCCGGGTAAAGAGGGGCAACTGTTGATACCCAATTTTTACCTCTATATGTTTAATACGTATATATACTTTCGAAATAGCATATATGCATATATAAGCATGCATAAGCATTTTTTTATAATTTTTCTATAATTTTAAAGGCTTCAAATTGATTTATTTCTTCCCTTTTTATTTATAAAATTTCTTCAAATTATTTTTTTGGTGATTTAGTCATCTAAATTCTATATTTATGCTAAAATATTGTTCAAATATTTTTAGTGTATTTTTTGTAATTGAATTTACATTTTAAAGTTAATTTGTATATATTTGCAATAATAGCCCTATTGGTGCATAATTAAGTTATTAATATATAAAATGATTATATTTTTTAAATGTTACACAAGTATTTTTTATCATTTTAGTACACGGAATATTTTTTGGAAATCATTTTTATATTTTTTATAAATTGTATAGTACTGAAAATGGCTATTTAAAATCTAGCCTAATTTTATTTCAATTTTAGCCCAAACCCAACCCCAAAATCAGCCCCATTTTTTAAAACTAAATATACCCACCTGCCCAACCCAAATACCTGGCCAAATCCTGGTCGTTGATCATTTTGATCAACGGTCCAGGTTTTCCCTTTCCTTAACTAAACACCCTATACCCCAAAACCCTAATTCATTTCCCACCTTATACCGTCGTCATCTAATCCTCTCTGCTCTCAAACGCTCTCACCCTAACCCTAATTCCCAATCTCACTGACCCCCATCTATGGCTATCTCTGGTGACCTCTCACCAACTCTCAGGGCTCCAATGGCCCATCTCATGTCATCCTTCCCATCTCTAAGGCCCTCAAGGGACCGGGGCTATGTCGACTTGCATCTAGGATTCATCTCTCGCCTGTTCCAGGCCATTCCGGTGTGATTTTGAGTGAGATCGTCCTATATTAGCCACAATATATGGGTTTCTAAACAGGTTTCTTCATCTCTATATGGTTCTCTTTGAAACCCCTAATTTCTTTTCTAAAAACCTCCTAGATTTGTACAGATCTAAGGTGATTTGAGTTTGTTTCCTGTGAGTTTTATAACGGCCTTGAGATTTTTTACAAGAATCATATGATTTCAAGTGATTTTTCATCTTTTCCTAAAACTAGGGTTTTCAGAAATTTTTTTTAATTTTTTTTATGATTCTTTGTGTTTAAACTTCTGCTTCTCATACGTTTTTGACTGATTTTATGAACCTACTACAATCTTATCCCATTTGTACCGAAAAGCCTAAGTTTTTGGGATTCTTCGTTTGGTTTCTGGATATTGGTATATCTGATTATGTTCTTGTCTTGGGTTCTTGTGACTTCTCGTGATTTTCTTGTCTTAATATGCTTCTACTGAATATTCATAGTTCAACCTTTCACTAATGTTATGTACTTGTGTTCACACTGACCATTCATGCAAGACTTGTATACTTCTCCTTGAATCAGTGTTGTTTAACTTTTGTTTTGTTAAAATTATGTATTGATTCCTAACTATTCAAGCAATA
Source organism: Nicotiana sylvestris (assembly GCF_000393655.2). Taxonomy (NCBI): domain Eukaryota; kingdom Viridiplantae; phylum Streptophyta; class Magnoliopsida; order Solanales; family Solanaceae; genus Nicotiana; species Nicotiana sylvestris. The sequence goes on from NC_091065.1 coordinate 122,693,459, forward strand.
CCTCATTTTATATGCTAAGCATGCTGATTCTTCCATGACTTTCTCTTTGACTGAACCCTTGATTATTCTGAATCCCTTAATCCCTGGTTTAATTTGAACATTTTCCTTTAAACGTTTAATTATTACTTCTTTGCTCAATTTGATTGTATTTTCCTGCCTTAATTGTTTTTCCCTACCTTCTTTATATTCTACTGATTATTACTGATTTGGTTCCTTAAATAAACTGCTGTGAATTTACCCCTAATTACCTATTCTATACCTAAACTTTACTTTATTCTTTTCCTTAAATACTTTGTATGTTTTACCGTTGATTGAAATGTCCCTTGATTAAGGAAAGATCTTGCTAATTTACGTGTGACTTTCCTAATTTACTACTTAATTGATTTCTTACCTTATGTGTCAAGCTTCCGATTACTATATAAACCCCCCTCTTACTTCATAAAAGTAACAAAAAATACTAGTTCATCTACACTATTATAATCTTTACTCTCTTCTGTTCCTTGCAATTTTTATTAGTTCAACCAGCTGTAAGCCAAGGCTGGCTACTGGCATTATCTCTACTCTGTATTCTGTATACTCCCCTTAAGTGGTATGTTCTGATTCAATTCACATTCCAAGCTATGTGTTTACTTTTTTCCTGCAGTTTATCAATTTTGATTTCCAGTTTTATGAGATATTCTACTTAGTATGCAATCAGCATGCCGAGATTACTGTATCAGAAATCATGTTTTAAGCTTATGGTTTCATACTGTTTAGAATGACCAAACCCTGCTTGTTCTAAAATCTTGAATGTTTTCATGAAATGTTTGTCTGGTACAGTTTTTCTAATGTAATTCTGTATGTGTCTTAAACTTATGTGTTCTCAACTTAACTTTGCAACTACCATCTATGTATTTGATTTCCATCACTAAGGTGTATGCTAGGTGTTCCCCCTACCTCTTTCCCTTGTGTAATGTCTGTTCTGAAGTTGTATGTTCTCTGACCTGCTTTCTGACTATGTTAAATGTCTTCTTAAACTATTCCTGCTCTAACTCAGTTCTGACTTTCATAAAAGTTCTTTCTGATACTAAGGCATTATTTATCTGTTTACCAAACCTTTTCAAAGTCATTATGCACTCTCACATTATTCCTAGAATATTAGGTTCTGCCCCTCTGGCATGTGTACTGCCTTGAGTTCCTTGAGATCTCTCTGAACTCTGGCATGTCAGAGCTGGCCCTTCCACACTACACCTAAATCAGTTATTTGTTTGAGAAAAAGTCTAGGTGTGAGCATTGCCCAGGATCCTTAAGATCCTTAGGGAACTCTGACACACCTAGACATGATACTGTCTATGGAATTTGACATTTGAGGCTATTGAAGGCTTGGGAAGTTATTTGGGCCTGCTTTAGGCTCCCTATAGTTAACTTCTTCTTTTTCTTTATTTATGTAATTCATTCAGCTGGTCTGTAACAATTATTTGTAAACAACATTAGGGTGATTAGTGGAAGAAGGGTGGGTAGTTACATATCTGTTGGGTAACTCGGGTAGATATCATGCCTATAGGATTATGTTAATGCATTTGCTATGTTTGCTTTACCATACAAGAAACCATGCCTATAGGATTTAAATGGTTTGAATAGTAGAAGTCATGTCTATAGGATCTAAATGGCTTTATAATTAGGAATCATGCATATAGGATCTAAATGGATTTATAATTAGATATCATGCCTATAGAATGTGAAGTGATTAAGTTCAGTTTCTGTTACAACAGGTATTTACATTTGTTTCACTAGAAATCATGCTTATAAGTTCCAAAATCTACTCTTAACAATTAGATACCATACCTATAGGAATTAAAATCAGTTCTAGTAGAAATCCAGCCTATAGAGCTTAAAATCAGTTTAGTTAAACAAATCAGTCTAATTCATGTTAGTTCATTCTGAATTGGCTTAATCAACTGTCCATTTCTTTAAGTGAGTTTTCAAACACTACCTTAATTTACTATCACTAGAAAGCATGTCTATAGGATCTCAAGTGTCTGTTTAAAACTCTTCACTATTTTACTGCATCAATATAGACACCATGCTCTTAGGACATCACCGTTCTGCATTTAGGCAAGCCTATAGGGCGATTTAAATTCCACAACTCTGAAACTGTGCTTTGTTATTTAAAATTGTTCAAATTTAATAGGTCTAAATCATTAGGCATGCTAAATAAGATCTTTTACACTTTGTCCTAAGTCAATACTGCATAATCCATGCTCACCTAGATATCATGTTCTAGGATTTTCTCTTAAATACCTGACTGTTGTTTGAAGACGTGCATTTACTTGTTCTATTTATAGAGGTGGCTGAGAGCCTATAATTTGTTCTCTTTAAATGCAGTCCTACTTGTTCTTGATTGACGCCTAGACTTTTATCCTTTAAAACCTTAGGAAGGTCTAGAACTGTCCAAAAGTAGAGGTCCTAAAATACCTCCAGGGCCACAAGGAAGGGACAGGTAGTGCACGCATAGGACATTTTCAAGGTTGCTAGAACACTTTAGGCTATGACCAAGGGGAGGGACTTGGGCAGAAAAGGATATGATGACTACGCGCTAATGTCACGTGTAGCCCCTCATTGAGGAGTGTTTACCGGGCATTATATGGGGTGATCCTATAGGCTAACCAACCTAGGACCCCTCTTTCCCAATTCCCGATGTTTATACCTTACTCTTTTTATGCAACTTGTTCAAATTCTTTGAGTCATACAATGTCCAAAACATGCCCTTATTTGCAAGTATGTGTTTAACTATTTATTTGTTAAAGGACTAATTCATAAGTATAAGTTCGGTCGGGACCCACCGTTGTGGACTGAGAGGGGTGCCTAACACCTTCCCCTCAAGGTTATTTCGAGCCCTTACCTTAAATCTCTGGTAAAGCAAACTAGTCCAAGAGTTAATTACTCTAGATGCCCTAACGCACCATATTTCGTTAGGTGGCGACTCTTCTAAAAACCCAAATTCCCCAAAGGAAATGAGTTATTACCCCCATGAATGTCGAAACACGGACTTCTCTCTCTCTCTCTCTCTCTCTCTCTCTCTCTCTCTCTCTCTCTCTTCCAAATAAAGGAAAAAGGGGGCGCGACACATGGTATAAAAATTTAGACATGCTTTCAACTTCAGAATTACATATCAACACTGATAAGAATATGTCAAATATAGCTAGCATGAGGAATGGTACATCTCTATGACTACATGTCAAATATGCATGTCAAATGAAAGGAATCATAGTGATATTCCCAGGTAATCACACTCTCAGAATACTCAATTTGTCCATCTCAAATGCCCACTCATCACACACACAATCACTCAGAACTGTACGTGTGCCTGGCTTCAATGCCCCTCACGAAAGCATGTGTATATATCACTGGGGCGAATCCTTCCCAAATGTTAATATAAATCCAATAAGGCCTGTTGCGGCGTGCAGTCCGATCCACAATAATAAATAAGCCAATAAAGCTTGATGCGGTGTGCAGTACGATCCACAATAACACTCACAACCCGGCTCTCGGGCCCACTTCAGTCATCAATCTCTTAAGTTTCCAAGGCTCTCGAATTTCGTACCGCTCAGCCCAAACAATGATAGCATATGATGTAACAGTGAATGATAACAGAGATTGAGATATGAAATGCAAGTGAAGAATCATGATTGTGTATATAATTGTAGTTTAAGCAGTTAACTCAAAATAGCAGAAATGACCTCAGTAGCTCTCAATCAAATAAGCATAGAGCCTAAACATGATTTCTAACATGAGTCACAGCTCAATTACTCTAACACGTAGGAATTACACGGATAAAATAAGACTTGATATAAATACAATATAAGAATCCACTCGGATCATGATTACCACGGTGCACGCCTGTCACCTAGCATATGTGTCACGCCAACACAACCAAAATAACATGATTTCCAGGGGCATATGCCCTCAGTTCCAAGATTAGAAGTGTTACTTAACTCAAAGTGTGCAACTCAATGCTCCAACAAACCCTTACCTTGCGAATCGGCCTCCGAACAACTCGAATCTAGTCACAAACAACTTAATATAATCAATACAAGCTATGGGAATCGATTTTACATGATAAATCTAAGATCTTTAATAAAAATCAAAAAGTCAACCCCAGACCCGCACCAAGGAACCCGAAAAAATTTAAAAATTTCAATAACGAGTCCAACCATAACAAAATTATCTAATTCTGACAATGAAATCGACCCTAAAATCCCCAAATCTCACTCTCCAATACATAATCTAAATTCCACCTTAAACACACGTAATCTAGGTGTAAATATCAATGGATAAACATTATTTATCAATAAAAGGGATGAATTTTCACTTATCTCTTCAATTATATTGAAAACCCTCTCACAAATCGCACTTGGCCGAGCTCCACAAGTCCAAAATGAGAGAAAAAACTCAAACCCTCATTTAAATCTTTCTGCCTAGGCTTTTCACACCCGCGCTCCCATCTACCATATTTGCAAACAAACCATCGCAGGTGTAGTAATTCATTAACTCCCCGACCATCCACTTCTATGAAAGAATACCTTGCACTTGCGGAAGCACACCTGCGTTTAAGCCTTTATTTCTGCGGTTCCAGACATTTCGTCCAACATCACTTCTGCGGTCCAATATGCACTTCTACGCATATGCACCTCCACCCTCATCATCGTATCTGTGAAAACCCATGCCTCCTCTCCTCTTCACTTCTGCCCTCCGTTGCCCGCACCTGCGATCTCACAAGTGCGGAATACTCCTTGCACCTGCGCATCTTCCCAGCTCCAACCAAAATCGCTTCTGCGACCCTGTAGCCACTTCTGCAGTCATACCTGCAGCCAAAATCATGCAGGTGCGATTATACCACACCTGAAGCCATTAGCATTTCCTTAAGTCCAAATCTCAAACTGATTTCAATCCTAATCACACCCGAGGCCTTCGGGACCCCATCCAGACATACCAACACATCCTAAAACATGATATGAAATTAGTCGAAGCCTCAAATCACATCAAACAACATCAAAATCGTGAATTGCAACCCAATTCAAGCATAACAAAATTAATGAATTTCCAACTTCTAAAACCAATGCCGAAACCTATCAAGACAACTCCAATTGACCTCAAATTTTGTAGACAAGTTATAAATCACACAACAGACTTATCCCAACTCCCAAAACTGAAATTCGAGCCCAGTATCAACAAAGTCAACTTTCGGTCAAATCTCTCAACCTTTCAAACCTTCAACTTTCTAACTTTCACCAATTCAAGGCAAAACAACCTACAAACCTCCAAATCAATATCAGAACATACTCCTATGTCCAAAATCACCATACGAAGTAAACGGAACCATCAAAATTCCATTCCGTAATTGTCTACATAAAATTCAAACTCCGGTCAACTCTTTCATCTTATGCTTCCAATCTTGGGACTAAGTGTCTCAATTCACTCCAAAACATCCCTAGAACCAAACCAGTCACCCTGACAAGTCATATAACCACAAATTAACATAGGAGAAGTGATAAATGGGGGAATGGGGTTATAATACTCAAAATGACTGGCCGGATCGTTACATTCTCCCCCTCTTAAATCAACGTTCATCCTCTAACGGGTTTAGAAGCATGCCTGGAGTCTCAAATAGGTATGGATATTTGCTCTGCATCTCCCACTTGGTGTTCTAGGTAGCCTCCTCGACTGGCGGCCTCTCCACTGAACTTTCACTGAAGCTATATTCTTTGATCTCAACTTTCGAACCTACCGATCCAAAATTGCCACCGGTCCACATCATAAGTCAAATCGCCATCTAACTAAACTGTGCTGAAATCCAAAACATAAGACGGATCACGATAATAATTCCAGATCATAGAAACATGAAACACTGGGTGGACACCCGATAGACTAGGTGGAAATGCAAGCTTGTAGGCCACCTCTCAAGCACCTCAAATGGGCCAATATACTGAGGGCTCAACTTTTCCTTCTTTCCGAACCTTATTACACCATTCATGGGTAAAACTTTGAGCAAAACCTTCTTACCCACCATATATGCATCATTACGAACCTTCGGATAGACGTAACTCTTCTGTCTAGACTGTGCTATATGAAGTTGATCCTGAATCAACTTGACTTTCTCCAAGGCATCCCAAACCAAATCAGTACCCAACAACCCAGACTCTCTCGGCTCAAACAAACTGATTGAAGATTGACACTATCTTCTATATAAGGCCTCGTAAGGAGACATCTGAATACTCGATTGGTAGTTGTTATTGTAGTAAAACTCTGCAAGTGACATAAATTGATCCCAAGGGCCCCCTAAATACATAACACATGTGCGTAGCATATCTTCCGAAATCTGAATTGTGCGCTTGAACTATCAGTCCGTCTGGGGGTGAAATGTTGTACTTAACTCAACACGTGCGCCCATCTCTCACTGTGCCGCTCTCTAAAACTGCGATGTGAACTGCATACCCCGAACATAAATAGTAGACACCAGCATATTGTGAAGAAAAACAATCTCGCGGATATAGATCTCAGCCAGCTACTCTGAAGAATATGTAGTCACAACCAGAATGATGTGCGGACTTAGTCAACCAGTCCATAATCACCCATACTGCATCAAATTTCTTTGAAGTCCATAGGAGCGCAACAATGAAGTCCATGGTAACACGCTCATATTTCCACTCGGGGATCTCAAGTCTCTAAAGCAAATCGTCCGGCCTCTGATGCTCGTACTTCACCTATTAATAGTTCAAGCACCAAGCCACATACTCCACTATATCTTTCTTCATTCTTCTCCACCAATAGCATTGCCTCGAGTCCTAATACATATTCGCAGCACCCAGATGAATGTAATACCATGAACTGTGAGTTTCCTCAAGAATCAACTCACGCAACCTATCTACATTTGGGCATACAAATCTGACCTGTATCCACAACACCCCATAATCTCTAATAGAAACCTCCACGGCATCACTATGCTACACCGTGTCCTTAAGGACAAGCAAATGGGGGTCCTCACACTCACACTCTCTAATGCGCTCGTACAAAAAAACCGAGAAACCACACAAGCAAGAACCCGACTAGGGTATGAAACATCTAACCTCATGAACTAATTGGCCAAGGCCTAAACATGTGATGTTAGCACTCTCTCACCAACTGGAATTTATGGAAGGCTACCCATAATCACTTCATTTCTACTCAAGGCATCAGCCACCACATTGGCCTTCCCGAGTAGCTATAAAATAGTGATATCATAGTCTTTTAACAGCTCTAACCATATTCACTACATCAAATTTAGATCTTTCTACCTAAACATGTGTTTTAGACTCCAACGATCTGTGAATACCTCACAAGACATGCCATAGAGATAATGCATCCAAATCCTCAACATCTAAATAATGGCTGCTAACTCTAAATCATGAACCAGGTAGTTTTTCTTATGGGGATTCAACTGGCGTGAAGCATAAGCAATTACCCTAACCTCCTACATCAAGACACACCCAATAACAATCTGACAAGCATCACAATAAACTGTATAAGAACCCAATGCTGAAGGAAAAACCAGAACTGGAGTTGTGGTCAAGACAGTCTTGAGCTTCTGAAAGCTCTCCTCACACTTATCAAACCACCTGAACGGGGCACCTTTCTGGGTCAATCAAGTCAAAGGTGCAACAATGTATGAGAAACCCTCCTCAAAACAGCGATAATATTTGGCCAAACCAAAAAAACTCTGGATCTCAGTAGCTGAAGACAGTCTGGGCTAACTCTGAACCGCCTCAATCTTATTCTGATCTTTTGTGAAGTGACTGACTTCCAGATGAGGTACCACTAAAACTACCTAAAACACGGAGCCTTTTTCCCTCCCTCTCCCCGCGCTCAAGCTTGTGAGCCGACTCCAAGCGCCTAGAATCTCATCACATGGTCAAACATAACATCTGTCTCGGCCTCTCGGGCCAAACTAAAGTGTAATACATAGTTGAGGCCATCAATGAACCTCTTGATCCTCTCTCTCTCTCGGTAGGAACAAACCATACTACATGAAGAGCCAGATCTACAAACATAATCTCATACTGATTCACTATCATACCCTCCTGGTGTAGCTGCTCAAACTGCCTGCACAACTCCTCTCTACGAGTCTGTGAGACAAACTTCTCTAAGAAGAGAATGGAGTGCCACAAAAGTGGTGTAGTGTCGGCTTTCTTGCTCAACTCATAGGCCTCCCACCATCTGTAGGTTTCCCCTATCAGCTAAAAAGTAGTGAATGCAACTCCATTCATTTCCAAGATACCCGTTGTGCGAAGGATCCGCTGGCCCCTGTCTATAAAATCTTGAGTATCCTCTAACTATGCCCCACTGAACTCTAGAGGCTTGAGCCTCCCAAACCGCTCTAGTCTCTTCTGCTCCTCATCAGTTATAGGTAGGCCAACCTAGGCCCGAGCAACAACAACCGACTGGGATGGTAGTACCCCCAGTGTATAGACTCCTTAAGCTATGTGTTCTGGAGAACGGGCGATGTGAGTCTAAGCATTTTCCCTTGCTTGTGAAGTGGGTGGTGTAGCTGGAATTGAGACTGCCATCGCCAGCTTCATCCACACAGTCAAAATCTAGGCTAAGGCCTTCTAAAGTCATGGGATCACAATTGACATAGCTGGTGCCTGAGCTGGTCCCACTGGCTCAACAACATATGGTATTTGCTCCCCTCAGCTGGAGCAACTGGTGGCTCCACAGGTGCTGCTCTAGCTGTAGTACGAGCCGCACCTCGACCTCTGTCGCAGCCCCAGCCTCTCAAGGCCCTAGCTGGTGGTACTAGTAGCCATCTTCCTGATCCAATCGTACATTTCCTCACCATCTATAAGATAATATAAGAATAGAAGTTTAGATTCTGGAATCAACAAATACGCACGACAAGAGTACAAGAAAGTGAAATTGCTTAATGGTTCGGTAGCCTCTAAAAGGTAAGTACAGACATCTCCGTACCGATTCACAAGACTCTATAAAACCTCCTCATGACTCGTGAGACCTAAGCAACCTAGTGCTTTAGTACCAACTTGTCATGACCCAAAATCCCAACTTGTCATAATGGCGCCTAACACACTACTAGGCAAGCCGACAATCACATAATAGCCAAGAATTTGAATAAAACATGATTTAATAAGCTCAACAGTGAAAATCTCATAAACATCTGATAAAATAACTGAAATGCTACTACAACCACCCCAAAATATGGAGTCAACGAGTACACGAGCACTATAAAGTATCAACATAAACCATAACTCTAATACAACTATCTGAGTAATAGTACAGTACTGAACAAAATAAAAAGAGGGAGAATCAATGTTTGCGACCGTCATAACATCTACCTCAAAGTATGGAGTATGTACTAGCACAGATCTAGTAATAACCACATCCAAATATACATGGATCTGCACACAAAGTGCAGAGTGTAGTATGAATACAATCGACCACATGTACTCAGTAAGTAACAAGACTAACATTGGGCTGAAAGCAGTGACGAGCTCAAAAGGATACAGTCAGAACCAATAAAATGACAACACATGTAAGATACTGACAGGACAATAAATAACTCAAAGGGACTTCCATATTCAACTCGTTCATGGTACATAAATTTAGACATGCTTTCAAGTTCACAATTAAAGACCAACCCTAATAAGAACATGTCAAGTATAGCTAGCATGAGGAATGGTACATCTTTATGCCTACATGGAAAATATGCATGTCAAATTTAAGGTATCACATTGATATTCTTAGGTACTCATACTCTTAGAGTACTCAATCTGTCCATCTCAAATGACCATTCATCACACACACAATTACGCAGCACAGTACGGGTGCCTGACATTAATGCCCCTAGCCAAAGCATGTGTATATATTGATATTCCTACGCTTACTGTTGGTATGTCAGAATCTGGAGGGCGGATCCTGCCCAAGCGCTAATATAAAGCCTATAAGTCCTGCTGCGGCATGCAACCCGATCCACAATAATAAATAAGCCAATAAATCTTGACATGGCTTGCAGCTCGATCCACAATAACACTCACAACCCGGCTCTCAAGCTCACCTCAGTCATCAATATTCCAAGTCTCTAGGGCTCACGAATCTCGTACCACTCAGCCCAAACAATGATAACATGTGATGTAACAGTGAATGATAACAATGATTCAGATATGATATACATGTGAAGAATCATGAATGTGTATATAATTGCAGTTAAAGTAGATAACTCAAATAGTAGAAACGACCTCAGTAGGTCTCAATCAAGTAAACATATAGCCTAAACATGATTTCTAACATGAATCACAACTCAATTACTCTAACACATAGGAATTACACAAAATAAACAAGACTTGATTTCAACACACTATAAGAATCCACTTGGATAATGATTACCATGATGCACACTCAGACGCCTGTAACCTAGCATGTGAGTCACCCTAACACAACCCAAATAACATGATTTCCAGGGACATATGCCCTCAGTTCCAAGATTAGAAGTGTCAGTTACCTCAAATCGCACAACTCAATGATCCAACAATCCCTTGCCTCACGAATCGGCCTCCAAACGACTCGAATTTAGTCATAAACAACATAATATAATAAATACAAGCTATAGGAATCGATTCCATATGATAAAGCTAAAATCTTTAACCAAAATCAAAAAGTCAACCCCGAGCTTGAACCTTGAAACCTGACAAAATTGAAAAACCCTAACCACTCATTCAATAGCGAGTCCAACCATACTAAAATCATCCAATTCCGACGGCAAATCGACCCTCAAATCACCAAATCTCACTCTCCAATACATAGTCCAAATTTCTTCAAATTTCACCTCAAACATATATAAATTAGATGTAAAAATCAATGGGTAAACATTATTTATCAATAAAAGGGATGAATCTTCACTTATCTTTTCAATTATATTGAAAACCCTTTCAAAAATCGCCTTTAGCCGAGCTCCACAAGTCCAAAATGAGAGAAATAACTCAAACCCTCATTTTAATCTTTCTGCCTAGGCTTTTCGCACATGATCTTACATCCACCATAATAGCGCCACATTATATATGGACAAACCATCGCAGTTGCGGTGTTTCATTAACTCCCCGACCATCCGCTTCTACGAAAGAATACCTTGCACATGCATAAGTGCACCTGCACTTAAGCCTCTGCTTCTGCGGTTCCAGACATTCCGGCCAACATCGCTTATGCGGTCCAATATGCGCTTCTATGTATGCGCACCTACGCCGTCATCGCTACATCTACAAAAACCCATGCCTCCTCTCATCTTCGCTTCTGCACTGTGATCTCATTGATGCGGAATATTCCTTGCACTTGAGCATCTTCCTAGCTCCAACCCAGAACTTCCTTTAAGACCATGTGGTCACTTCTTCAGTCTCGCATATGCGACCAAAATCATCCAGGTCCTATTACACCAAATCTGAAGCCATCAGCATTTCCTTAAGTCCAAATCTCAATTTGAATCACACCCGAGGCCCCAAGGACCCCATCCAAACATACCAACACATCCTAAAATATGATATAAACTTATTTGAAGCCTCGACGCATATCAAACAACATCAAATCATGAATCGTACCCCAATTCAAGCCTAATGGAACTAATAAATTTTCAACTTCTAAAACCAATGTTGAAACCTATTAAATCAACTCCGATTGATCTCAAATCTTGCAAACCAGTCATAAATGACACAACGGACCTATCCTAACTCCCGGTACTGAAATTCGAGCTAGGTAACAACAAAGTTACTCTCTTCCAAACCTGTCAATCTTCCAATCCTTAAACTTTTCTGACTTTCGCCAATTCAAGCTAAAATGACCTACGGGACCTCCAAATCAATATATGAACATGATCCTAAGTCCAAGATCACCATAAGAAGCTATCAAACCTATCAAGACTCCATTCTGGAGTTGTCTACACAAAATTCAACTATGGTAAACTCTTTCGGCATTGGTTGTAGAAGTTCAAGTTTCAAAGTTCATTGATTTTAACTTGAGGTGTGATTCATCATTTTGGGGTTGTTATGCATGATTTGAAGATTTGATTAGGTTCATTTAATCATATTGAACTTGTCTGCAGAATTTGGCACCATTTGGAATTGATGTGATATGGTTCAGACGCTTGGTTGCGATTCTAAAAGTTCTTTTGACCTTCATGCGTTTTGGCATTTGATTCGTGGTTTTAGAGGTTATTTTGATGACTTGAACGTGCGAGCGAGTTTATGTTGTGTTTCTAGACCTAGGTTCATGGTTAGTTTGGAGCCCTGAGGGCTCGGGTGAGTTTCGAAATGATTTTTCATAAACTTTGATTGCTAGTACTGGTATCATCGCATTTGCGATGTTTTTGTCGCAAATGCGACTATCACAATTGTGAAACTGCCTCGCATTTGCGAAGCTGGGCTACTGGGAAAGGACTTGCATTTGCGAGGAATTTCCCTCTTTTGCGAGGCCTGTTGAGTTCGCATTTGGGGACTCAGTATCGCATTTGCGATAAAGGCCTGAGCTGAGTTTGTTCGCATTTGCGACCAACTAGTCGTTTTTGCAAAGGTCTAGTATTCGCATTTTCGACCTTTTTGGTTGCATTTGTGAAGGCAGAAGAGAATTTCAATCTTCGCAATTGCGATGATTTCTTCGCATTTGTGGGGTTAGCATTTGCGAACCCTATGTCGTAAATGCGACATCTGCAGTCTTTTAAATGTTGAGAATTCCGAGACTTAGCTTCGTTTTGATATATTTTGAACCCTAGCTTCGATGAGAGGTTATTTTGTGATGGGATTTCATTCCAAATCATTGGGTAAGTTCCTTTAATCAATTCTCAACTATATTTCATGATTTTATATAAGTTTTAACATCAAATTCATGAGAATTCTAGGGGGAAAAATTGGGAATTTTGTCTAAGTTTTGAATAATGAAAATTTGGGATTTAAGAATCGAATAGGACTCGGATTTGAAAACAAAATATATATTTGGACTCATGAGGTTATGGGTAGTAGAAACCTACCCTTGGATCCAAGTTTTGACCGTGCGAGCCGGGGGTTTGGCTTTTTTGACTTTTTAAAAATCTAATAAAAATCACAACTTTATTAATTGAAATTATTTTCTCTTGCAATGTGTGATGTATTCAAGAATTCTTGGGGTGATACATATATGAGGTGACGAGCGTATATGTATGTGCCAGGGTTAATCATGCTTGGGGGTAAGTTATGTTATAATCGTGTCTTGTAGAATTACATGACCTTTTTTGCTTCATGCCTTACTTGACTCTTAGATACTAAAAACACATATAGTATTAAAGACTTAGCTTATTATAAATTGATCAAATAGATGGAATTCTGAGAATAGATTGATGTATCTAATTCAGTTATCACTATGTGTAGTCATTAATACATTGCTACAACTGATCTTCTTGAGATATTAGATTCTATACTTGCGTTGTTGATCATTTGGGAGATTTATGGAAGTACTTGAATAATACGGTTCTTGAGGGTTCATTGAATTATCATTGGCTTGGAAAGTTGTGATTGGGATATTTTTGGAATATTCGTTTAAACATTCTTCTTGATGTTATTTATGCTTCCTACCTTGTTTGTCATCGATATATACGTGTTTGATAAGGTCTAGTGTAAAGCACAAAGGGTGATGCCATACCATTGTTTATACATTATCATGTGAGGGAGAGTGTAAAGCACGAAGGGTGATGATGTGCCATATTATTTGAGAGTAAAAGCACGAAGGGTGATGTTGTGCCATATTGTTGAGAGTAAAAGCACAAAGGATGATGTCGTGCCACTTCATATGAGAATAAAAGCACGAAAGGTGATGTTGTGTCATTTCATTTATATTGTTATGCTTTTATATTATCGTGAGATCATGGCACGATGGGTGTTTTCGTGTAGGCGAGGATGAGGGACATGCATTATGTTGTGATATCTATTTTCTGTGTATATGTTCACGTCATTATCTTGAGTTGTTATTTTCGTATTTATAGACCTTCTGTGACTTATTGTTATTGTCCTATCCTTGCTCTCTATTTCAATCGTTGTTGTGTTGTCCATATCTCCTACTTGTTTAATTTGCAAACACATGCCTATTTCTTGTTGTTATAATTACCTTCATGTCATGTCTATTCTGTTGTATTTTAGTACAAGCCCTTTTTCTATGTTTGTCATTTATGCCTCTACTTGTTAACTTGTAAAAATTATGTGTTTCGTTCTTATTTGTTATATCTGTACTTAGGCATCCATCATGCTAGTTAATTGAAGCTGATATTCCTTGTTTTCCAATTGATGTCATTAATCACATGTTTTCTGCCTAATCTTTTAGCGTTGCCCACATGTATATCCTCGTGTATGCGGTGAAATCAGAGGACCTGATTTCTCGCTATCAAGCCACTTCGAAAGAATACCTCGAGACCCCGAGCACGTGGAGCTGCGACCGAGTCCCCTCCCTCGGGGCTCTTCGGGGCCCGACTCAAAGAAGACGAAGGTCGGGGCTAGAGCAGAAGGGGAAGTTCCTAAGGCACACAGCTAAGTCTGACAGAGCCGGCCTATCCAGGGCCTATGCCGAAGTGTCACGTCTAGTCATCCCATCTCCATACTTTATAATTAACGCATATTGTACTATATTTGGGTTCCCCTCCTATATAAAGGTAACCCACACTACTTTGTAAGGGACTAATTTTGCTCCAACCACTCTCCACCAGATCAATAATATCTCTCTCTCTCTTTCCTCTCTAACTTGCTCGTCATTACTAGCTCGAGGCTACTCTTAGCGTTTATTGCTTTCATACTTGTTCTTCATTTATTGTTTGGTATTGGCCATAAAGAGCCTTGCTTGATCATATCTCAACTGTTATCCCATCCTCGATTACCCCCGATAGCTCGAGACCGAGCCAGATATCGGCCTCGAGGCCCCTTCATCGACCAGTCTGAGGCTCGTGAGGCAAGCCCCTAGGTTTGATTACTGCCCCGCTTTAGCTTGCATATCTTCATTAAAATTCATACTCTTAGCATCAACTACTCTAAAAACTAGCATAAAAATAGATTATGTATTTTTAGAATCTCATTTACAAATTTAATTATTGTTACCATTTTCACGGTAAACAGTTTGGCGTCCACCGTGGGGCTAAAAATAATAGTGATTATTTTTTTGCTGGTTTCATTACACAAACACAAGTTATCTTTCACACTTTTTCTTGTCTAAGATCTCTTGATTTCAGGTCGAAATGTCTGGCTCGGCAAACGAGGTTAAGAACGACTACCTCGAAAATCACTAAGAAAATGGTATGGCTGATCCAGTTGTTGGCGCACCACCTCAGAACCTTGGTAATGCACCTGGACCAATTCCAGCGGATGTTGTTTCACAAGACACGTAGTGGGTCGATGAAACCTCGCGCACCGACGGAAGTATACAACATAGCGACCAACAGGAAGCCCAAAAGACCCCAGCTCGGGAAGAACAAAAAGCTAGCCTTCACGTTATTTTTGAAATGTTGCAGGCACAATAGTTGGCCATCGCTCGGCTACAAAGCCATCCGAAGGTTCCCGGCACAGCAACGCCGGAGGTAGCTCCCCCTGCCGAATAGGTACCTAAGAGATCAAGTAATAACGGATCGGTAGCCGACCCTGCCATAGCAAAGACGCTTGGGGATCGTACCAAAAGGATCAAATCAGGATTGTGGAAGTTCACGCAGTGGCCGCCCCCCGAGGAAGCGACCCCGGAACGAACACATCACTGCCTATACATGCGCGGAAAAAGGAAATGACCCAAAATATGATGAGATCAAGCCCGTCTTATCAAAGAGGTTCGGGGAAACACTCTCTAAAGGAACCATGATATGGCGTCACAACCTAGCGCCCGACCCTATAAAATCGCTCACCATACCGGCAGATTCCTTCATAAAGGCACACGCCAACGCCATTAAAGCAACGACGAGAAAGACCGATGCATCCAGGGCCTAACAAAGGGAGAATGAAATGCCACAGGAATTCGCACCACATTCCCAGATGGAATGAACGAGATTACCCCAGTCTCGGACGACTGGGCAATACAGGCCTTCACTCAAAGCCTAAACAAACCAAGCCCGACGATTTTAGATGACCATCCGGGAGCCTCTTCGGGCTCAACTTACCCAAACAGGCTCCTAGCAAAGGAACCAATGCCAAACAGAGGAAGGTACCACTCGTGCGCCACAGGCAGGAGGAACACCCCGAAATGCAATCTACCTCACAACTATCGGAGAATGGCCCGAGGGAAATATCCTTGAGGAATCATTAATAAAGCCAGATTCGATGAGGACACATGCCGACAAGGGTGCCTCATCCATCAGAGTACAATTTCCACATCACTATACCAAACGTTGTGTTCACCATAGGCGAAACTAGGGACGTCGAATGGCTCGGACCAATTTGGTCGAATTACTCTCATAGGAATCACAGCCTGGAGCGGGAACTACATAGCAAGTGTGGCCGCGGGGCCGAAGATAGCCTCCAGCTCCGAAGAAAAGGTGCCAAGTAACTCAACAAAAATTACCGCCGAGAATTGACGAGCGACCAAATTCAAGTTCAGTCCCAGTATGGAAGGCGACCAGGAGGAACAAAGCAAGCGGGCTACAGTGAGTTACCACGATAATGGAGGAGCGACGACCCTTTCCAAGAACTTGTAAAAGGGAGAGCAAAATTTCCCATCACCGGAGAAAGGCAGATCTGAGGATATGCCCCCAAGGACGCCCTTATATTCAGCAAAGAGGGTACCGAGACCTCGTCTCGACCTCACAATGACGCACTAGTAACTTTCTTCCTCACTCAATCCGTTTTAAATAAAACATGTGCACATGAGTGCAGGTGGCTCGATCAGCACTGTCGGGCCGAGGATGATGGGGTGGCTCAGACCGCCGGGTCAAAACACAACCACCTCTCTAATCTTTGACAAATTCCAAATGGCGATTGCAACAACAAGGAGAAAGACCATTCTCTCAGTATAGCATGATTGGCCCAGACCGGAATGCCAAGTTCCATATCATCAAAGGAGGCGCAAGACACGGATGCCTTATTCAGACGACCACGGGCGCATCACCCGAAGATAGGGTCGCCCCCGATTCACCAAAAGGATGAAATTCCACATCGGCAGGAATTAAAACCGTCGGCAGGAAGCAATACGTGACAAGGGGAAATTCCGCATCACATGACACATCGCCGGCACCAATATCTCCACTCTCGAAAGAGTCAAAGGGTAAGCAAACCACATCTTCGGCCAAGCCCGATTAAACACAACGTAGGGCTGTACTAGAGTCCACACCCCAAAACAGCAGGAACATAACAAACCTTGGAGCATTGCCTACATATCCCACGGTAAAGAAAAACAATTCCCTCCTTCGCTATTTTTCACTAACCTGTATGGAGACACCCATCTAGGGCGTTCGGAAGTTCTCACTCTAACCGGGGACCCCAAGGCCTTAACAGAACCTGCCATGCTCTTTCCCCTCGGCCGGACTTCCGCATCGAAGAGGGTCTCGCAAGCGAGGTTCTTAGCGGAGTAATGTACCCCCTAAGGAGGATCCGATAAGATCACAGGCCTTCTTCTGCAATCAAATGCTGAAGGACACCCCTCCCCTTGAAGGCACCGCCCACTCGGAAGTGCCGGGGAACGGTAGACTAAGTTTCAATAGGGAATCATGTACCGGATCAAATGATCCAAGGAGCCGCGCCCGCTCGGGCCAAGCTTACAACAATGAAATGATATGTATTTACGCCAAGCAATAAAAGAATATCTTTCAGCATCTCATACTCCAAAAAAGGAAATTTTAGCATACTCTCGGCAGGGATCCCTCCACCAAATGCGTCCCAAAATACTCGAAGACTTAGCATCAACAATTTTGCACCCGCACGAGCCCAGGGTCAGAACTCCAGGCTCATAAACCCCCCAACAAGGTAACTCCGAGCTCACGAATAACAGCCTTCGAGCGGGCAGACTCAATATAACAAGATCTATTCTATATAGCAACAAAAACTGTAAGACCTCAACAGGCATGACAAACTGTAAGATCTCAACAGGCATGACAAACTGTAAGACCTCAACAAGCATGAAAATTTTGTAAGACCTTACTACAGGCATAAAACGCAATCCCAAAGTTTAGGCTATACGTCACATTTGTAAGAATCCCGAAAGGGCATACCCTCGGTGTAGACGCCTAAAGTATCACTCGGGATCAAAAATGGCTCCGGCCAAACACATATGACTACGATTAAAATGGCTGCTCCAGCCAAATTAACGTGACTCGGGGACGTTCGACTACCGCTAATAAAATTGCAGGCCATTACATCGAATATACTTCAAAAAGAACCGGTTAAAACAGGCTTCCCTCAACAGGAAAACGAGCTTCGACCATGGGTCAGGCAAAATCATTTCAAAAAGACATTAACGAGAGGAAAACAAAGCCTACAAAATGCCCACGGGCAAAAGCGCAAGAGCCATTGTCGCCAGCCAAACGAGCCTCCAGGGCACACACTAAAAGGTCTCAACGACCAAACAGTGTAAGAGCCACTGTCGCCAGCTTGAAAATTGAAAATTTGAGGATTAAAATAAGCTCGAGTCGTAACCCGATTCGTAGACCGGATCCAAAATAGTTAACTATAAATGCCTAAGGGCACAGCGTAAGTGCCATTGTTGCTAGCCAAACAAGCCTCCGGGCCACACACTTAAAGGGTCGCCTCGATCCAAAGCGCAAGAGCCATCATCATTCGCCTATGCAGGCAGAAAAAAACTTAATGGCCAATTAAAGCTCTGGACCCAAAATAGTTGAAATGCAAATGCCCAAGGGCAAGGGACAAGAACAATCATCATCCGCCCTTGTAGGCACAGGAGATTGAAGGTCATGTAAGCTCCAGTCAAGGCCTGACTCGGAGTCTAGGCCTAAAACGGCTGGGCAAAGCCAAAGGCCCTAACGTGTACTCGCGTCAGAAATCACACTTAAGAGCTTCCAGGCCTGCCTAATTAGCTCTAGACCCACGGGGCTCCCGCCAAATACCAAAACCAGCCCGCCTAGTCGGAAGCAATGCAGAAAGAGATATAAAAGAGATAAAGCTTCAAGTTTTCTCTTATTTACATGAGAAAAAGGCACGTTCTCCATCTACAAACATGCTCTGAAAATATCAAATACAAAATGGAAAAGCGGCAAAATCTACGCTCCACTCCAAAAAGGCTACAGTCTGCTAGCCCCAAATTCACTCTCCGTGGCATCAGCAAGAAGTGATCGAGCATCGCGCTTGTCCGCCCAACTCCTCCAAGAGAACGAAGCCCCTAGCGCCGATCTCCTCGAGTACCTCTCTTACGGATCCACGATCGAGAGATCGCTTCAACTCGGCTTGGGCATCAGCAACGTCCTTCATAAGAATCACCATCTCCTGATCAGCCTTGGTTTGACTTAATTCTGCTTCAGCCCAAGCATCGATTATCTCAGCCCTGACCTTCGAGAGATCGGACTCGAGCTTTATGATCATATCCGCTTGAACTGTAGCATTGTCACGAGCCAAGCGAAGTTGGGCCTCGAAGGCGGGGACCTTGGACAAGGCGCCCCTCTCCTCTAAAGCTTGAGCCTGCACCTGAGCCCTCAGTTCTCCGCAAGCATTCCTGACGCGGTCGGCTTCGCCCGTAAGGTACTCCAAAGCCTTTGTCTTTTTCTGCAGCTGAGATAGGCAAAGGGATTAACCTTAAGGGTCAAAAAGAGCGAAGCACGTACTAAGAAATGTTACCTGCTCCATCAAATAACTCTCATAATTCGAGCTCTGATACGCCTCATATCACCAGTGCATCAACTCAACCTCCTTCTCCTCGCTAAGGAGCCTAAGGGACTCACCCTCATCCAGAGCTTTCCAAAGCCTGGACCTATGACGGAGCAACTCAGACCTGAGCCTATCAAAGGCCTGCAAAAGAAAGACTCGATAAAGAAAGGAAGACACAAAATATAGAAGGACTGCGCCGAAACTCACCATGAAGTGAAGCCGGCGGACTTCCTCAAAGGCAGAGCACACTCCTGTTGGTCCTGCCCCTTCGACCCCGTAAGAACCAACCTCGGGCAAAGCATATTCACTTAGAGGAACCACCGTTCTGGAATCGGGCACTCCGGGAACAATAGGCTTGGGCGATGTCCTCTCCTTGAAGACACGGGCCTGTTGAGCCCCATTAAAAGCTCCATCACACTGCAGGTATGAATCCCATTAATTGCCATCGTCCCTCAGCTCGGAGGTCGATGACTCCTTCCCCTCTCCGGAGGAGCACAGCCTCGACCCAAGGAATTTCTCGATACCTGCAACGAAAAAGCCAGTACAAAAAAAGATGGAAATGTCATCTCAAATATACGAGGACCAAGGTAGGAGCAGCATACATGCATACCCCGGTATTTCGCTTCCCATCTGTCACGGAACACAGCTCGCCACTTATGCTTATCGCAAGTTGAATGGGTCACCAACTTCTGGACCTAGCCGGACAGATCAAGAACTTCGCTCAGCATCCCTATAAGTCGCTGCAAAAAAGGAAGGAGACATAGTTACTCAGCTGATTTTCGCTATAAGTAAATCTAAGGGAGCACAAGACACTCCACTCACGCACATAATTCCGTCCCTCGGGAAACAGCAAGATCTCCATGGGGATAACGTTAGTCGTCTAGACTCGGACGAGTTGACTTACCCACTCTTGATCCCCATATTCTTCATCATCGATAACAAAGGGCATGGACGAGCGGCACCGTAAAGTTAACAGGCCTCGGTGATGAAAAGGTCGGTATATCCTGACAAGGTGGCCGAGCGTGAATTCAAGCTCAGCCTTCTCCGCAAAGAACCTCATCATCAGCACCACTTGCCAAAACAACAGATGTATCTATGCCAAAGTTACCCGATACTTCAAACAGAAACCAAGCAGGACCCTATCAAGGGGGCTAAATGCGAAAGGATATAGGGATACGCTCAAGAATCCATCAGTAGAGTCTGTAATACTCTCCTTCGGGGAAAGCACTTGTAGCGCTGTCCCCTCGCTCCATCCGTAGTATATATTCACCATCTCCAGATGTTCCTCTTTTATCAAACACACAATCTTTAGAGCGAACTCCCGCGGATCCTGAACGCTGGGAATGGAACTGTCCCCTCCCTGCCGGGCCGGCCACGAAGTAGCTGACATGGCTATGGTAGAATTGACAGACTAAAGCAAGGACGTGCGCCAACACTTTTTGCACCTGAAGAGACGAAGGACCTGATGCCAAGGCAGAGGGATAGCTATCCAAAATAATGAGATCTCCCAAAGAAGCGAAAGCAACCCCACATATAAGTGGGAAACAACAACGATTCGCCTATCCAAGGTAAGCCCCGGGAGGCCAGCAGCCTCGGTACAGATCTCGGAGTGGTACCCGACCCCAAAGGCATCCATTGACAAGAATTTAGGCCTCAAGGAGTCAATTGTATCATCTCCAATATCGAGGTAGTGCCCGACCTTGAGGATCTCCGCCAAAAAAGAAGCCAAGCTTCGAGAAGCCTTCAACGCCATCATAGAACTCGAGGCGGTACTCAATCTCATGGTTTTCTTTCTAAAAAGAAAAATAAGCACTCAAAGCCCCGATCATGAAGGCTCTAGGAGGGCTCGAGGCATCGCCTAAGTATAGGCAACCCCTCAACGGAAGTCTATCCACTACATTTTCAAAGGCTATCTGCATCAAGTTCAAAGCAGACCCCCAGGTACCCGAAGTTGACCTTCGCTCAGGATACCACTCTCGAAAGCTCCAAAAACTCAGTGTACTATCTCCATGACACTCGGAGGCCCGACAGCCCGAGCCTATCAGATCAATTCAGGCTTGATTCGAGGTATGAAGATGGGATCAGAAAAGAGCCATGTCAATCGGCAGAGGATCAAAAAGAATCCTCGCATCCGAGTTAGATATCAGCGGTCAACAACAAAGGAAAACATTCAAAGGCCTCGAAGGGAACAAGAGCATACAATAATAGGGAAAGAATCGAAAACGGAAAAAATGTCATAGCTCTCCGAAGATCGAGGACCCTCACTGGCCAAGAGAATCTCGGAGAGATAGTGGACCGGGCGAGCCTCGGTCCCGATTGCGCGGCTACTTAGAGTCCACTTCTTAGGACATCTAGCTGTGCAAGCTACCAGCTCGGGGAAGAGCACCACGTCAAGCTGAGGTATGAAGGTGAGCAGCGGTGTATAATCCGAGCCCCCTTTTGAGCAGCAGTATATAATCTGAAGAGCTTTTTGCGAGCAAGGAAAGTTGACCCCCGTGTGTCATCATCTCGAGCAAACAAGGGCAGAAACAGCAGACGTAACAGCAACCACAGCAGCAACAGGATGGCATAGTTATGCTCAACAAAGGGAAGCTCCGGCAAAAGGCCACAACACAGCCTACGGGAGCTCTGCCAAATGGTCTTGAGGCCATGTGCCCCAAACATAATGTTCAAGGATAGAGGAAGATGATAAGAAAAAATGGGCAGATGAGCCAACGAAGGTACTTGGATAGAAAAAACAATGCCAAAGCACCCCCATTTATAGGGGTAACGACACAGTCATCGAGGCTTTGGAAGATTAACCGGCAGACGAAATTACTGCGTTCTCGAAGAATCGAATCGACAGCGGAGCATTCTTCCTGGAGAGCAGGAATCAAAAGTACATTGAATGATGTCAAATACTCAAGTCCATGGGACGCCCCGGTTGCCGCAAAAACTCGCGCCATAGGTTGCATCATTGGTATGACGTCACCGTACCAAGCTCGTGAAGCCAGGTGTCAGAAGCATTTCTCATCGCTTCGTTCTAGGAAACGCGGAGACTATCTGTATGTGGCGAAATCAGAGGACTTAATTTCTCGCTATCAAGCAACTTCAGAAGCATACCTTGAGACCCTAAGGATGTGGAGCTGCAACCGAGTCCCCTCCCTCGGGGCTCGTCGGGACCCGACTCAAAGAAGACGAAGGTTGGGGCTAGAGTAGAAGGGGAAGTTCCCAAGGCACACGGCTAAGTTTGACAGAGCCGGCCTATCCAGGGCCTATGCCGAAGCGTCACGTCTACCCATCCCATCTCCATACTTTATAATTAATGCATATTGTACTATATCCGGGTTCCCTTCCTATATAAAGTGAACCCACACTACTTTGTAAGGGGCTGATGTTGCTCTAACCACTCTCCACTAGATAAATAATAGCTCTCTCTCTCTTTTTTTACTCTCTAACTTGCTCGTCCTTACTAGCTCGATGCTGTCACACCTCCTTTTTCCTACACCCGAAGGTATATAAGGGAGTTTTTCCAATTAAAGTGACATTATTCAAAATGAGATTCGTTTATTTAAAGATTCAGAGTCGCCACTTGGGATAATTTATGGTGTCCCAAGTCACCGGTTCGAATCCCAAATCGAGGAAAAGATTGACTCTGTATTGTAGCCTGCGAACCAGAAATCCGGGTAAGGAATTCTGTTAACCCGGGAGAAGGTGTTAGGCACTCCCGAATTCCGTGGTTCTAGCACGGTCGCTTAGCCATTTATACTTGGCTTAAATTATTTAATTATGTATTTAGAAACTACATGCATTTTTACCTTTACCGCTTTTAATTACGTGATTTACTCGTACTTAAAGAATTATCGAGTTACGCATACGTATACTCGTGCGGTTTGGCGTGTCAAGAGTCATGTCACGCGTACGTGTACACAATTCACAACACTTAATTTATTTAAGAAAAAAAAACTTAGTCAAAGTCGCGCGAACGCGAACCTTAATTTATTTTTGAAAATTCGTAATTATGTCACGCGAACATGTCCACAATCACGATAATATTTTAAATGGCCCTAAAGGTTTCTCTAGGAATATTTATTATTTTACCTCTACATTATGAAATTAACACAAGAGCCATTTGTTACTAAGTGTCTAACTATGGCTTGCCTCAAATTTCCATTTTTTAAGACCCTAATTATTTAACACTAAAGTACTTGAGAAGTCCCTTCCAAACAACAAGGCTTTATTAAACCATTTTATTAGCGGAAGGGCCTGAATATTTTGGCAACGCCGGCTGCAAGCAAGGACTTCAGGATCGAATCCCTGAAGCCATACCTACCAGTGATCTCTCATAATCTTTTTAACCGTTGAGGAGGGGAGAAAAACGAGTCGGGGCATGAATAAGAACTTTATATATATCAATCAACAATAATCCCCTTTTAAACTAAGGCATAAACTATATGGAAACATCAATTGGTTACAGTTAAGACCAGGCAATCTATACATACATAGCCAAAATTTCAGCAGAAGCTATTGTTGTATACAATCTATACCTTGAGCACAATTGGACAACTTAACACATGAATCATAACAAGAAAACAAAAGTATAAACAGCAGAAGCTAATAGAATTTAACATTCAAACAAGACTCTTATTCAAATTCCAATTCGAACATCCAAATCTGTATACAAATTAAATCTGGTTCCAACTTGTGGCACTTCATTTGTTAGCAAAGGGTATGAAGGAATACCTGGAAATGAAAGTCAAAAGGGGGTGAGATCAGAAGTAAAAACAACAGCAATCACCAGCAGCAACAAAACAGTCTCAGTTTTAATCAAGCTATTAACCCCAGATAGTTCAATGAAACAGTATATGGAAGATGGTTTCAGCCAATTCGAAATTGAAAACCAGAAAATAGAAATCAATGAAACAGTAAATTCCAATTTTTTCCAGTATTTTCAGAATGTTTTCTTGTCTCCCTCTCTCAGAATCTCTTCCAAGTTTTCTTAGCTCTCTGCCCCTGTATATCCAGTGTATCCAGAGTGTATATCGAATGTATACCGCTCTCTCCGCCCCTCTCTTTTTTTTCTCTCCGAATTTCCTAGACTTCTACCCTCTTTTAATGTTCTCCCTCTCTATCTCCTTCAGAATTCCCCTCTTATAGGCACTCAATTAATGTCATCCCCATTACTAGTGTCCCTTCCTTTATTTTAATTATCCCCACTAACTTATTTTCTCTAAATTAATCAATTAGTTTCATTCCCATTATCATTTTCAGCTTTTTATTTTTTAATTGTCCACTTAAACTAGCTAGTGTAATTCTAACCCTACCACTATTAAGAAGCTTCTCAATTAGGTGAATACCCTTTTTATTAAACAATCCCCAATATTACCCTTAAGTTTCTGTTTTTAACAATCTCTAAGTTCTGAATTATTACTAATAATGCAATACTAAATTAAAAGAAAATCACACAATTTGACCAAAATACAAAATATGTTATTTTTTGTGAATTTTCATTTTTGTAAAACACATAATTATTAATTAATTCCAAAAATGTAAAAAATCAAATCTTAAATGCAAATGTTATATTTTTGTATTTTTAATGCATTAATAAAAATTAAACATGCACACAAACATATGCAAACAATCAGAAAAATCACGCAACAATTCCTAAAAATAACAAATAATCAAAGCCAAAACCTAATTTTGGGAATTATTTTGGAGTAATTCGTATGAGGCAAAAATTACGTGCTCACAGTTGCCCCTCTTTGCCCGGAAACACGAAGAGTTTTCGTGCAAAGATAAAGTGAGCGGATACGAGCGATTTTTTCCTGTTTGAACACTCCGTGGGAAGCATTTTTTGAAAGATTTGACCGAACCTCTACTTTAAAGGTTTCCTATATATCCTTGGCTATAAAGGAATCAGGTCAATGTAGTTCGGGAAGTTTGGTAGCTGGGACTACCATGAAGCTGCGGTTTTACTGTTACTGATGTTGCTACTGCTGATACTGCCTACTGACCCCCTTATTACACCATGACAAAAATGAAGAAGCTAGACTAAGCTATAATCTATGCTTTACAAAGGTTTATTTCCAAACTTGATCTTGTTACTGATGTTGCCTTGTTGACTTGTATCTTCCTCATAAGTTCCTTTGTGGCTGACTTGAATGGTATTCTTGAGATGCTTTTCCTTTTCTTCAGGTGGACGCCTGACTATTGAACTAGAACCGTCTTCTCTTGTTACTTGACACTATTTTCCCTTGCACCTTGAACCATTTCCCCTGAAACTTGAACTGCCTTCCTTCGAAACTGCTTTCCCTAGAAACTTGAGTTGTCTCCCCTTGTTCTCCAGGTGGGTGCCTGATTACAACAAAATAGACAAAACAAAGAAAATTTTCTTCCCCCAGTTTGCACTAGGAAGATTTGTGAGTTGTTAGCAATATTGTAAATCAAAATATAACTTGAAATACCAAGACTAGGAAGTGCGTCTCCTAGGGGTGGAACATTAATGACTTAAACTAGGAAGTGTGTCTCCTAGGAATAAATTTAAATGACCGAGACTAGGAAGTGCGTCTCCTAGGGGTGAGAACTTCAGTGACTAAAACTCATACGATCCAAACTAGGAAGTGCGTCTCCTAAAAGTGCATCCTAAAAAAACCCAGACTAGGAAGTGCGTCTCCTAAGGGTATAACTTTAGTGCGTGGAACCAGGAACTGCGTCTCCTAGGGGAAAGCTCAATGTAGGAAGTGCGTCTCCTAAAACAAAAATATAACCTGAAAAACCCAGACTAAGAAGTGCGTCTCCTAGGTGTGAAACTTCAATGACTCAAACTAGGAAGTGTGTCTCCCACGAATGAACTTAAATGAACCAGAATAGGAAGTGCGTCTCCTAGGAGAAAATCTCAATTTAGGAAGTGTGTCTCCTAAAATAACAATACAACCTGAACTACCCAGACTAGGAAGTGCGTCTCCTAGGGGTGAAATCTCAATTTAGGAAGTGCGTCTCCTAAAACAAAAATATAACTTGAACTACCCAGACTAGGAAGTGCGTCTCCTAAGGGTGAAATCTCAATTTAGGAAGTGCGTCTCCTAAAACAAAAATATAACCTCAACTACCCAGACTAGGAAGTGCGTCTCCTAGGGGTGAAATCTCAATTTAAGAAGTACGTCTCCTAAAACAAAAATATAACCTGAACTACCCAGACTAGGAAGTGCATCTCCTATGGGTGAAACTGTAACGACCCGAACCGTCGTTTCCTGTATTTTCGTCCCGTATTCCCTGTTGAATGCTTATTCATGTTTCAATATGTGTACTTGGTGAATTTGAGTCAATTCGGATCGAGTTTGGTATGAAATGGGACAATTAGTCTCTTTAAGGAAGAATTAGTTTGGAAAAGTCAATCGGACGTTGACTTGTGAGTTAGAGGGATCGGAATCGAATTCCGATGATTCGGTTAGTTTCGGGGGATGATTTAAGGCCTAGGAGCGCAATCAGAATTAATTTTGGAGGTCCGATGAAGAAATTAGCTCATTTTGGCGAAGTTAGTATTTTGGCGATTTCCGGTTGATAAGTGAAATTTTGATCCGACGATCGGAATGGAATTCCGAGAATTTCTGTAGCTTCATTATGTCATTTTGGACTTGTGTGAAAAATTTGAAGTCAATCGGACGTGATTTGATAGGTTTCAGCATCGGAAATAGAAGTTGGAAATTCTAAAGTTCATAAAACTTGGATTGGAGGTTGATTCATGATTTTAGCGTTGTTTGATGTGATTTGAGGCCTCGAGCAAGTCCGTAATGTATTTTGGGACTGGTTGGTATTATTGGTCGGGGTCCCGGGGGCCTCGGGTGTGTTTCGGATGCCCAACGGGTCATTTTTGGAAGATTTTTGCCGTTTTGAGCATAAATGTAATGATCTAAAGGTTCATTTTTAGTTCTAGAGAACCAAATTTTATTTCGAGACTTCCATAATTTAAATCATGAATTATAGGACTGATCTGAAAATTTTGGTTTAATTTCATCAAGTCGCGATTGGATTTTTGATGTGAAATGTGAGTTAATTGTTTAACGAGCGAAATGGGTATTGAACTGGGAAAACGAGCTCCGAATTGAGTTTCGATTAAAGGGTTGTGTTCGTATTATTATTTGTGACTCATAGGAACAAGAATCGTCTAATTCCAAGTTTGTATGATGGGGTTAGAGCCATTTTAGTGAAAAATGGCTGTGCTGCAAATTTCTTAAAAGCTGCTGTATTTTCTGCAGCAGTGAACAGTACCCGCGCGTGAACAGTAACCGCACGGTGAACAGTGAATAGTGACCTCACGCGCATGAACAGTGCCCCCGCGTGAATAGTACCGAAAATTTCTGGACAGATTTAATGTCCAGCAGTCCGAGTTTGGTCATTTTTTTTGACTTCCAAGCTCGGATTTTGGGCGATTTTTAGCAAGAAATCTTGGGAAATCTTGAGGTAAGTCACTTGTGATTATTTCTACTCCATAATATTGAATTATCATCGAATAATCCGACTAGATTACATGTTTTTGAGGAGTAAATTGAAGATTTAGGCCTAGGGATTTGAAAATAAGATTTGAAGATTTGAGGGGTCATTTGAACTCCGATTTTGGTAAATTTTATATGTACGGACTCGTGGCGAGACGAGGAATCCGGTGATGTGACTTTCGTAATTTTTCGAGAAGTGGGCCCGGGGCTCGGGTTTTGCAAATTTCGTGATTTTCGATATTTTTCGAGTCTTTTCGATTGAGTTATATTCCCTCTTACAATTCCATCCACGTGTTCGTATGTGCGAACGAGCGCTCAGTATTAGATGTGCCTTGATGGCTTGTAATTCCCCGGACGAAGGGCGAGACGTAATTTCTATGAGTTTGATGTTAGGCCAGTCTGGAGGACTTGAGGCTGGATCCTTGCCTATGGCTTGAGCACCGAAGTGCTGATTGTGCGAGCAAGTGATTGTGCGAGTATTGTCCCTATTAGTAGGAATGATGGTTGGATAGCCACGTGAGGAGTATGTTAGTACTGCGAGATATATCTATATGACTTGGAGGTGACGAGGAAGGACGTCAAGATAATAGATGAACTATTAAGTGTTTTATTTTCATTGTGATCTGATGTGTAGCCCCGAGTTATGGGCGCGTGAAGAATCTTTTCATGTCTCCTGTTTGGAGTGAAGTAAATTTCATGTTACGGTATGAGTTTAGACTCAGGAAGACTAAGTGATTGTTGTAATGTGAATGACGGTGGAAGGTATACAAAAATATTAATTAGAAGTGAAACATGTGGGTTATCTCCTGCGGAGTGTTCTAAGGTGGTGCGATTCTTATACTGTCTATTAGAAGATCTCATTTACAAGTAAAGAATATGCGTTGAAATCTAAATTCGGTCGCCTAGAAAGTGGGCTTAACTATTATGTGAGTGAATGCAAGAATTGCAGAAGAGTTAAAATTCTAGATGATTTGTGTTTCCACAAGCTTATGAAGGAGTGAGTTCAATCTCACTATGGTATTACGGCAATAATAGAGTATGCGTGTTATGATTTATTGAGTGCGTTTTGATCTATGTCTTTGAGCCAAGTTGGGGAGTTTGCTATTAAATAAGTTGATTGCACGATTTTGTGCTATATTGGTTCCAGTTTGAGGCGTGTTGGTGAGTCGGTTATTGCTTACGGGGATTAAGGTTGATCAGGCGGTGGACGGGCCTGTTTTTTTTTATGTTATTGTTTCAAATGATGTCATTACAGGAATTGTCCAGTCTGCCACAGATATGCCTCTGTATTATTCAATCCTGGTTCCACCTATTCTTATGTGTCCTCATATTTTGCTCATTATTTGGGTACGCCCCGAGAGTTTCCTTCTTTACCTGTTCATGTATCTACCCCGGTGGGCGATACTGTTGTTGTGGACCGTGTGTACCGGTCATGTGTTGTGATTATTGAGGGTCTGGAGACCCGAGTTGATCTATTGCTGTTGAGCATGGTAGATTTTGATATTATTCTGGGCATGGATTGGTTATCTCTATATCATGCTATTCTAGACTGTCATGCTAAGACAGTTACTTTGGCTATTCCGGGTGTTCCGAGGATCGAGTGGCGTGGCATGACTGATTATGTCTCTAGCAGAGTAATTTCTTTCTTGAAAGCCCATCGTATGGTTGGGAAGGGTTATCTATCATATCTGGCTTTTGTGCGGGATATTGGAGCTGAGACTCCTAGTATTGATTCTGTCCAAGTTGTGAGGGACTTTCCTGATGTATTTCCTGCAGACCTGCCGGGCATGCTGCCGGACAGGGATATTGATTTTGGCATTGACTTAGTGCCGGGCACTCAGCCCATTTCTATTCCGCCATATTGTATGGCACCAGAAGAGCTAAAAGAATTGAAGGAGCATCTTCAGGAACTCCTAGATAAGGGGTTCATTCGGCCTAGCGTGTCCCCGTGGGGTGCACCTGTTTTATTTGTGAAGAAGAAAGATGGCACAATGAGAATGTGCATTGATTATAGGCAGTTGAATAAGGTAACAGTGAAGAACAAGTATCCTTTGCCTCGCATTGATGACTTATTTGATCAGCTTCAGGGAGCGAGGGTATTTTCTAAGATTGATCTCCGTTCGGGCTATCACCAGTTGAAAATCAGGGAGTCGGATATTCCCAAGACTGCCTTCAGGACTAGATATGGTCACTATGAATTTTTGGTTATGTCTTTCGGGCTGACCAATGCCCCAGCAGCGTTCATGCATTTGATGAACAGTGTATTTCAGCCTTATCTGGATGCATTTGTTATTGTATTCATTGATGATATCCTGGTGTACTCGCGTAGCCAGGAGGAGCATGCCCAGCATTTGCGTGTAGTGTTGCAGAGATTGAGAGAGGAGAAGCTTTATGCAAAATTCTCCAAATGTGAATTTTAGCTAAGTTCTATGGCATTTTTGGGACACATAGTGTCCAGCGAGGGTATACAGGTTGATCCAAGGAAGATAGAAGCAGTGCAGAGTTGGTCTAGACCGTCCTCAGTCACAGAGATTCGGAGTTTTCTTGGGCTAGCAGGCTATTATCGCCGATTTGTTCAGGGGTTTTCTTCGATTGCATCGCCTTTGACCAAGTTGACTCAGAAAGGTGCCCCATTTGTATGGTCCAGCGAGTGTGAGGAGAGCTTTCAGAAGCTCAAGGCACTTCTGACCACAGCTCCAATGTTGGTGTTACCATCAGCTACAGGTTCATACACGGTATATTGTGATGCTTCCAGAGTTGGTATTGGTTGTGTGCTAATGTAGGAGGGTAGAGTTATTGCTTATGCTTCTCGTCAGTTGAATCCCCATGAGAAGAACTACCCTGTTCATGATTTGGAGTTGGCTGCTATAGTTCATGCCTTAAAAATTTGGAGGCACTATTTATATGGCGTATCTTGTGAGGTATTCACTGATCATCGCAGTCTTCAGCATTTATTTAAACAAAAAGATCTTAATTTGAGGCAGCGGAGATGGCTTGAGTTACTTAAAGACTATGATATTACCATTCTATATCATCCGGGAAAGGCCAATGTAGTGGCCGATGCATTGAGCCGAAAGGCAGTCAGTATGGGGAGTTTGGCTTACATCCCAGTTGGGGAGAGGCCTCTTGTAGTTGATGTTCAGACCTTAGCCAATCAGTTGGTGCGGTTAGATATTTCTGAGCCTAGTCGGGTATTGGCTAGTGTAGTTTCTCGATCTTCCTTATATGATCGCATCAGTGAGCACCAGTATGATGATCCGCATTTGCTTGTCCTTAAGGACAGAGTTCAGCATGATAATGCCAAAGATGTGACTATAGGTGATAATGACGTATTGAGGATGCAAGGCCGTATTTGTGTGCCCGATGTTGATGGGCTTAGAGATTTGATTATTGAGGAGGCCCACAGTTCGCGGTATTCCATCCATCCGGGTGCTGCGAAGATGTATCAGGACTTGAGACAGCATTACTGGTGGAGGAGAATGAGGAAAGACATTGTGGGATATGTGGCTCGGTGTCTCAACTGTCAGCAGGTGAAATATGAGCATCAGAGACCGGGCGGTTTGCTTCAGCAAATGATTATTCCTGAGTGGAAATGGGAGACAGTTACTATGGATTTTGTGAGTGGCCTTCCTCGGACTTTGAAGAATTTTGATTCGATTTGGGTCGTTGTGGATAGGCTGACCAAGTCAGCGCATTTCATTCTGGTGTGTACCACATATTCTGCGGAGCGGCTGGCTAGGATCTTTATTCAGGAGATTGTGCGGTTGCATGGTGTTCCAGTTACTATTATTTCGGATAAAGGTACTCAGTTCACTTCTCAGTTTTGGAGGACTTTTCAGCACGAGTTGGGCACTCAGGTGGAGTTGAGTTCAGCATTTCATCCTCAGACGGACGGACAGTCCGAGAGTACTATTCAGATATTGGAGGATATGTTGCGTGCCTGCGTGATTGATTTTGGAGGTTCTTGGGTTGAATTTTTACCACTTGCAGAGTTTGCCTACAACAACAACTATCAGTCCAGTATTCAGATGGCACCGTATGAGGCCTTATATGA
This sequence comes from Nicotiana sylvestris, assembly GCF_000393655.2. Taxonomy (NCBI): domain Eukaryota; kingdom Viridiplantae; phylum Streptophyta; class Magnoliopsida; order Solanales; family Solanaceae; genus Nicotiana; species Nicotiana sylvestris. The sequence goes on from NC_091065.1 coordinate 122,725,798, forward strand.
GAGGCGGTGTAGAACTCCAGTGGGTTGGTTTGAGCTCGGTGAGGCTAGGTTGTTGGGGATAGATTTGGTCCAGGATGCCTTAGAAAAGGTGAAGGTGATTCAGGAAAGACTTCACATAGCTCAGTCGCGTCAGAAGAGTTATGCGGACCGGAAGGTCCGAGATGTGTCATTTATGGAGGGCGAGAAGGTTTTGCTGAAGGTTTCGCCGATGAAGGGTGTTATGAGGTTCGGAAAGAAAGGGATGTTGAGTCCGCGGTTTATTGGACCATTTGAGGTACTTAGGAGGATTAGAGGGGTGGCTTACGAGCTTGCTTTGCCGCCTAGATTGCCGGGTGTTCATTCGGTATTCCATGTGTCCATGCTCCGGAAGTACATTGGGGACCCGTCTCATATTTTAGATTTCAGTACAGTACAGTTAGATGAAAATTTGACTTATAATGTGGAGCCAGTGGCTATTTTGAGTCGACAGGTTCAAAAATTGAGATCAAAAGATATAACATCAGTGAAAGTACAGTGGAGAGATCGGCCCGTGGAGGAGGCTACTTGGGAGACCGAGTAGGAGATGCGGAGCAGGTACCCGCACCTATTTGAAACTCCAGGTATGTTTCCTAACTCGCTCGAGGACGAGCGTTTGTTTTAGTTGGGGAGAATGTAACGACCCGAACCGTCGTTTCCTGTATTTTCATCCCGTATTCCCCGTTGAATGCCTATTCATGTTTCAATATGTGTACTTGGTGAATTTGAGTCAATTCGGATCGAGTTTGGTATGAAATGGGACAATTAGTCTCTTTAAGGAAGAATTAGTTTGGAAAAGTTAACCGGACATTGACTTGTGAGTTAGAGGGCTCAGAATTGAATTCCGATGATTTGGTTAGTTTCGGGGGATGATTTAAGGCCTAGGAGCGCAATCGGAATT